>NW_003852411.1:26470414-26491452 GCF_000181295.1 Otolemur garnettii | reverse complement strand
AGAAACCCAGGAAAGGGAGCTGTACTTTCCACACCCTGGATCCAAAGCCAAGGAATATGACAGAGAGACATTGCCAGTGGTCCAAGCACATGGCCTCTTCTGGAGTCCAGACTCATTACCTCATCCCCAGATAAGCCTCCACAGGCTTGCCAAGAGCTACCCAGGGATGGATTTCCTGTTTCATCACTTACTCCCGTCATCTTGCCAAGCACACTTGAGTCCCTGGAGGCTCTGGGACAAAAGAGGGTGAGATAATGAGTCTAGAAGACTGTCTCAATAGAGACTGCCTCCAGAGGGTGCTATCTCCCCCAGTGCTGAGAGCAGTGCTGCTTAGAACCAGCTTCCTTAAGCTTGCTTTGTATTATCTGCATGTCCATCTTCATAATAGATGTCACCGGGTCTGAGTTCAGCAAATTAAAAATAAACACAGGACTTGCCCCTGTACCAAAGGATGCCAGGATTTCAGCCCCACTGGCCACCTCCTCAGCGACCCTCTAGATCAGCCCTGTTCAATGGAACTTTCTGGGATGACGGAAACATCTTCTATCTGTGTGGTCCAATATGGTAGCTATGAGCCCAGTTCTCACACAGCTGGATAGAGTACTGAGACGCCGCAGGTGCGGCAAAAGTAGGAAGTGCTGACCGTGGTAGTCTCCCCACAGGTAGTCTCCCTCCACCCCCAGCTACCTGGCATGGTTCTGTTCTCCCCACTAATCCAATTACTCCTCAGCTTTCAATGAGGTCAAGCCTTGTACCCCACACAAGGTCATCCATGCTCATCCACTCTCTCCGTGGCTCAGTGGGAACACTGATAACAAGCGCTATCGAAATTCAAAAGCAGCTCCAGAAGACTTCCAATTGGGGCAATCAAGGAAGTACTCTCCAGCAAAGTGATGACCTAAATGAGAGCCTTAAGTAATAGCATTCTGAACAGGCTGAGTTATAGGGTGGGCATGCCAAATGGAGACTCTAGAGAGAGCAAGGGTGTAGAAGCAGAAAGCCCAAGGTGTGTTAGGCAGACAGAAAACAGACCAGCTTGACCGACACCTGCTTTGCATGGGGGAGTACTGCAAGACAGAACAGGACGTGTAATGTTTCCAATCAGATGGGAGGTTAGTTTGAGTAGGACAGAGCAGAGCCTTGAGTCCTGTGCTTCCTACAATCTCTCATTCATAGGAAATGGAGGGTCCTGACACATTTTTGAGCAGAGAGGTAACTTGAGGAAAGAGCATGGCAGGAAGAATGCTCCATCAGGGACAGCACCCAGAACAGATGCGACAGTTGTTTGGATAAGCCTGGACCACAAGGATCCCATATCCACTGTCTTCTGCTTCCCAGAGCCCACTTCTCCCTTTAGTACTTTTGAGCATCCAATGACCATCACCTCTTCGGGTAGTGGAGAGCACCACAGCAGACAGTGCTGGCTCCCTTTCCAACAGCTGTTTCCCAGTCTCCACTTTCTGCTTTGCTTGGGAACCCTGGCTTTGCTGGCAGTCATGGGCCCCATCCCAGGGATGAATCAAGATGCATTGAAACCAAGCAACTAATCTCTTTTCCCTTTGCCAATGACCAAGGCTTGGAGTGGACATGTGGCCCAGTATGGTCCAGGCTTCTCAAGGAGAAGTCTGCTGAGAAAGATTTTTCTCTGTGAGTAAGAAGTGAGCAATGAAGAAACCGCTGGTCCTCCTCTTCCCTTCACTCTTTGGACTCTGTTGTATGAGGACGGGATGTCATCCTGCAGGTGCTCAGTGGCAGGACAGAGGGGAGGGACTGAGAGAAGCTGGATCCCTGATGAAGTGCCAAACTCATGCAGCAACACACACTCCAGATTCCAGGTAGATAAAATAGATCTATTGCATTAAGCCCCTGTTTGTGAAGCTCGATACTGCTAGGGTTTGGTCACAGAGCTGACCTATAATTCTATTGATAGGTCCAAAGTACATGGATCCTACAGGATACCCTTACTGGGGAAGGAGCAGTGTTCCAGCATAGGACCTGGGCAGCAGCCAAGACTAAGAACTGACAGTCACCAAAACTAGAGGCCACCGACCCCCATCGTAAAAGGAAGAGAGCCACACTGTACCCTTGTTGCTGGGTAGGTAGAAACACCTGGCTGGGAGAGGATGCACAGAGCCAGAGGCCCAACTGACTCATCTGTGACCTCTTCACCCACCAAGAGCCTCAGTGCTCCCTCTGAATGGAAAGATCCTCCCCCCCCCTCAGCAGGGCCCAGGGTGTGACGAGCTAGATGCACTCCCTGCCAGATCCTCACTGCCTATCATGCTTTACAGACACAAAAACAAATTCCACCATATGTTAAAGTTAATTGCAAACATTTGCTGCTGAAGAGAGCTCCATTTTTCAAGAACCCACAGAGATCTGGTTACACTGGTGGCTGAAGCATCACCCACCCTCATTCACTTACTGAAACCAATACAGCCAACGTGAGGGTGGCAACCAAGCTGTGGGAGGGACCCTCACTCACTGCTCCCTTCTCTCCCTTCCCCTCAGTCTGTCCCTGCCTCCTCTGGGTCCAAACAAATGCACAACCTTGGTGGAAGAGTGTGTAACCCCTTCCATTGACCCAGAACAAGTGACCATGATGGAATTGGGAGGATGAGGAGGTGGGGGCAGGGAAAGATGATGACAGGAAAGCGTGGGAGGAACAGGAGGGACTAGGACATCTGCTGACTGTGTTCTCCTGTCTGGTAAATGCTGCAATAAGAAGGGCAGAGAAGCTCCACAGCCCCCTGGGACGCAGAGCAATCAGGCTGCTTTGCTAGGGGTCTGTGCAGGGTCTCTGACCAATCGCTATTGATAGTGTGGCTCAGGAGGAGGTCGGTGAATTTGGGCTTGGAGCTGGCGGGGCCCTCAGCTTAGACAGCCGGGGTTAGGCAGCTCCGGGAAGTCCCCAAACGGTGTGGATGGCTGCGAATAAGGCACGACTTGGAACTTCCATGAGCATTTTTACAGAGGCCACAGGGAGGCATTTATAAGCACATCCCGGGCAGCAGGGAAGGGAAATAGGAGCTACACATTGCCCCCACATTCTCACCATCCCAGGAGAAGCATTTAGTGGTTTGAATTTGCACTGCCCATCTGGAGATGCGAGCCGGGAGGAGCCAGCACTAAATGCTGCGGCTCAGGTAAGAGCACCACCAAGGCTGTCTCTGGAGCAATTCCTTGCACAGGCTGTTTGGGCAACACCAGGTGTGTCCTATCTGGCTGACAGAGACCTCTTTCAGAGCAAGCTCTTAGAGGAAGGATGGGGAAGCCAACACAGTCACTGAACGGCCCAGATCTTTCCAAAAAGCAAGTAGTGTGTGTGGTCTCTAGGGCTTGTCTGGCCAGCTGCACAGAGAACCCAATGCACCCAGCAGGTGCCTCCTAACAGCAAGTCCCAGACACTCAGTCTACATCCTCCTGCTGATCAAACATACAGTCAACCTGAAGAAGGAAAAAACGTCGATAGCCAGGCTAACCAATCAGATCCACTGAGGCAGACCACGCCTTCCCACCTGAGCACCCGTACATGGAGCATTTACCTCTCTCACCCTCTTGTTTGGTCTCTTGCCCTATGAATGTCCCCCCTCCACAACATTTCAGCTCTTCATTATCTGCTGTCTCATTGCGATAAACAGATAACTATGAAACCCCCACTGTATCACGTTTTCTTATGGGTATCACAAGGCAGACTGTGGCTTACCAAGAGAAGTCTAATAATGTCTTGTTGAAGGTTCAGACCACATACATGAAAAAAAGCTAAGTGCCAATGTAAGAGTTAAGTGGGAGTTCAAGAAGAAGTGGCAAGAAGACATTCAGTGAAATGCCAACCACCAATCAGACACCCCTAGGGAACATGCAGGACCCCAGGGGGCTGCTACAAGTAGTGCCAAAGGAAGACAAAGGACGTGGTCATCGTCATGCCCCCCAAACATGCCCAGGACACTAGACTCCATCATTCATCACTCGAAACTACCCTCTGAGTCACACACAGTCATCCTGCTCATTTTACAGATTAGAAAATTGAGTACATACACTCTCAACCCTGCTTAACTATGATCTACCTGCCCTGGGACCTGGGCAGTGCACACCTGCCTGGGTCCCCAAAATGACTTTTACTCTCTTCTCTACCTCTCATGCCCAACTATGGCTTTCTAGGGCCACCCCCCCCAACTTAGCCCCCCGCACATATATGTATCTTTGTGTCCTAGGAATATTTTACACATCTACTCTGGTTTATGTCGCACTGTTTGTAAATACTAGTTTACATCTGTTGCCCTCACTACATTGTGTCCCTAGGGGAACACACTCATTTTCATATTCCCAGGACACAGTATGGTACCTGTCATACAGTACATACTTAATACAGGTTGGGCAGATTGAATTAAATTGAATTAGATTGAACTAATGTGGGGTTTAGGTTTGGGGGCATAGAAGTCAGGACTTATTGCCGCTTCTAAGAACTGAGGAATGACCAAACTGCCCTTAGCTAATCCGCCTTCCAGAGCTGCCTCCAGGGGTGAGTATTTACTGCAGGAATCAGAAGTGGCAGCAGGCCTGATGGATGGCCGCCTCCCTCATAAAGAACTGTGGGACGCAGTCTCCAGCCACAGCCTCAGGGCAGCTAAATCCCTTGAAACTTTACGGCATGTTGCCATGGCAGTCACGGATGTAACATGCCGTCAGAGAAAAACGTGAAATTCCCCTCGAGGTGAAATGCTGGTGGGAACCTATTCGCAGACAACAGGAGCTACTGTGAGCCTCAGTTTCCTCATCTGTACAATGGAGAGAGTAACGCTTACCCATAAGGTAGTTGGGAAGATTAAACACAGTAATATGTGTAGAGCACAGCGGCTAGCACATAGAAGGCCCTCAATAATTGACAAAAACTCCCCTTGCCTTATCTGTTTATGGGAATAGGAGTTCTAGCATGATTCCATTTGCCAGAGTGAGGCTTTTGTGGTCTTGTTTGGATTTTCAATTTAAATATGGGATTTATAGGAGTTCTGGGGTGAATGGTGAAGGGAACCCTACGATTTCCAATAAATGAAGCTTCCCATTGATCAAACACGGCCAGACTGATATCTGAAATTGGTGCCGAAGATCTCAGAATTCAGCTCCTCCCCACCTCACGGCACTGGACAGCCCTGAGTCCTAGGCTGGCCTTTCTCAGGCAAGTAATTTGCATCTAGGTGCCTCCTGTCCCTGGTTCGACTTTGCTGATTGATACATTAATAGCAGTTATTCATTAGCAAGTGTGAATAACACCCACCCTCTAGCAGCAGTCTGGGCTTTGCTAGAGAGCCCAGGGTAAGTGCTCCTTGGCATTTGTGAGAAACACCCCAATAAAAATGCCAAAGGATGTCATGCTACATCTGACTGGGGTGACAGAGGTTTCTCACTTCCAGGTAACTTCTGGCCACCCAACACCTTCCTTCCCACGTTACGCCTATGGGGTGCCCTCCATCACTTTGTGATGCCCCCTCCATCACATCCCGCTCCTCAGCAAAGCCCCCTCCTTTCCTTTCTATAACAAATCCAGACATCAAACACCAAGTAATCCTTCTCCAGGGAAAGAAGGGCTGCAATCTGCGGCTAAGTCAAACACTCTTGGGATGGGAGGGGGCCCATGCCGGGGAGGGGCCGGGGAAAAGTTTAGAGATGAAAACACACGGCATCCGGGAAAGACATCTGGGGGACTGTGCTCCCACGCCTCTGGCTTCCAGCCTTTTATGGCCTTCGTGTGTGTGTGTGTGTGTGTGTGCATGTGTGTGTGTGTGTGTGCATGTGTGTGTGCGTGTGCGTGTGCGTGTGTGTGTGTGTGTCCGCGCGTGTGTCTTCCTCCCTGTGAGTTTGAACATCAGCCAACTCAGAGAACGAGAACAGACTGGGGCTAGGCAAGGAGACAGCCACAACTGTGTTTGGGAATGTCGCTGAGTTTTCACAAAGGGAAGCAGAGCGTGAGTGATGGGATACGCGGACCAGAGAGGCCGGGAGCAGGCCAGGTGGGGGGAGTCTGACCTGTCAGGAAAACTGTGTACCCCCTCAGAGGTGTCATCCCTGCCTACAGCCCTGAGAATGCATTTTCTGATTCTTCTGCCCAAATTTAAACTCCTAGGTCACCGTGTGTTTTGGAAAATCTTCTTTGCCTTTTCCTGTCTATCAATTGATTAATCAATCTATAAGCCTTGAATGCCGGGGAAAGCCCCTCCCTTTTTGATACTGAGAGCCCACTGGGATTTTTAAAACAGATGCTTGAGGATGAAAATCTATTGGAACATAAAAAGACTGCAGCCGGAGAGCCCTGCTCAAGAAGCAACCGCCCCTCCACCCTCATCCTTCCTGTCTTTGGCAAACTCCTCCCACTCCCACGAGTGTGCAGCTTTGAGTCCCAAGAATCCGCACATGCAGCCCCAGTAACTGAGGGCAATTCCCATTTCCCAAATTGTAGGATGAACAGCCAGCAGCCCCACAACCTTAGGCTCTAACCCAGGATGAACACAGGACTCAGAATTCGACAGGGCCATTAAAATCTTGGACAATGCTGCATTATACTATGCAGTATTTGCAATGAAAAGCAAAACCTTCTTAAACATGGGACTGATGGCAATTTGGTTTGGGTTGGAATAAACTTCTCAGCTCTTAAGAGAGTGATGAGGAAAAAGGTATACACTCATGAAGTTAAAAAGGTGGATAATACCAGTAAGATAATACACGTGAACATACTTTATAAAGTACATAGAACCCACATACATGTAATTGGCTATTGTTATTATTGTGATAATTCCAACTGACAGGAAGAGGAAGGGGTTCTAGACAGTAAAGAGACACAGTGAGGTAAAGGGAGGGCCTCATGTAGGCCCAAGACTCAGGCTCTAAAATCTGCAAGGCATGACACGTCTGTGTTGGAAGTATTAGCAGCCTCTGGGGAAGGTTTGAATGAGCAGTAGAAGCTGTGTGCACGGTGCACTGGGGCAACAGCTCTGGACACTTACATGTGACCGTGTGGGACAGGAACAGGCAGCAGCCAAGGAAGGGATCGGTATGTGTGTTCATCAGTGAAAAGTGCAAGTGGGGAGGGTCTGGCAAGTTTGCTGGGCTGGTGGAATTCTGAATGCTGGACAAGCCAGAGTGGGAAGAAAGACCCTGGCCACAGGGCATGGGGTCAGAAAGGCTCTGTGGGTGGCGTGTCTAGGTTGTGGGGCTGCTGGCTGTCTACCCAATGAAGTTGTCTTGGCATCGACCCACCTCCCTACTCTCGGCCAAGGCTCAACTACCAGGAGCACCAGCTTCCAGAAGACATCTCTGCCAAGTCCTTCCCTCGGAAAGGGGCATTCCAGGGCCATGCAGGCATCTGGGAGACTGTTCAGGGGCCACAAACAGAATATTTAGACCTGTGATAATGACACTGTTGGGTCTCCCCTCACCTCACATTCCCCCTCGCCATGGACAAATATACATTAGTACTGGAGATGGATTTATCCTGGATTGTCACTGTTCCACATGAATCCCACCAACACCTAAGTCATCTGTGTTCCACCAGCCCTCTCTTGGCTTCAGATTCCTAGAATCCCCAGAAACCCTTCCCCGCCCCTACACCCAGCAGCACCCAGAATGCTTGCTGCTAAAATGGTGGAGAAAGGGAGATAGGATCTGGTGTCTTTTGAGGGAAGAACCCAGCTTCCTTTATTTTGCTGGGTGACATAAATGAAGAAACAGGGTGGGGTTCTGTTCTTATCCAAGAGGGTCTACAATTAAACATCACAAGGTCTGTGAACTCCCAGAAGCTATATGGCTTTCTATGTGTTTATGTGAATTTCTGGGAATAATTAACACAACTAATAATGTCAACTACTGTGTGCTAGTTGCTACTATAACATCAGCTAATTTAATCCTTATGCAGGCGATATCAATGGCTTTAACTTCCATTTAAAGATGAGAAAATGGAGGTACCAAACTGGGTGGCGCCCGTGGCTCTAAAGGGTAGGTGCTGGCCCCCTATGCTGGATGTGGCAGGTTCAAACCCAGCCCTGGCCAAAAACTGCAAAAAAAAAAAAAGAAGAAGAAGAAGTTAGATAACTTACCCCAGATCACAAAGCTAGTTGGTGGTGGGGTCAGGATTCAAACCCAGAGTGCCTGACTCCAGAGCCCCTGCTCATAAAGTCACCTTGATGTTCTGACCCAGTTCACTTTCTATTCCTAGAGTCTATGACCTCATGAACCTGAACTGTCTTGAAGGCATCCTGCTATCCACATCTAACTCCTGGCTGTGGCGCACTCACCATTGGCTGCCGAGGATCTGGAACTACAGCCGGCACTCACTCCCAGCCCGGCAGCCTCTCTGTGAAAGAACCCAGAGCTGCCAGAATCCCAGCTCCCTCTCTGACATCTTTCTTTTGGAGTAACCTCTTTCTCACACTCCCTCACTTCTTGTCAGGTATGTGATATCAAGTCCCTAAACAAACACTGGGTTTTTGCTGCCATAAGTTTTAGTTTTCTCTCCCTCCGCCTGCCTCTGCATTCTCCTTCCTCTGCCTTCTCTCCTCCCCTTCCTCCCTCTCCACTTGAAGTCCCTCCAAATCTTACTTGCTCCATAAACCCCAAGGTCAGCCCACACTGCCCATTTCTGGACTACCTCCTGGTGGGTGGTGGCAGGACGGCATGAAGTTCAGTATACCCCCTCCTGCAGGGAATAGATAGCAAGGCCACCACGTAACAGAAGCCTGGTTCTCACTCTGCAAACACTCACCTCTGGGGAGCTACTCAAAGAGGAGAGGGTAGCATTAGGGTATGAGCCTTGTGCTCAGTGTTGAGGTTCCTGAGGGTCCCACCTGACAGCAGCCAGGGGCTGAGGGGTGAGCATTGTCAGACAACACCCTGAGGGGACCTCAGCCCAGGAGGGCACCAGGTATAAGAACCACCCTGCAACCCTGCACCAAAAAAAAGGTGGGGCTCCTGTCTGTCTGTAGGGTCTTTTTCTGGAATTTTGGCTAGAGGAGCCCCGAAGTTACCACCAGCTCTATGTCCTGTGGGCATTCAATGTGTTTTCATGTGCCAATGAGTTCCAGAACCTAATACTGGGAGCCTTTTAACTCTGGGTTGCAAACTCACCAGACTTGTCCAACAAAGCCTGAAATCTGTTATCCTCTAACAGGGACTCTGTGGTTTGTGAGAAAGAACTGGGTGGAGACGCCATTGAGCGGGAAGAGGCCTTGTCCCCCCAAACCTCCACTGTGGTCAGCAAACAGTGGCCCAGTCTTGCTCCTGGTCCAGCTGAGCCGGGGGGGAAGGCCCAGCGTGCCTGCCTCAGTGCCCTGCTTTTATTCAATAGAATGGGCACAGTTAAGCATTTCCAGAACTGAAGGGCGTGTTAATTTTCATTCCTAAGGCTTTCCTAAGGCAAGGGAATTTGACAGAAGATCTGAGCTGGTGTGAACTCCACCTACGATACAGTCCTCCCTTAAGAGAGAAGGGTGGTGCCAGTGCTGGCTCCACTTTCCTCTCAGTACAAGAGCCCAGGTTTTATGCCTCAGTTTCCCCTTCAGTTAAATGGGGCAATGCTGCCACTATTCAAAGGAATACACCTAACACCCGGCAGACATGGCATAGGGCAAACTTATCCCACTATTAGCATCTCTCGAATAATATAAATAATTTGTATTATTAGTTCCAACAAATGACTACAGTTTGGGCCAGTGTGGCAGCATCTCTCCACAGCAATAAACATATCAACTGCCCCAAAGATTCTCAAGTGGAGATTTGGGGGGAGGTTTGAGCGAGTCGTTTACATGACCCTTTTCCACCTCCAAGTCCCCCTCTCCCTGGGGCGGGCAAGTGCTCGTTTTACTGCCTGGCAACCAGACTGGGACTAAGCTTGCTAAAATATGAGTGTTTTTTTGGCTGGAGTACCAGAGAGCCTGCAGCCCTATGGAGAGAGAAAAATTGAACACACCAGGCCGTGGCTCCAGAAAGGGGAAGAATTAGGCTTCACACCGAGCAGGCTGAACCATGGCATTCTTTAGATAATGCTTAACAAACCCCCAAACAAAGGCAGCCAACTTAGCTGCATGTTCGTAAAATGTATTCTCAGCAGATTCAGGCTTATTGAAGCACTGAGTTGCTTTGCAGCCAGGGTCCCCATCCTAAGCTTCCCGTTTTTCCGTACTGCTCCCCTTGTCTAAATTCCTACAGATTCTGCCAATCAGAATTCCTCACCTCAGGCTCAGGGGGCTTAGCAACCAAGGTAAATGGTGGTGCTTTTAAATTTGATCCTAACCCTTAAAAACAACTGTCCCCCCACCGCAAAGCACCCCACCCGATGGGCCATCATCTGGGACCAGCCCTCTTCAGAGGGATCAGGCCTGACTTCTTAAAGAGATGGGGGGGGTGGAGTTCAGGGATTCCCCTTCGTCTCCCCACTCCACCTCCAGTGGCATCTCTCATTTTTATTAGTGTGGACCAGGCTGTTTCTTACCATGGTCCTGAAAGTTCAGCTTGAGGTTACTTATTTATTACTTTGCCACTGTCACTGCCATTTTTAAGTTAATAGTTATCATTAGTATGATCAGTATTCAGGCACCCACACAGAGAGCCAGCATGACTTTGTGGTTTTATCTGGTTTTCTGTTACAGAACATGTAGGGCTAGGTGGACATGGCAAAAGGTATGGGAGCGGGTTTACACATCTGGGACCAAACGCAAACTTTACTGAATTGTATTATTACTAAAGGCATCTTCATTCCTTTCTGCCTCCCCACCCCTGTGGTTTCCCAATGACCCCTTACCCAAAAGCCCCAGGATCTATGCATTGGGTGGGTCCTTCGTAACTGTCATTGAGGGTCAGAAATGAGACCAGATTGTGATCCTTATGAATACACCATCTGCACGTTTAATGAGGTCAACTCTTCCTGCAGAAGAAGATACCACTCCCCTCTAGAAGGTGAAGGATTAGCCCTGGTGGGTAGAGTCCCAGTGACTCTACTTGCTAACTCTATAGCTTCAGGCAGGACCCTCTTGAAGGGACCCTCTTCCCATAAAATGAGATTACAGCTCTTCACATTCAGAAGTGAATAAGAAAAAGAGCAAAAAGCACTTTTAGTGTCTCTGAGAGAAATGATACAAAATGCAAGATAGTAAGCTTTCTGAAAAAGGTCCAGGGCTCTTTAGTTCTTGAAATTCCTACAGGAGGCCATCTGGTCTCTACTGCAAATGTCAGCTGAGAAAGCACAGCTGAAGTCTGCCTGGACTGGTGACCCGAGTGTTAGCGGATTCCAGGTAGGTAGATGTAAATGATGATTGCTGCAGACACAGAGGCCAGGAGCATGGCAAATCGAATCCAACTCCTCTCCCGAAGAAAGGAAGAACGCCCAGGATTTCTGGAGGTGAAGACAAGGGGACTTGCATTGAAGGGGAGGTTTTAGGCCAGCCACGGGCAGAGAGGAAAGCAGGCTTTCCAAGTGACGGATCCATGTGTGCCTTTATGTGTCAACAGGGACACTTTTTGCTAAGGCCCACCCACTCAGCCACAGGACACACGGGCATGGGTACGTATGTGTGAAGACGCAAAGTACTGTCCTTTGAAAATGAAGCTATATTGCTTAGCGTATCACTTAACAAGCAGTAAATGTTCAGTAAAGTTACCTGTTGACTGATCAGCAATTTTGCTGGCTTTTAGATCATCCGTTCGATTTTTACCCCATAGAGGGTGATGGAGTTTCACGTGCGATCAGCGGCCTCCAGGTTAGAGCTGACTAGGGTTAGGAGCACAGACTCCTTAGGCAGTGGGTGGAAGGATGCACCCCAGGACGTTCCACCCCCAGCCTCACCCTGAACTCTGGGCACTGGGCCGCTTCTTCTTCCCACACCACACACTCTTCCCAGGTAACCCATTCAACCCATGGTTTTCAATACCACCTACAGTCTGCAGCCCAAATACCTATTGCTCGTTGCTCTTCCAAATTCCAAACTCCTACCCAATTGCTTATCTCCACTTCAATATACAGTCATCCCTCAGTATTTGTATCGGGTTAGTTCCAGACCCCCCATAAATGCTCAAGTATGATAGAAAATGGTGTGGTATTTGGCTATAACCTATACACATCTGCCTATATACTTTCAATCATACCTAGGTTACTTATAATACCTAATACATACACATGCTATATAGTTATTCTATTATATTGTTTTTAATTTGTATTATTTTTTATTGTTGTGCTTTTATTAATATTTTCAATCCTCAGTTGGTTCAATCCTCTAATGTGGAACATACAGATACAGAAGCCGACCGCATAACACACAACTCGGACCTCACGGGGCCATGCAGAATCCCATGCCATGCCCTCCGTTCACTCCTCTCAGCCACCAGTCCAGCGAGGCTTCCAAGTTACATCCACACTGCATCTGTTTCTCACTGGCTCTGCAGCTACCTCCATCTCTTGCCTGCCTAGACTGGCACACAGCAGAGCGATCTTTCCAAAACGTACATCAGATATCACCCTCTTTGTAAAGCTTCCCGTGGTTTCCCAAGGGATTTAGAATAAAAGCCAAAAGCCTTAGTCTGATGAACAAAACACTCCAGGTGGATCCTTGTCTCTGTCTCCAGCCCCAAGTCACAGAACTCCCTCCCTTCCTTCAGCTCCGCCACTCTCATCGATTTTCCTCTGTGCTTCAACTATAGTCAGGTGCCAAATAAAGACATTTCTGTCAACAATGGGCCACATATGCCACAGTGCTCCTGTAAGATCATGATGCCATATTTTTACTGTATCTTTTCTATGTTATGTTTAGATATACAAAGACTTGCCATTATGTTACAGCTGCCTGCAGTATGCAGTACCATAACCCACTGTCCGGGTCTGTAGCCTGGAGGCAGCAGGCTATGCACACATGTAGCTGTGTGGTAGGCTCTACCATCAAGCTTTGTGTACATGCAGGGTACTCTACGAAGCTCACATGATGACAATACAGCCTGATGACACACTGCTCAGAACCCCTGTTGTTAAAACACATGACTAACAATATACATGGGGGCCATAAAGTTCGCGTGCAATTTTTAATTGCACACTGTTTTAAATTGCACACAATCATTATGGCCGCCTTGTATAAAGCTTCTTTCCAACATAGAGCTTTTCACCAGCAGAATGTCCCACCTGCATCCCCTCCTCTACCTCTTCCCTCTCCTCCCCAGCCCTGCCCCAGCCCCCACGTGACTGGTTCCTGGCATTCAGCTCTTAGCTCAAATAGGTCTTCCTTGATCCCCGACCTAACATACCACACACAGCATTGCTTTACTAATTTGCTTGTCTATTCTTGGTCTGTTTCCTCCAACTCCAGTGTAATTCCATGTGCAGAGAAGCCACGTCTGAGTGGCTAGAATAGAAACCGGCACATAGCGGATTCTCAAAATAATGTTCTAATATGTGACACTTCTTGCCAATAAAATGCACATGGACACAAAGTCACAGACATTTGCTTCCCTAACACATTAGGTAGGTTGCCCTCACCATTCTCATTATTCACAATATGCCTTGAACCGCAAGCTGACACTTACTTTATATCTAGCAGGAGGCAGAAGAAAAATTACTGAGTCCTCATCATCTTGTCTGGCAGGAATTAAAGAAAAGATCAAACTCCAACCTTCAGCATTACCATCTCTATGGCCCATTTGGACAATGGTATTTAAGAAACAGTGTTAAAGTCCAAAGACCAAAGTTTGAATCCAGGCTCAGCCACTTACTACACAGAGGATGCCAAACAAGCCCCATCCCCTCTCTGAGCTTTGCTTTTTCTCATCTGTTAGATAACTATGATATCAACCCTGCCCACCTGAAGGGCTTGTAATGAAGAACAAGAAAGTATATGAAAGCTCTTTGCAGATGTAAAGCATGAGCTGCAAATTTAAGGATTGTTAGCACTGTTGAGATGAGTAGAATTTTCCACGACTGGAAAAGCTGCCTGATTATTGATTTCATTTGAGAAATAAGAAATTTCATCTGATTACCTTGGTTCAGGGTGTGTTTGGGGCGATAAGAGGAGCTGAAAAAGGGCTGCTCAAGAAGAATTTTAAAGAACACATCCTAACAACAAACAGTGAAGGCTCATTCTGGGAGTCAAAGCTAATATTAAGAGTGTGTGAGCAGGCAGGCTGCGAGGTCAGAGTTAATTACAGCCAGCGGCATTTTACATGGTGCCTACCCAGGCCCCCTCCACTGGGAACAACCACATTCTAAATCCAAGCTGGCTAATATTAGTGAGCAGTGATTAGAATATGCCCACAGGGCCTTTTAAACTTTCCTCCTCTAGTTAAAGCATTTGTTTTCAGCAAGATTTATAGGCGCGTCTGCTGAGCGCAAGCAGGTTTGCCAACACGGAAGTCCTTCCGTTTACAAAGCCGTGGCTGCCTAGCACCCGCTCCAGCACCCTCATGGGAAGAAAGGCAGCCTCCATCTGGGTGTTCCTTCCCACCAGGAAGAAAGTATAGAGAGACAGCAGGTTTTCAGAGTTCTGGCAAGTCTGCAATAGCTACCAGGACCAGGAGCGACAGCCAAAGGAAAACCTGCATTTAGCTGTTGCCTTTAAAAGAGATATAATGCCTCAGTCTCTCCACCTGTGAAATGGGTTGACCTTGCCAGGCTCTGATGGATGGGAAGTGCTTGATGTTTAATTACTCTGATTTAAATGTTAGTCTACAATAATAGAGATTAATATATATAATCATCATCCAGGCATAATAATCTCTCAGCCTGGATACAAGGATCCAGTGAGAAAAATAAAAGAATTCTCAACTCCACACACTTGGAGGGAAGTCCTTAGGCGAAGAGAGTGCTGTAGGACCTCCAGACTCCACTGCCCCATCCCTGCTGGTGAGTAGGGGCCCTCCCGGATGAGTTTTATCTGTATGAGATGGCTGGACCAGACTGTGTTTCACAATTCTTCCAGCTCTAAACACCATGATGCTATGGTTCTTGTTTTTTTCCACGACATCTATACAAAATCAAAGGCCATTCAGCACAGAGATGTTCAGACCTTTTCTGGTCTATGAGCTGCTGTGTATCTCTGGGCAGCATGGCAGTTCAGCCTTCCAAACAGAAGACAAGAGAAGGCTTCAGTCTCCGAGATGAACATGTGCTAACCGGCTTTCTCAAGAAGGGTTATTGCAGAGCCTGTGCGGAACAACTGTTTGCCATCACCACTGAGGATCAAACAAACAAATAAAAAGAAAAATGGGCTCAGTCGGAATGACTGGGGCTGAGGCTCTAAGTGGAGAAGCATCCCCAGCCACTGTGTGAAACACAGAAACAGGTCACTAAGAGAAGTGGGGTGTGAGCTTTGTTTCCAAATGTCCATATGGGCCCGGTGGGCTGCCGTCTATCAGCAGGAGCTCAGTGGTCTGGGGATAGATGTGGGGAGGAAGGACCAGTCTGGGAGGTGTCCCTTCTTTGCCAGCCAAGTGCGACACTGCTCCCTTGAGGCGATCAGAGCACAGACTATAAAATTAGGAAAATTATATCCCCTCTCCTTGCCCAGTAAAGAAAAGACAGCCCAAGATTTATCCAGACTCCAAGGCTGAAATCCAAGGGAAGGCAAGACCCCAACTCTGAGCAATTGCTGTGCAGTAGAATTGTCCCAGGAACCTGTGTCTAGGGACCAGGGGGCTGGTTTGACACTCCCCTCTGGTGCCTATACAGTCTCTGTGAGTATGAAGAACCTGCTACTTAAAATTCCTGGATCTTAATTACTTTATCTGCAAAATGGGCTCAAAAATTCTAATCTTAAAGGCTTCTTGTTTCAGATAACTTACTGTGAGGGCACCTGATACGTGGACACTGAATAAATGTCAGTTTCCTCCTCTTTTTTGAGACATAGTATGTTGCCCTGGATAGAGTGCTGTGGTGTTATAGCTCACAGCAACCTCAAACTCTTAGGCTCAAGAGATCTTCTTTTCTCAACCTCCCTAGTAGCTGGGACTACAGGTGCTCATCATAAAGCCCAGCTAGTTTTCTTCTTTCTATTTTTTTTTTCTTGTTCAGGCTGGTCTCAAGCTCCTGAGCTCAACCAAGCCACCGGCCTGGGCTTCCTAGAGTGCTAGGGTTACAGGTGTGAGCCACCGCACCCAGGCCTTCAGTTTCCTTCTTTACTTCCTGGTAGGGCCCTGATCAAGTAAGAGGATCGGTCAAGCTCAAGAGTTTGAGGTTGCTGTCAGCTACATTGCTATGGCACTCTACCCAGGGCAATAGAGTGAGACTCTGTCTCAAAAAAATAAAACAAACAAACAAACAAAACAGCCTGCTGAACTCTAAAAACAAGCCCCTTTCCAATTTTTAAACTTCTCACAGAGGTGTTCTGAGCCTGTACAAAATTGTGCCTGGACATAATTAGAGAAAAATAAATGATAATATCACACTATAAATGATGTTTGGTGCTGGAGAAGAACCAGCAGTTCTCAAGTACCCTGGAATCCAAGGAGTGTTTTTCCACCCCTCTGCCTCTTCCTGTCACCCAACTAGGTTAAAATCCAGGAGGCAAATACAAATCAGAATTAAGAATATGTTAATACAAAGAATACAAATCAAGACAGTCCCCGATTATGATAGATAATAGGAAATGTGGGAGCTTTAAAAAGCAAACTACTAATTGTTTGAACTACTCACTACTTGCCAGGCTGGTGGGTGAGCTAAGTCAGGTAGGGCAAGGTGGGCTGCCTTCCAAAAAAGTCGGTCTGATCCAGCCCAGTTCACCATACCCTAAAGATGATTCTGGGGGCAAAATATGATCAGAAGGCTTTAGAAATCCTCTGCACACATGAGATAGTCTATTACCCTAAGCAACTTTAAAAACTGAATTCTCAGTCTATTCCTGGTAGGTAAAGTTCTGGCCTCCACCTCTCCTTAAAGAAGTCGAAATTCAGAAGATAATTTGCCAAAGGGGAGGCGGTGACAAGACTTGGCTGGAATTGGGCCCTCAGGGTGAGTTACAACTGTGAATTCTTTTGTTCTTTTGTGTTCCAGAGCACTGGTATGCTCCAGTAATTCATCTGGGAAGGGTGAAGGTGGGTCTCTCTGCCCAGGACTCCCAGCCCAGACATTCCAGGATCCTGCAGCATAGCCTCACTCAACACCCAGGCAACACCTTCTCCAAAGGCCACACCCACCCCCTGAGCTGTGCCCAGGTTTAATGCAGTCTTGGTGAGGAATACCTTATCCTGACAAGCCTATAAAAAAGCCACTTAGGAGAAAATTACTCCTGTTCCAAGATGAATCTTGGCTTTGCTAAAAACAAACAGACAACAAATAGTAACAGCAAATCAGTTAGTTCATTGATTATTTTTCTCTAAATACGCTTTTATTTCAAATATCTGATTTATAGACAATCTCCCAGGAATGCCACTATTGTATAAATCGAGGTCCGCCTGTCCTGAGAGGAGCCTCCCAGCCAGGGTCCCTTGTTTGGTTGTATAGCTGCAGAGACAGATTGCGTTATTCATTAACTTCCTGTATGAAAACCGAATAATAAACCTGAAGTGTGTTAAACAAATCCAGATGAGGGGTTTTAAATCACCTCCGAGTCACTAGGCTTAGAACCGCTGTCATTTCCCCTGGAACAAATACGCTCTACCTTGCCCTAGCACCACGTTATTAAATGGAGATAACAATATTTACGTCTATCCCAGGGGGTTGCTGGGATGGACAGCTCTCCTGGGCTAGGCCAGGTTGGAGGAGGAAGTGCCAGGCAGTGGGGAAATGTGTAGGGGACTCCCGAGTCCACTTCTTGCCCTGTGGTTCCAAAACATGCACAGAGATTAGGGCCAGAAAGGTGTCTCGGGATGAGCAAGTGTGGTCTAGAAGAGGCAGGGATGTTTCTGCGACCAGCCACGGGAGTCAAACCCGTCGTCCCCTTGTAACAACCACTTAGCTCTTATTTCTCCCCAGAGATTTATGTGTGAGCGAACAGCAGGCAGCTGTCTCCTCAGCCTCAGCCACTGGGAACGACAAGGCAGGCGACACAGGATGTGAAGCCTGTGCAAGAAAACCCCTCGTGGGCTGGTCCTGCAAGCAGCCAAGACTCAGTTAAAGATTCCAATTCTGGTGGGATCTCATGTCTCCTAGGTTACAGCTGAGGACTGTGTTTTCCTTTATTACAACAGAAAATGTGTGTTCCCCAGGGACTGTTCAAACATCTGTATGAGGTACACAGTGTGTGTGTATGTGTGCGTGTGTGCGTGTTTGCGTGCCTGTGAGCGCACGCATACACACACACACACAGGCTCAGGCAGCAGCAGCTATCATGACCCAGCTCTTCAAATAACCCTCTCTAGGTAGTTAAGATGCACGGTGCCTTATTGTTGTTCCAGAAGCTAGTCTGCAGTACTGTGGTTGTGTTTGAGGCAAACAATCTCAGAACTCTAATTAAAATAGAGGAAGTGATCTCCTCATCAAATTTCCTTTAGATTTAGCTCCATAGAAATCACTAGGTAATATCCAATGGGCAGAGTGAATCACTGGAGCTGGCAGCTGGGCTGAGTGGGCAGAGCAAACAGACTTCTGGTCTCCCACAGAGGATGTCTTAAAATACACCCACACCAGAGACTCCAGCCTCCCTGCTCTGTGCCTTCATGAAATCTTCTATGGTCACATTGATGAGGTTATGGTTATGTGTCCATCTGGAGTTGGAAGGGGGCGGGCATTGTTGATTCACCTCAAAACCATGGGCCCAAAGTCACTGCTCAATTGTTTTTTCTCTGATTATTGATAAAAAGTGAGAGCCAGTTCCCCTGATATTCACACAAGCAAGATGGCACTATAGATCTAGTAATCTCCAAAGGCAGATCCTTGGTTCACTGATGTGAGCACTCTGACATGTGTCAGGGGCCATTTGTCACCCGAACCTAGCCCAAGAGTCAGATATAAAATGCCCAGGAACTGGTTTGGGGAAGAATTTGAAAATCCCTCTGAAGAAATGATGCCAAAGCTCCCCAGCCTCAAATCTTATCTATCATAAATTTAAAGTAATTCAATATGTAAAATGTGCATATTTCCAGTGCCCAGTCTTCAGGTACACATGATCACAAATGTGACTGACTGCTAAGGGTCGTGACTCTACCTTGTAAAGGAGCACTGGATACAGAGTCAGGAGGCTCAGTCTGGGTCAAGGATCAGCTACACCAAAATACCTATTCTTCCTAGGATTCACTATTCATCTGGAAAAGGAAGATGGCAGCCATGCTGCCTGGCTCAGAGGGTGTGTGAGGGTCACATTCGCTAGTTGTACTCTGCACAGCCCCACACCCTAAACGCCAAAGTCAGTCATCACCATGAGGATCAGCCAGCTTCTATAATGCAGCTTGGTCTGGGCAGTTTTCAGCCCTGGCTGGTGAATGTTTTAAACAATTACAAAGCATGGGCTCCACCATTAGGGAGTCGGATTTAATTGTTCTAATCAGGGGTCCTCAAACTTTTTAAACAAGGGGTCAGTTCACTGTTCCTCAGACCGTTGGAGGGCTGGACTGCAGGCCCCAGGATGAGTCGGCTGCTAAGCAGGACAGGCAGCAGTGGTAAAAACACCCAGCAGGCTGGATAAATGTCCTAGGCGGGCTGCATGTGACCCGTGGGCCGTAGTTTGAGGACACATGTTTTCATGTATAGTTGGATTGGGCTAGTAGAAAGAAACCTTAGGTAGATGACGGACTCAGCCCTCTCCTTCTGTAAACACATACTATACATTTGGATCCAATACAACAAGCCCTCAGTTTGTATATCAGCTAAATGGACATCACAATACCTGCATCTGGCTCCCCTCTTCCTGTTCACTGCATATCTATGATACTCATTTCCTATGGCCACTATAACAAATCAACACATACCTGGGGGGTTAAAACAACAGAATTTATCCTCTCAGAGTTCTGAAGGCCAGAAGTCCAAAATCCGTTTTCACTAGGATGAACTGAAGATACCGTAAGAGCCATGCTCCCTCTAGAGGCTCTAGGGAAAAATCTGTTCCTTGTTTTTCTAGCATCTGGTGGCTACCAATGCCAACATTCCTTGGCTTGTGGCCACATCACACCCACCTCTGCCTCTGTCTTCATACTGCCTTTGTGTGTGTATGTGTGTGTATCTCTGCCTTTCTCTTATAAAGACACTTGAGATGGCATTTAGGTCCCACCCAGATAACCCAGGATTATGTCCTCATCTCACAATCCTTACCATATCTGCCCAGCAGTCTGTGCACCTACTAGCTGACAGGCCTGACTCATTTACACTTGAAAATGCCTGATGATAAAAACCATTGCCCTTTATTTCTCTCAAGTAGGTATTCATTTTCTCCTTCTCTGAAAATATGTTAGGTGTTGGGACTCAGAGAGGAACAAGACCCAGGGAATGGGGGCATACAAATATAACCCAGGGCTATAGACCATCCTCTACCCCAGTCCTGCGCCTCAGGATTTATACCCTCATTGCACTCACTGTCATCATCAAAAACAAGCACTCTTAGCTCCTACTGGTGGTAGAGTAAACTACCACAGCCTGGCTGGACAACAGTCTGGGGATACCATCAAAAGCCTCAGAAATGTATAGATCCTTTAGACCCAGCAATGCCTCTTCTAAGAATTTAACTTAAGACAATTTCTGCTTCAGTTGGCCCCATTTTTTTTTTTCTTTTGCCGGGGCTGAGTTTGAACCCTCCACCTCCCACATATGGGGCCGGCGCCCTAACCTTTTGAGCCATAGGCACTGCCCAGTTGGCCCCATTTTGACCCTTCAGAATTTAAGCCTTTCAGTATCTGATAAAAAGGTATGGTCCTTCTCCCTATAAAAATCAAATGCGCATGACATTTGCATGAAATTACAGAGGACTCGTGGATGTCAGTCTGAAGCCCATCTTTGAGTGTCAGCTGTAAACAACTTCACAGAATCATGGATGTTTAACCTTTAGATAATACGGTACATCAGTTCAATTTGATACTACGCAGCTGTTTACGCCGATGTTGGAAATGTGAAAGAACTTTTAATGACATGGGGAAGTATTCATGATAATTATTAA
>NW_003852411.1:26467290-26469889 GCF_000181295.1 Otolemur garnettii | reverse complement strand
CAGTTTTCCCTGCTACTTAGGGAAAGGATTTCCCAACAGTCAGGTCTTAGCCACAGACCCAGGAGAAGATAGGAAGTGAAGTGGGATAAACAGAAAGTTCATGTCACGGTTAGAAGCAAATCAAACATATGGGCCTGGAATCTGCATGCCAGGTCTGGAGCACAGGAGAGGGTACTGTACATTCACTCTTCTCTCACTCCAAATATTTCTTTAGCCGAAAGATAGATTTATTGGAAATACTTGTAACCTTTATAGAACTGATCGAATAATCTTGTTTAAAAATCCCACTCAAGATATACACGTATATAAATAGAAACTGATAAATTGATGGAATTTGCTATCAGCCGTTCTCTCCCTCCTGTCAAATTCTGTCCATCCTTAATACACTTAATACAAATTCTGTCCAAAAGAGCTGGTGAGACAGCGAGTACCAAACTCACATGTTTCTCAAAGTGCAAGTCTTAGGCACAGCAAGATCCTCCTGCCAAGGAAGGGGCCAGGCCGAGTTTGAACAACAAGGGAACTTAATCCATTGAGGGAAAGTGGGAAGGGTGTTACAGCAGGGGAAGAGCAGACCCAAGGCACGGAGCACAGAGGCACATACTAGGGCCGGAAGAGTGAGGCAGGGAGTGGAGAGGTGGGGGAGGCTGGACAGGCCTGGCAGGCTACCCTGGAGGGCACCTTCTCCAGGGAGATGCACCAGCACACCCTGCAAAGTGGTCTGCATGCACAGGGAAGCTCATGTGGCTGAAGGGAGAAGGGCCAGTTCCAGCTATCACTGTGACTGCAGAGACTTCTTCCCCAAGCTCCCTCTGAGCACTCTCCTTACACCTCCAGGGTGGTACAGTCAGCAGGTGCCTGGACCCCACCACCAGGCTCCTAAATCATACCTCACACAGCAGGGTCCTGGCCTCTACCCCTTTTCCCTCTCACATCTGCCTGTTCTTATACAAATAAGGAGACATCTCAAAAAACAAGGCTTCCTAAACCAGCTGGTGCTGCAAGCCATGTATCTGTATGTTTTTGTTTCTGTTTTTCAAAATGTACATTTTCTTTCCATTATTACATGGATTACAAGACAGACTTGGGGGTTGATTTTGCTTGATTTAGCAGGAGGGTTTTGTCCCACATTTAGCAAGTGTGTTAGTCAAATGGCTTCTGCATTTGTAATAAGCTCCATGGGTGACTTAGATGTACAGGGAAGTCTGCAAACCCCTAACAGGTATGCTGGTCTGAGCTCAACCAGAACTCCTTTCCTGTGTGTCTGCCACCCCCATCGCACTGTCTGGGTGTCTGAGATGTCTCCTGAGCCCAGTGTCTAGCACAGGGCTTGGAACATACTAGGTCCAGAGTGAATGAACATGGAAAGTCCCTGTCTCTACCTCTGCTCACTCAGACCCTTCCCACTTCTGCTCTTGTGTCCACCCAGGTGCTGGAAATCTCTTTCCTGCAGAGGTTAAAATAACAGCTCTCTGTCCTGGCTGCAGAGTGGAATCACCAGGTAAGTTTTTTAAAAAGTCAGGTGCTAAGGCCACAGTGAGAGAGATCCTGAGGTAATTGGTCCAGGCAGGACCTTGGCATTAGTATTTTCTAAAGCTTCCAAGGAAAGAACATTGTATCCTTTATCTCAGCAGGCAAACCTGGGGCTGAAAGCAGCCTTGGAAGTCTGGACTCCCAGTGAGGCCAAAACGGCCTGCCACAAAGTCTCTGGATGTCCCTAGATCTGCACTTAATGTGCAGAACACTCAATACCTAAAAGCCGGTTGGAGACAGAGGCCTCATGACCTTCATACAGTGGATAAGGCAGTCAGGACTGGGGCAGGGTAGTGGCTGGACACTGATAGAAACAGAAAGGGGTTCCCGAGATACTCCAGGCCCCAACTTCAGGCTCTTAGTGTGACCTTCAGGGCTGAGTCCCAAATGACCCTTCCAGACCCTCCAAAGCCTCTGTTCCCTGTCTCTAGGGAAGCCTGTGGAGCCAGGGACAGAGTTTGCCCTACCTACTGGACCATCCACAAGCCTTGAAGTGAATAGAACTAAGCTCCACTATCAGCACAATGCTTTATAACCACGGGAACTCAGGCAAGTCATTCAGCCGCTCAGAGCCTGATTACTCACCTGTAAAATGAAAATAATAAAACCCTGCCCACTGCATGGAGCTATGAGAAGGCTTCAGTGTGGCAATGTCTGTCCAGAATCTACCATGTTCAAAGTTAATTCTCATTTCCCAAGCCAGAAAAGCAGATCTACGGCATATAGACGATGCAAGGTGTTCCATGAAGAAGGAGCTTTAAAGAACTGGAAAGAAGGAAACTTGAAATAAGACTTAAAACCGGAAATGTTCCAGAGAGGCATCTCCTGGGGTGCACATACCGAAGCTCACCGCTAACCCTGTTGTTGCTCAGAGCTTGCCTGGGCCTCGGTGCGCTGTGCTTTGCTCTGGGAAGACTGGTTTTCACACAGCTATTTGGGGAGATGAGAGTTGATTTACTGCCAGTAAGAAACCTCTATCCCTTGAAGATTGAAATGACTCAGGGGGCTCAAGTGCAACTTTTAGCTGGAAGGCTTCTAGCTGGGTTGGGAAAGCACAGCCTGGGGC
>NW_003852411.1:26464823-26466608 GCF_000181295.1 Otolemur garnettii | reverse complement strand
GCCGTTCTGGACTTTGGCAGCTGACCCCTGTCCAGGGCCAAGGCGCTGGCCTGTGTGAGATGCTGCCTCACCATTGAGATCATCTCTCATTACAGTGTCCAAAAGAAACTGAAGCGGCATTTTCTGTTATGAACCCGCACAAGGTCTGATTTCCCCCTAAACAGAACCTCCAAGACCCACAGAAAGGGCTTGGGAACAACCAAAATTACTACCGATTATAAATTTAGCAAATTACCATACACACTATTGGGCAGCCACTGACCATGGGGAAAAGAGAGACTGGAGATTCGAGGAAGGTGCTTATTTCATAAAGTGAATATATGAAAAAGATATAAACACTATGATTTCAGCTACATGAAGTGTGTCTGCATGTGGGAAGGGAATAAACACGAAGCATCTATTATATACCACGCTCTTTAAAGAATAATCTAATTGAATCCTTACAACAACTCCAAGAAGTATTCTTTAATTTTTTTTTTTTCATTTTATAGATGAACAAAGTAAAACTCAAAGAGGCAAAAAATCTGGCCCAAGGGTAGTATGCTTCAGACCCATGACTTTGACAGAGCTGGTGCCCTGCTGTGCCTCAGCCCCAGACACCCCATCCTTCCTCCTCACCTTCAGTATCTGCTCTCTGACACGAAGGTGGCAATGGAGGTTTACACTTAAGTATGAACTTAAGCCGCTACTTCTCTCTGGGTGTTTAAGAGTGAAATAAAAGAGCAAGTTCCCTTGTGTATGGATCTAAGGTTTCCAGAAGCAGCTAAACGAGGCATTTGCCAAAACCTGGAGTCTGGCACAACTTCATTCTTGCCACCAGTCCTCGCCGTATGGCTGTTTGGGGATGGGGGAGGGAGAAAACCAAGGTTCTCTGATTTCCTGCCTAGACACTGGCCCTGACTGAGGCCATGCTCTCGATCATGGAAAGCCCTTAATACCACAAGACGGAAGGTATTTTCTGCCTGAAAGATATCATTATTGAATAAAAGGGGAGGGAAAACAGAAAAAGGGCATCAAAGCCTAAACAAATAACATCAGCATGAAATCTTTAATGAATGGCTCATCCGATGCAATCTACTAAAATCCAGAAGGTTTAGTAAAAGATGCCTTAAACCCAGTTTATACTGCAAATCAGCCATGAGGAAGAGTCAACATCAAGTTAATCCCCATTTAATAATTCAGTTTCAGGATGTTAAAACATATTTCTCTCTTGGAGTTCCTGCACGTATGACTGACAACAGGCCAACCGAGAAACACACTCAAAGAAAGAGAAAATAGTCTTTTAGGAACTGCATTATACCATCAGCAACTTCCCAGAGGTGGCTATTAGTTCTTCCTGACCCCCGACTTCATTTCCCACAGCCCTTCTTCTCCCCCAGACTTCCCCCAGGCAGGGAAATGTTAAGCCCTGGTTTGGAGCCTGGCCTGGTTAGGACACCTAGGACCAGCTGCCTTCCGTGGAACAAGAGCAGCTGTGTCAGGAGACCTTTCTCAGACCCTTTCTAGTGATTCTTATCTGAGCACAACCCCAACAGGTGGGCACCCCAGGCCTGCACCCTCAGCTGTCCCATCCTCAAAACCCACACAATTCCCAGGTGAAAGCCTGAGCTGTCACCAAATCATTTTGAGTTTGGACTGACCAGAGTCCGCCATGAACCCAAACGTGCTCACAACCTTAGGTGGGATGTGTGTGTTTACTGAACTCTCCCCTTGACTTTCTGGAAAGGGCTTCCCCATCTCTAATGTTCACTTGGATGGGAACAGCTTCCAAGGCCTTTCTCAACA
>NW_003852411.1:26459594-26464539 GCF_000181295.1 Otolemur garnettii | reverse complement strand
AACTGCACAGAAGAGAAATTAAAAGCAAATTTGCATCACCTTTGCTCAGTGCTAGAGCATTCAGTTTTAATTTGCATTTTATTTGCAGAGCACTTGCATATAATATCATAGAAATGCCGAGAACTCTCCCTTCCCCCTTCCCACCTGCCTGTTCTCCTCTTCCGTAATTCCTAGGATGCTGGTGGACCCAGGCAGACCTTGCAGAGGGACTTAGCACCCTGGGGAGATAAACTGGAGAAACTGGTGGTGGTGCCTAATGGGCACGGAATGTGAGCGGACAGAGTCTGATGACAGTAGGTTCTATCTATAATGAAACAGAGCCCAGAGAGCTGCTTTCCTTATACATGAAATCAGAGGAAAATTCTCATCATTGCCCACTGTGCAGATAGATATGCATGATGCTGACTCGAAACCACCAACTCTCAGGTCCGGCTTAACACAATTCCAAACCTGGTGAGAAGCTGTGGGGCAGCCACACTGTGCCATCTGTAGAAACCCCTGATGGTCCATTTTAATATCCCTTCCCCTTTAACTATGGCTCTGGGTCTACTGGGTGTTAGACCCACCTGCCTATCATCCCACCTGGCACCTGTATGGCTGACTACCCAACCCAGAACCCCCCACTTCTGCACAGCATTTGCCTCACCTAAAAACCAGCCTGAGTCCAAGGTCACATGTCCTCACCCACACACACACACACACACACACACACACACACACACATGTGCGCGCACGCAGATACACTTTGGCCAGACCAATACTATCACATACTGTGATTTCTGTAAGACCTAAAGTTTACTTATAACACACTCACAGAGGACAAGAAGGAGCCAGAAAATGGGCTATATCAAACCAAACTAACATTCCTGCTTACTCAATGCCCATTCTAATAAGTTCCCTCCCCCTGTTTACCCACACAAGCAGCTTCCAACCTCGCGGAATTCAGCATTTAAAAAAAAAAAAAGGTAAGAACGCTCTACTCTGCTAAATATGGTCCTCCAGTGTCAAAAATGACAGTGAGGTTCCAAGATGTACTTTAAAAAGAAAACAAAATCAGGGCAAGAGCAATGGGATGGTGGATACAGGACCCTCCCCCCCCAAAAAGAGGCAGATTAAATTTTAAATTGGTTCTTTTCTTTTTCTTTTTCCTTTGTTTTCAACTGCTGCCAAGTTATTTATCCCTGGAAAGCCACTTACTTTTTCAAGGTGAAGTATTTCTTTGTGAGATGACTTATTTCACTTGGTTCCACTTAAGTTTATGGCTCTTAAGAGGGGGGGAGATCCAGGCACAGAACGCTGGAGTACAAAGGAATCTTCAAAACATCACTCGCTTTCTCATTTTATAGAGGAAGAAACTGCAAAGCCCAAATTTTTGCTCAACCACAATTAAGTGACTTTCCCAATGTCACGCAGACATTCAAACAGCAGAGATAATACCAAACCATATCCAAGGCCCGCTTTCTGCTTTCCTTCCCTCTACACTGTTGGAAGAAGAGAATGTTCTGGTGACACTGCATTAGCTCTGTTCAACCCCTCCCTCCTTGCACACTAAGCACCTTTGACAATGGTGTGCCACAAAATCTCTCTGCCCAACCCATCACTTTGTTACTTCATGTGGGCACAAGAAGAATGAATGATATAGCACTATTACCAAATTTTTGGAACAGCCAATTTTACAAAATCACTACCCCTGTGATTCTCCTCCTTAGAAAACAAGTACCAGGGTTAGCTTTCTCTCTCCTGATGCTTTGGGAGGCTACAAGTTGTTGGAAATTAAGTCCCTTGTAATCCATAGTCGCTTTTCTCCTTTGCTCCTAGGAAGCTCAGAAGCTAGTTTCATACACTCAACTGAAACAATCCCCTTAGCCTGTGTTATTTGGAACACTTCCTGATCCAAACCATCTCCATCTTCACTTTGCTCTCATTCTTTTATTCTTGGTTCAATCATCTTATTTGCATCTTGTCTTTATTGCAAATTGCCTCAAATCTTCTTTGGAAGGGTAGAGTATAAATAACCATAATGAAACCCTAAAGGCTTTTCAAGCTTTAAGGAGAAAGATAATGTATAATTTTCATACATCTTGGTCCCAAACCAGGAATGTTGAACTTGTAAGAATGCTCCTTTCGTGCCAAGATTACGACACAAAACAGACAGACAACTCCAAGATGCTCATGAACGTGAAGGTACATCTGAGACCAGCTCCCTGCGCTTCCGGTGGTCCATAGCCCTTGGTGTTTCTGCTACATTTATCTATGAAAGTGATCACCTCCTGTATGGCTCACAAGTGGCAGCTGACTTATTCCAAATGTGCTGCGGGCTGGGAATACTTTGTGGCTGGCTGACCTCGTACCCACTCTGGTGCTCTGGGTTGTTCATTGATCCTCGTCAAAATTTAAAAAGCAGGAGACAGATGAGAAGGGAGAAGCACATTCCTCAGCTGGAGGAGTGGCCAAGTAACCACAAACTGCTGGCCCTCCTGGGACCATGCTGGTCACGGACTTGGCTTCAGCCGCCCAATGACTTGTTCCTCCAGACATTGCCTATGCCTGCGGTCGGTTATTCCTCTCAGACCATCAGCCCTCTGGGTCCCAGGGAGGCAGAGCATGGTGGGAAGTACTGGTGGGTACTGTCCAGGCGGGTACTGGACAGGGATGTCAGGGGCCCAGGTAGGACGAGGAAGCCCGTATTCAGTCTCCTGCTGGACTCTAAGACCCCTCTGCTCTAACTGTGATCTTTCTAAAGGCCTTGATCCAAGCTATGGAGCCTCAGATGGACGTCAAGGCAGTAGCAACAGAGTGTTCAGCTTTTTATATCTTCCACAGAGGATGCTATATGCAGTTCATGATGGGACTATCCCAGGCCAGAGGTGGCTGTGCAAAGTTTATCATGACGTCCACCCAAGGTTTATAGACACTGGGCATGACGGAGGAAGGGGTCGCACACAGGTGGTCACTGTGTCATATACTGGTTTAAAGTTCTGTTCCGGAGGTGGCTAGAACTGAGGTGGTGAAACCAGGCTTCATTATTCACTAACAGCGTCACCCTGGGAAAGTTACAAAACCTCTCTGGGCCTTGGTTTCCTCATCTGTAAAGTGGGAACAGTACTGGACCCACCTCGTGGGATCAGGGAGCACACGGTACATGCCGGGTGCAGGGCAAGTGTCCTGTAAACTTTGGCCTCACCTTCCCCCCAAATTTTTGTCCTTCAAGATTACAGTCCAGTCTCAGAAGGAAAAAGGAACTCAAGAGACATGAGGATTAATTCAGCCTTCTCTCAATTATTTGTAAAAACAACATATTTCCTGTTTAGGAACCATTTCACCTAAACGCTTCCTCTAAACTTGGCCATCAAGGGGCATAAGGGGCTGGTTGGGTGCATGCTGAAAGAGAGAAATTATTTATTATGGGGTCTGTGCCTTCTTCCTACTCCCTCAACCCAAACAGTTGAGAATTAGCTATAGATGGTTAGCTCTTAAATAAATACAATGCAAATTTTATCATGTCATATCTTTCAAAGATAACCTAAATCCAAGCTCCCTACATGACATCCAAGGACCTCCATGACCCGATCCCACTCGACCTTCCCTGCCTCAGCACCAGGCAGTCCCCATCTCACCCTTCATAGTCCAGCAGTGTAAAACTGCTTCTTCCTAATGCATGACACATTCTCCCTTGCCTGGTGCCCTTATATATCCACCCAGCCTGGAAATCTCCTCTCCTCATCCACCAGTTCTGCTCAGGCACCACCTCCTTCCAGCCACTTCCCATGCTCCACCCCATCTAGTGCCTCTACCTCAGTTCCATATGGTTTTCTTTGTTTCCTGAGCCCTTCGGAGTGTGGGCACACCAACAGCAAGGAGTGTGTCTTTCCGTCCTTTATGTGTGTGTGTCCCGGGTGCCTAACACACAGCAGGTGTTTGTGGAAGGAAAGATGGGCAGGAAGGAGAGGGAGATGCGCAGTGGGCGAGTCTGCAGGTAGCAGTGATCTGGCTAAATGGCACTGCCCAAGTGATGGGTCTCATGGACCCACAGACACATTCTGCCACTCGGCAGCAACAGGGCCCTGGAGGAAGGGACCCTTTATCAGAAGCTCAGTCGCAAGCAAAGGGGAGAGAAAAAAGAGAGAAGAGGAGGAACAAACTTCCCATGTGTAACACTATCAAGGCTGGCAGGTTTTTTGTTTTTTAAAGACAGAGTCTCACTTTGTCACCCTCGGTAGAGTGCTGTGTCGTCACAGCTCACAGCAACCTGCAGCTCTTGGGCTTAGGCGATTCTCTTGCCTCAGCCTCCCGAGTAGCTGGAACTACAAGTGCCTACTAGGCTGGCATGTTTTAGAAAACTAGCATGGGGAGGGGGGAAGACATCAAGAGAAAAATCTTAAAGTTTAAGTTTGAAAGGACCCAATAAGCAAAACATCAAATCTTAAAATAAGCCTCTCTATTCAGGGCTGGAGCAAGAACAGGGCAGGATAAGTGTCAGGAAGCAGAGGAGCCCCTGCCTCTGAGACTCCTGGGCAGAGCTTGGCCAATAGCACATTCCAGAGTGAAAAGGTCAAATTGGATATCCAGCGTTGGCTCCAAAAAAATGAAAAGATACAGAAATCCAACCCAAGCCCTGGCACTGTTCAACTTCAGCCTGGTTTCTTTTTACCTTTACAACTGTCTCACTGAAAAGCATAAAGCCCACACTCCCAGCGCCCAGACCCTGTCACAGGGAAGCACCCAGATTCTAGAGTTAAGGCCTATGAAATACAGTATAGTGAGTGGGCCAAGGAACGACCAACCAAGAGCTCTAGCATGGAAAAACCAGCACAGCCACCCCACCCCCAGCTGTACATTCAGAAAAATCCACCTTCCTCACTGGCCAGCTCCTGCTTGGATCTGCACCCCTACTGTAATGGCCCCCAGCTAAACCCACACCCACCCACCAGATATCTTTCCCTCC
>NW_003852411.1:26451608-26459404 GCF_000181295.1 Otolemur garnettii | reverse complement strand
AGCAAATGTAAGTGTGTGGTTTGGCATCTGTCGCCCTCCATGAGAACACGTCTAAGTGGCTGCTGATCCAAAGAGAACGTGGAACAAACCTGAACGCATCCTGAAGCTTGGAGCCAAGTCCAGTTGACCCGCAGCCTAAAACAGCCCAGAGACGCCCAAGTGAGAAAAATAAGTGATTGGTCTTTTCAGCCCCTGAGTCTGGGGCTGCTTTGTTATGCAACATTCCTGTGGCAATTAGCTAACCAGTACACTCTTGTAAAAGCTGGGCTTGACAGATAGCTTGCTCTTTCTCTATTTTTCTGTATCACACAGTGATGGCTCCTTCCCAAATGCATTCAGCACAGGAGGGTCTCGGAATCTCACCAACAGCCTGTTGGTGGCTCCCACACGCAGTGCTGACACCTTCAGAGATGAGCCGGCTGGTGGTCTGGCTGCCTTTGCCTGACTTCCCACCATCAGCAGGATTTCCACTCCAGTCCTTGTTGGAAGCTGTGTGTGCCATGCCATCTTCCTCCTCCTCCTCCTCCTCCTCCTCCTCCTCCCCCTCTTCCTAGGAAGCTCACAGAGTGAAGCAGTCAGTGGGAGGCGGGCTAAGTCCTGAGCTGCTGGCAGTAACTCTCCCTATGTCCTCTCGGGCAGAAGACAGATGCTACGTCTGTGCATATGGGCAGTGGTAATGAGAACTCCCTGTGGCCTCATGCAAGGGAATCAGGCGGTGTAGGCAACGCAGGCCAAACTTCCCTTCTTGTTCCAGAAATGACAGTGAAACAAATGGCAGCAAACTCATCCTGCTGACCAACACAGGAAGGATTGCCAGGGCCCAGCTCTGGGGGTGCAAGAAGCAGTGGAAAGATAACAGGGAGCAAGAGACAAGGAAAGTGAGAAAGCAACTCCAACTTCCACGTGGCTCCATCTATTATACAGTGCACCATTAGCCTTCATTACGCTGTCCATCAAACCTTACCAAGCCCAGTTCCAAAAAGGCTTACAAACATCTGCTATCCAGAAAATGTGGCTGACATTCCACAAGAATTCTGGATACCCAAGGTGCCAGATTTGGGGGTGGAGTGGGGGTAATGAGCTGGTTTGAGCAAGCCCAAGGTCATAGCACAACTTGAACTAGTTCTTAGCCACAGATGGGCCTATGCCTCAAGCCAAATGAAGAAGAGCATGAGGACCCCTCCCCAGAATGGCGCTATGCCCAGAAGAAACCTGGGTGGTGCCTACATACCATACATACATGCTGCTGAGATGCTGGTTGATTTACCCGAGACGTCCAAACCTCAATTTCCTTACAACAGATCCATCTGAATTTGCAACTGAGCAGCCACCCAGACCCAGGTCAGCTGGTCCCAGCTTTCTGCACACCCTGCATGGAATTTCCATCCAGGGGAGCCTGGCCACAACATGAGGACCAAGAAGAAGTACAACGAATTATTAGCACAAACATACTATCCACACCTGAACTGGCCTTTGGGCTCAGGGTTACACAAAAAATAGTCCCTAAGCAACAACACATTTTCAATTTTAACTTAAAAAATAAAAAGATTGTGAAGATCTCTACCCATGGTTATAAATGCTACTCCCTGCTCCTCCTCGGTTCCATAAATGTTGAGGCACAGAACCATTTCAGGAGATCAAGCAGCCAGGAAGGGTTTCTGGAACCTGCTTACCAACGCAAGCAGAAAAAAAAGAAGAAAAGGAAAGGAATCCCACATGGAAGAAATAGTTTTGCGGAAAAAACAATCAACATTTTCATAAGGAAATTATTAGTCCAAGTCTGAAATAGATACACTGATGCTATGGTGTTCACTGATTCCACAGGACCAGAGGCCAGCCCACGGACCACTGGTGAATACTTACTGGACCCCAATGAACCCACATGCTGGTCTGTTAAGCCCCCTGAATTAAGAGTCAGGACACCCTCCATAGGAACCACTTGGCCAAGTTGCATCAGCCTTACCCATCTCAGGTTCCTCCGCTGCAATGGAGGTGATAAGAGCTGCCCCCAAAAAACAGATAAAATAGTTCTGAACTCAGTAAAGGTCCATAAACCTTTTAGCTATGACAGGTACGTGTGAGTCTGCAAAGTATCTGGTAAGAACTGAAGAAAGCAAGGTCCCTAAAGTAAAGTGACAGCAAAGACACTGAATCTCTTTAATAAAATGTTTTCAGACTCCACTGAGCACCTACTTTCTCAGAGGTATATCATTGGTCTTCGTACCAACTCTACAAAATAGTCACTATAATCCCCATTTTATAGGTTAGAAAATTGAGGTTCAGAAAGATGAAGTGACTTGACTGGTCCCCTGGACTTGATATTTTTTATTCCCTCCGCAGTGTGGGTCTGTGTGTGTGTGATGAGAGACTTTCACTGTGTCTATCAATTTCCAGAAAGATTCTGTGCCGGTGCACACACTCTTACAGTCTCTGCCTCAGGGACATCCGAGAAGTAATGTGTCATTTCTGGAGGGGTGATCTGCTCCTCCCAAAAGCACCTCCTGGGTCAACAGATGAGACCTGACACTACCCTGGATTATGATTCCTTCCCCCTCGGTTTTGTTGACATGAATATTATTATAGATGATGCTAAGAAAGGCTCGTGGGTATCTCATATTCTATCGCTGGTCCCCTTTGGAAAGAAGAGATGCTTATGGAAAGCCTCCCTTTCCGTCCTGAGTCAAGACATTCCTTGGGTGATTGGAGGGGAGCCCCCTCCCGACCCCACCACCATTTGGAAATGATTATCTCCGAGATACCCTGACAGAGTGAATGATGCCGCGTGCTCGCTCCTGGATGCAGAGCTAGGAGCTCACGGCATGCTCCCCACCCCCAGCCCTTGGCATGGGCTGCTGTAGAGAGCCTGGAATCCCACTTGGATACCGACTTCCAAGGCTTGCTTTCCACTTTCTGATACATGGGATCAACTTTAATAACAAAAACCTGGCAAGGAAGGCACCACTGCCTAGCAAGAGCCCCCAGTGGCAAAACTGAGGAAGTCCTGGTGGAGGGCTGGAGGGCAGACTGTCAGCTCATTTGTTACCCCTGCAGGAGATGCAAGGGCACCCTGTGATCTTCCCCCAGGCCTCTGCCTCCCGATCCAGCAGCAGCCCTCTGCACAGTGGCTTCTGCCTCTTTTCATTGAGGAATCCTCCTCCACCACCTCCAGCAGAGTCCCACCCAGTCCTTCCTGGACGTTCAGCCTGTGCTGTAGATTCTTGGGGTAATATGCCCTTCCCACATGGTTCTCAGCAGCATCTCCAGGCAAGGAGGCAAAAACCGACTGGGGACCTATGTGTGCTGGATTCTCAAGAGCACCAGTAAACCCCGTGCTCTCCCCATGATGCTGTGTCTCCAGCTAGAAGCTTGTTGGTAGGCTGGCCTCAGCGAGCCAGATCACAGCATCACAACCTGTACAAAAATCACTACATGGTAAGGTCCCAGAGAGAAGACATATGCGAGTTTCCTTGAAGCTTTTTCACTGGATATTTGCAACAGTCTCAGATAAAGAAAAGCCTCAGGAATATGAGACGGTGCCCTCCGCTCCATGCCAGCATGTGGCAATCACAATTTGAATCCAGGTATCGTAACTGCAAGCTGTTGCTCTCTCTTCATTTCTGGAATTGAACTGAATTCTTGTCCCCTCCAGTGGCCTGATAGTTCCCTGAAGGCAGGAACACCAAAATTCATCCTAACTCTATACCGTATAAATTCAAATTCTTTGGAAGTGGTGGGTGTCAATGATATTTCCTCTCTGACCCAGATTTGATCTCTTTCCACCTTCCTAACTTTCTGTCACGTCCCTCCAAGCTCTTACCAGATAGGAATATTTGACAGGCTTCAAATTATGAAATAAACGCATATGGTGAGGTGGTCAGAAACTTCTTTGCGTTCTCTTTGTGTTCTTACAGAAAGTCATCAGACGCAGTGTTCTAAACTCAGAGTTGCCTCAATCGAAAGCTACAGGGCATGCAAGATGGGATAATAAGTAAAAGTGAGTTCTGGTGCCGAGCTAGACATCATCACACCCTCGGACAAAACCAGAAACAAGGCAGATTTGTCTCTTTTGTAACCAAAAAGGTCCCGCACCCAGTGGGGTAGAGAGATACAGGTGATGCCCCGGCGCCTTCATGCTCCCCTGTTGCCTTCTTCCTGCTCCTCAACCTTCACTCTTGTTTTAGCTTAGTGAATGATTTGGGGAGATATGCAGGTATGTCAGTCAGAAGTCCCTGGGACATGTGGGACGTGGGTCCCTGAGATCTGCAGGAGGGTAATTACACCTAAAGACCAGAACCCCAGAGTTTGGAGAGCTCTCCTGTCCCTCCACCTGCATCCCTCAAGTGCCTGCAGAGAGAGGGAATGCCCTATGGGTGAGGGCTTCCGAAAGCACATTGTATATGATTATGATGCTCAGTTGTGATCGTCCACAGGACAGTGAAAGAACTTTATATGCAAAAGCTGCCATTATGGCAGTATTGACTAGAATGCCCCCCAAATCTGGGAGTGTTTCTACTCTGACTTTCCCACTTCTTTTAGTTCTAATGTTGAAAGAGTTTAAGATGTATCTGGAATCTCATCCACAGATGTAATGGAATCCCAAGAACCAGGCATTTCAATCAACAGGATCCACATTTTTTCTTTCCTCGGGGCCCCTTGCCCCTCCCTAGGAATGCCTGATTAGAGTTGGAGTGGTCAGAATAAACTACATCTATACATCAGAGGTTTTCAAAATGATGGGCACAAAGGCCGTTAAGTGACATATACTTTATCAGAGGTCCATAATTACATGAAAAATGATCTCCCATGTGGAGAAAGAATCTCAAGCCCAGTCATCCTTGTGCACATTTCAGCTTCATACGGGATTGTGTGCCAAGAAACCGCCACTCACCTGGACTCTGAAATCATCCAAGTTCCAAGCCCATTCTACTTCCACCTAAGAGATAGCAGGAGAGAGAACCCTGCCCCTCAGGCCTGGGGGTGCTGTCACTCTCCCATGTGTAGGCCCACTGGCTGGCTCCTAATAGCTACATGTCCCCCAAAGAAACTGCATGGACAAGCTGGGGTAGGAGGACTATGCTCTAGAAACTCTGAATATCATCATTCTCTTTCCCAGAATTGCCATCAAAGGTTAAGGGCTGTAATTTCAGGTCAAGCAAGTTTTAATCTCTAGACTCTTCATGAGGGAGAAAGAAAAAGGTGGGCTTGCCCCCAGAGATTCCTGAAATAGTGAGCTCTGAGCTCCCTTTTTACAACTGCATTCAAATTCTATGAAAGAGGATAGGGCCTATTTTAGCCATAAGGTCCAATTCCCCTTGGAGACTTTCATAGAGCCCTGGTGTATGACATGCCCTTCATGAAGGCTGAGATCTCCTCAAAAGCCTTTAATCTTGGCCAGGTATGGTGGCTCACACCTATAATCCTAGCACTCTGGGAGGCTGAGGCAGGAGGATGACTTGAGCTCAGAAGTTCGAGACCAGTCTGAGAAAGAATGAGACCCCATCTCTATTAAAAATAGAAAAATTAGCCAGGATGGTAGTGGGTGCCTATAATCTCAGCTATTCAGGAGGCTGAGGCAGAAGGATTGCTTGAGCCCAGGAGTTTGAGGTTGCTATGAGCAAGGCTAATGGAACAGCACCTACCTGGGCAACAGAGCGAGACTCTGTCTCAAAAAAAAAAAAAAAAAGAAAGAAAGAAAAAGGAAGAGAAGAGAAGGGAAGGAAGAAGGGAAGGGAAGAGGAGGCAAGAGGGAGAAGAGGAGAGAGAAGAGGAGAGAGGGGAGAGAAAAGAAAGGAGACAGGAGAAGAGAGAAAAGAGGAGATGGCAGAAAAGAGAGGAGAGAGAAGAGAAATCTTCAATCTTAACTCACAGCTTTGAAGTGACCCAGAAAGAAACTCCTAGTACTGTTAATGGCCACACAAGCAGGTGGTCCTGAACTACCAGCTTTGCCTCTAGAAATACAAGAGGCAGCCATGTAGTGTCATATCCTCATCTCTTCTTTTTTTTTTTATTTTTTTTGAGACAGAACCTCAAGCTGTCCCCCTGGGTAGAGTGCCGTGGCATAGCTCACAGCAACCTCCAACTCCTGGGCTCAAGCGAGTCTCCTGCCTCCACCTCCCAAGTAGCTGGGACCACAGGCGCCCGCCACAACGCCCGGCTATTTTTTGGTTGCAGCCGTCATTGTTGTTTGGTGGGTCCGGGCTGGGGATTCGAACCCGCCACCTTAGGTGTATGTGGCTGGCGCCTTAGCCGGTTGAGCTATAGGCGCTGAGCCTCCTCATCTCTTCTAATCAACCGAGACAGATGAGAATTTCTTCTAATAGTTTACATGTCTTCCTTTGTTTCCTAAGTTCCTGGACTCTATTGTAACAGTTTTTTAAAAGTACTAGAATAGCTCCCCTATTACTATTCTGATGTGCTTTGAGGCTGAAAATGGAGGCCGTGGCTCAGCACCCATAGCTCAGTGAGTAGGGTGGCAGCCACATACACTGGGGCTAGTGGGTTTGAGCCTGGCCTGGGCCTGCTAAACAACAATGACAACTGCTACTGAAAAAAAAAAAAAAATACCTGGGTGTTGTGATGGGTGCCCATAGTCTCAGCTACTCCGGAGGCTGAGGCAAGAGAATCACTTGAGCCCAACAGTTTGAGATTGTTGTGAGCTGTGACGCCACGGCACTCTACCAAGGGTGACAAAGTGAGACTCTGAGGGCCCTGAGGACAGAGAAGAGTTATTGCTGCATGAGATTAGCGAAGCAGCAGGGTGGTGTGCTGGACAGAGCACTGTCTAGGAAGTCAGGAGTTATGAGTCCTGAGTTCAGCTCTTCACCTGTTTGCTGCTGCTCTGATGTTGCTCTTAATGTTTCAACATATAAGACCGATGTGCTTATCATGGCTGACTGAAGATACCTAGTCTTTCCATCAAGACCTATGACCATGTTCCCTCCCTATGAATCTGGGTAGGCTCCTGACAGTGGAAGTGACAGTGGACGTCACACTGAGCTGGATTCCCAGACCAGCTTTTAAGAGACTGGCAGATTCCACTCCCTATCTCTTATAGTATTCATGCTTGGAATCTAGCCACCATGCTGTAAGGAAGCTCAAGCAACCCTGTGGAGAGGCTCACATGAGGGGGAACAAACTTTCCCCACCACAGCAGACACTTTCAGCTGAGCTCACAGGCAAAAGTCAAGACCACCTTGCCAGCCGCATGTGAGAGCCATCGTGGAAATAGATCCTTCATCCTCATCCTCGGCAGACCCACCCCAGCTGATAGTGCACTAAACTACTGACAAACCATTTTTGCTGAGCCCTATCCAAATTGCAGATTTGTTAGCTAAAAATAAATGGTTGCTGTTGTTTGGAGCCACTAACTTTTTGGTTGGTTGTTATGTGACAATAAATAATGGAACTTTATATTTAGAGTTTGGGGGAAAGGAAAGGAAGCTCAACTAAATATAGAAAAATTATCTTTTTCATCTGTAGTTTCCTTGCTCACACATAGAGGCTGAACACCAAAAAATATACACATATATTTCTTGGTCAGTGCCCATAACTCAGTGGGTAGGGTGCTGGTCACATACACCAAGGTTGAACCCAGCCTGGGTCTGGTAATCAACAATGACAACTACAACAAAAAAATAGCCAGGCATTGTGGCAGGCACCGAAAGTCCCAGCTACTTGGAAGGCTGAGGCAAGAGAATCGCTTAAGCCCAAGTGTTTGAGGTTGTTGGGAGTTGTGACGCCACAGTACTCTACCCAGGGTGACAGCTTGAGACTCTGCCTCAAAAAAAAAAAAAAAA
>NW_003852411.1:26424144-26451183 GCF_000181295.1 Otolemur garnettii | reverse complement strand
ACTCCTTTGAGCCACAGGTGCCGCCCGGTATGTTCTTTTGGAACAAGCCAGACAACATCTGCCTTGTATCATGAAACCTCCTTGGAAATGACCACCGAACTTAGTGTTAGTCACACACACACCTTCTTCCTCATTTTTTTCTTTTGTTACTATGGTGGCTGTTGGGGGTAGGTAACAGAGAAGAGATTCTTAAAGGTATAGGCAGGGTTTAAGGGGAGCATCCAAAGATGGTAGGGTACCCAGGCTGGATACCAGCCCTAGGCCTGAAGGGAGCGGTTACCAGAACCCACAGAGAGAGGTGTATGGACAAAGACGTGTGACAACAGCTACAGGTTGTGATGAAAGGACAAGACTTCAACATGGAGGGGCCACACAGGAAAGCAGCCAGGAATACCCACGCTCATTTCCCCTCTGCCCTAAGCTCTCCTGCCAGGGCCTCTCACTGGTCAAACCAAGAGAAACCAGAGGATGGGTGAGTTCACTGAGGCAGGGTATGCAAGCCAGTCTCCCAGCATCACACAGGAAAGTCCAGCTATTTTTAAGGATTCTGGAATAGAAAATCTCAACATTTCCCTCTTGGACCCTGGAGATTAAAAACTCCGCATCACAGGAGGAGCCCTTTGGCTGCCATTTCTCAAGCTGCTCTCAGAAATCCCAGCTGAGCTGGGCAGCTGGGGTGATCAAGGTGGTGAGTGGTCATGCTGGAGCTCACAGCCATGTGAGGGAGTGTTGACAGCAAACAGAGAGAGGCCACCAAGCCAGCTCCTAAGCCAGGCAGCAAACATCTCCACAAGCTGACACCTCCTTGGGAAATAACTGCTGTCTCAGGCATGTGGAGTGGGGGATGTGAGGGGCTGGGTGTGGGAACAGTCACCGCAGGAGAGATATCTGAGCTCCAGAACAAAGTCGAGACATGGCAGAGGTGACATGGGGGCATCTTCCTCCAATCAGCCTCTATGAACCCACCTCCCAGGATGCCTCAAAAGGGCTCAAGCAACTTTGCTACTTTGCTACTGTAAGTGCAGGGTACCTGCAGGTCTGCAGTAGGATTTCCACAAGTCACTCTTTTCTGGTTTTGAGACCTGCCAAAGACAGGATGGATATCCCTAATGCTGGTCTGGCCCCCTGCCTACCTGATTCCCCATTTTGTTGACATTTTTCCTTCCTTGGGTCTTAGTTTCTCTTTCTTGCTCTTCATTTTATTTATTCTAGCTATTCTTCTACCTTTTGAAAAATATATTTTCTTTTTTTTATTAAGTTAAATACATAGATCATGAATACATTTATGCATATGTGGGGTACAATGTGTTGATTTTTTTATGCAAGCTAACATAGTTAGCTGGGTTACAACTAATCAGCATAGCTTTCGCCTCATTAACTTGATTATTGTGTTAACATATTTATGTTCTACACTTGACAGATTTGGCTTGTACCCTTACAATATGTTCCACAGGTCTGGTCCCGCCTTTTACCCTCCCTCTATCAAACCTCTCCCCTCCCCTCCCTTCCCACTCCATTTCTCTCCTTCACCCTGGGCTATAGTTGTGTTCTATCTTTCATAAGAAAGTATGAATAAATACAAGTTGGTTTCATAGAAGTACTGAGTACATTGGATACTTTTTCCTCCATTCTTGAGATATGTTCCAGGTGGATACCTTTTCTTCCATTTTGGAGATACTTTACTAAGAAGAATATATTCCAGCTCCATCCATGTAAACATAAAAGAGGTAAAGGCTCCATCTTTTTTTAAGGCTGCATAGTATTCCATGGTATACGTATACCACAAATTATTAATTCACTCATGGGTTGATGGGCACTTGGGCTTCTTCCATGACTTGGCTATTATGAATTGAGCTGCAATGAATAATCTGATACAAATATCCTTTTTGTAAAGTGATGATTTTTGGTCTTTTGGATATACTCCTAGTACAGGAATTGCAGGATCTATGTATATTTGTCTTAATTTAAATTAAAAAATGTGATATATGTATACTGTGGAATACTATGCAGCCATAGAAAAGATGGAGACTTCACATCTTTTATGTTTACATGGATGGAGCTGGAATATATTCTTCTTAGTAAAGTATCTCCAAAATGGAAGAAAAGGTATCCAATATACTCAATACCATTATGAAATAAATATATAATCACCTACACATTCCTAATAATGGTAAAATACAAATATAGTCCAGAACGAAGGAGGAAAGAGGAGGGAGAGAGGGAGGCCAGGAGGAGGGAGGGTATTTGCAGATATCACCTAATGTGCACAATGCAAGGGTACATGTCGGAACTATTAGGAGTAGAGTATACATGTCTTAACACAACAAATAAGTGAGGTGAAGTTAAGTTAACCAGTTTGATGTAAGCATTCTAAATTGTGTATCAAATCAGCACATTGTACCCCATAAATATATTAATGTACATAGTTATGATTTAATAAAGAAAGAAAGAAAAAAAATAAAAATATATATTTTCTTCCAATTCCTTATTTTTCTTTTTAATCCTCATTCTGCACATTCACTGGCCTCTCTCACTCTCTGTCCTCAGTCTCTCAGCCCTTGAACATAGATGTTCGGGATCCCACACTCACAAGACTTCTAGGGTCTGCACTTTCTCCCTTTAAACAAAACTAGTGGTTTCCCTTTTCTACAATAGTTAGCATGTCATCTTCACTCACAATGAGCAACAATTACTATTAGAATTAGCTGACTATGCAGATAACAGCCAGTGGTATCCACTATGCATCACTTAGAGCAGTGGTATGGCACCATTTTGGCACCAGGGATAGGTTTCATGGGAGACAATTTTTCCACAAACTAGGGGTGGTGGTGGTGGTTTTATTACATCTGCATAAAATTGATTATTATAGTCTCTGTGTAGTCAAACCTCTCTGCTAATGATAATCTGTATTTGCAGCTGCTCCCCACGGCTACCATCACCGCCTCAGCTCTACCTCAGATCATCAGGCATTAAATTTTCACAAAGAGTGTGCAACCTAGACCCCTCACTTGCACAGTTTACAGTGGGGTTCATGCTCCTGTGAGAATCTAATGCTAATCTGACAGGAGGCAGAGCTCAGGCAGTGATGTGAGTGATGAGGAGCAGCTGTAAATACAGATGAAGTTTCATTAACTCACCTGCTGCTCACCTCCTGCTATGTGGCCTGGTTCCTAACAGGCCACAGACCAGTCCCCATCTGTGTCCTGGGGGGTTAGACACTACAGAGTCAGAGCACAGCAATCACAGAGTCCCACTACTCCCAGGGAGAAACCCCACATTATCAACACCCCTGAGACTCCTGCTGGCCTGCCTGCATAGTTCTTTAGGTGACTGATCAGATAACTTGCACAAGAAAGTGCAGTCTGGAATTCTAACCGTTTGTCACTCTTGACATGTCCAGTAATACATGTCTTATCAATTAATTTCTTTTTTTTTTAGTTTAGAGACAGAGTCACACTTTGTGACCCTTGGTAGAATACAATGGCATCATAGCTCACAGCAATCTCTAACTCTTGGGCTCAAGCAATCCCCTTGCCTCAGCCTCCCAAGTAGCTGGGAGTACAGGCACCTGCCACAATGTCTTGCTATTTTTAAAGATGGGGGTCTCTATCTTGCTCAGGCTGATCTCAAACTCGTGAGCTCAAGCTAACCACCCACCTCAGCCTCTAGGATTATAGGCACGAGCCACCATGCCCAGCTTTCTATTAATTTCTTATTGGGCCTATTCCCTTTCTTCATCTTCCCTCTCATTCTGTTCTCTACCACTTTCCATGTGGAGAAAACCATTCTGGCAAGTCATAGCTTTTATGTTTGTGAAGGGGATGTCCCCACAGACCACATCCACAAATCCCTGACTGGTCCTCCCCTTGGCCATGGCTTCCTTGGGCTGGCTCTGTCCGCCTTCCCTAAACTCCCCTCTCCCAACATGCACAATAACCAAAGAATATTCAAGAAAATCTCCACTTCCTTTCATCTCCACCCACTCCAACCTTGGTTTAAAGTCCCCTGGGCCCAGAACATCAGCATAGGAACTTTAGAAATCCTACCCATAGTTTTGTATTTTGAATACTGGCTTTGAAGAATGTGCTAACAGCTGTAATTGGCATTATGGAAGAAGGTTAGAATAAATTACTTGTAGCTAAGGAGCCAGCAAAGTGAAAATTATCCAAGTCATCTTGTATTCAGACCTTAATCCAACACTGTAAAACTAAATCCTCGTCACCCTTACTCCTTGCTCAGCTGAAGCACAGAAAAGGGTTTCACAATCCTGTACTTTGTCTCCCCACTTTGAGATCTGGCCCCCTCTGCCAGCAGGAAAAAGCTCAAGACCGTTAAGGAGGCACCAGGAGGCTTTGGAGAGTCTCATCCATGCCTGACACTTATGACCCACCAAGTGCTTCGACCTCTCTCCTAGAACCTTGTTTCCAGCCACTAAGACAGTGGTTCTCAACCTTCCTAACACCACGGCCCTTTAATACAGTTCCTGTGGGTCGCAACCCACAGGTTGAGAACCACTACACTAGGCGTTTATCCTCACCAAGGTGCTGCCCAAGAAAACATGTAAGGAGCACCCCTCTCAGCACTACTGGTTTTAAATCAAGGGTTCTGAAACTTGGATATCTTGAAGACCCAAACAGCTTATTCTCTACAGTAATGTGTATTTTGGGTATTGTCACAGGATGTCACGTAAGACCTACTGTCCATTTCTCATAGCAGAAAGCTAGAGTCAAAGCCAGGCCATTAGCTGACACCCCCTCACCCAGAGTCTGTCCGAGGGACATGGTAGCATTTCATTTTCTGATTAAAAAGAGGAAAGTTTTTCTTTTTTGGTGGGATGGCTTACTTGGTGACATTCTGCCTGTGTATGTACAGAGTGCATGTGTGTGAGAGAGATCACACGTGTCTGAAAGAGAGACAGGTGACACTGGGCTGTGGGGGGGTTACTCGGCATCTGGCTCCTTCCCAGCCCCATGAACCCATACTAAGAGCTGACCATGGGGAGATGGGGGTGGACACAGAGGAGAGGTCTGGGAGTGCAGTATTGTAGACCCAGGGTCCAGGGCCACAGCAGAACACTCAGCTGCACATGGAACCAGTGCCAAAGTCACCTTAAGGACTAGCAGTCCTGGGGGCACTGGCATCACCCCTGGGTCCCTACAGTAGCAGCTTTGTGGTGGGAACCCTTGATAGTAGGGCCCTTAAGCTGCTTGAGAGCCAAGAATACTTCAAGGAGGAGCTGGGGAGGAGGGAATAGATGAGGAAGCCCCTTGGGGATTGGAGGTGCCAGGTTGGTACACAGCCATATACAGAAGTGCGGGGGAGAGGAGTAGGCATGGTCCTTACATGGGATGCTGAGATTGGTGGAGCCAGGGGAAAAGCCTTTAATGTTAATATGCCCTATGGAGCCTGGCGTACTTTTACAGCTCAAGGGTAAGTGGAAGGGCAGAAGAAGGAGGGTCTGAGGAAAGTCCAGCCACTGTCATCCTGTCCAGTCTGCACCTTCCCACCTGAGTCCCAAGGTGCACCTGGGCTTTGGCGAAGCTCCTGCCCCCTCTTCCACTTCACTTGACAGGATTAAAATTTCCCTTCCTTTTAGGATATACTTTCATGCATTTCTGATCAGGATCTGGTTGGGTGAGAATGACTTTACAAAAACTAAAAGGAAATAAAAAAGTACCTCAGGAAAAAACTACCCTGGTGACAGGATCCTGCCTGGAATTGATACTTGTGAATGGCTCGAGGAGAAATCAAACTCTCCCTCGTACCTTCTGCCTTTCTGAGCCCACAGCACTAGCAGATGCATCACGTGGGCCCTCAACCAGGATTACCTCCTCTGTTCACCTGAGAGGTACCCTGAATTTGTGGAACCCAAGCAGAGAGAGGGGAGGAGAGAGAGGAAACCCCAAGAGTTCCAACTCTACATTTCTTCAAGCCCATAGAATTGTAACTACACGTATACTCCAATGATTCCAACTATGCGATACCCAGGAATGACAGCTGAGTATTTTTAGAGGAGAAAGTTGAAGGTGAAGGTTCCTTCTGAACTTACCCTTCCCTTTGTATTAGTTAGGATCTCAGACTCAAGACTAAGGTGAAATTGGAATTTACTTATCCATACAAAATAACTATAGTATTAGAAAGCACAGACACGGGCAAGTCTGCACAGCGAGGCATTTCAGATGTGTCAGCTCAGGCTTCTACCACGTGGGGGGAAATATAAAGCCATTCTGAGAACCACTGGGACACAGGTACAGCTCGAAAACGTAAGCATGATAATAAAAGAGGACAAAATCCTTCTGAGCGGGGCTCCAGGCCCAGAAGATTTCTGCAAACTATTATCTAATTTGATTCCCCTCGTTGCGTTACAGGGGGATTTAAAACACATCACCTCCAGATGAAATGGGTTCTGGTAAATTTCTTGAGCGCTCTTGCAGCTCTCACGTCATCCTCTGGGTTCAGGGTCAACGCTACATTAATGACCCACCATTTATCCACCGGGTAATTTATTCCCTGGCAACCTATTTTATTTATGCTGTACAAATTCAGGAAGCAATTAATAGTGGCCACAAACGCAACATGATTCAGGGTGATTTTCTCAATAAAACTTCTAAGCAAGACACTTCTTTCACCCCAAGACAGAGAAGGGAAGCAAAGCAGACTGAGGAAAAGTACTAAATCATTTTGCTACATGTTCTATCCTCCTCCTTCCTCTGGTTGGAGAGAATCTGAGACAATTTGCTGGTTTTTTCTCTTAGCACCTCTCTCCGCTACTCAAAAAAGTCACCTCCATTGCTGACAGCGGTCCATGCTACCACTTTGACATCCTGGTCACCTTAAGGTTCTGTTTAAGCAAAAGTAATTTAACAATAACACCATAAAAATCATGGGGAAAGAGGAGTTTACTAATTAACAGAACACAAATTATCCTAACGCAAAAATTATCCTAATGCAAAAAACAAAATGAAAATAAAATTACTGGCCAGGCACAGTGGCTCACTCCTGTAATCTCAGCACTTGGGAGGCTGAGGCAGCTGCATTGCCTGAGCTCACAGGTTCGATACCAGCCTACGCAAGAGTAAGACCCCTGTCTCTAAAAACAGCCGGGCATTGTGGCAGGTGCCTGTAGTCCCAGCTACTTGGGAGGCTGAGGCAAGAGAATCACTTGAGCCCAAAAGTTTGAGATTGCTATGAGCTATGATGCCACAGCACTCTACCAAGGGCAACAAAGTAAGACTCTATCTCTATCCCCCCCCCAAAAAAAAAGAAAAGAAAAGAAAATAGTATTATCAGGATTTAACCTCAACTGCACTTCACAGTCATATTCCTGGGTAGTTAAGACAGATACCACGCCATGAACACAGACATGACTTCCTTGGTACAGAGGATTAAAAGAGAAGTCAGAATTCAAACAAAGCCTGCAGGCTACAGATTCAGAGCATTTGTTGAGGCATATCTTACCTTTCTTCTCTGGTGGCTCCAAGCCTTTTGCTTGCAAGCTATGGTAGATGCTGTTGGTTGGTCAACCCACCCACACCCTTCTTCCAGACAATCCCCACTGTTAAGAGTTGCCCCTTGGACTAAGTGAAGCTAAATGGAAGCCCCTGGGTGACTTCCAAGAGACCTTTTCAAAGGAGACAAGACTCAGCTAATGTGACTCTTTGACTTTTTGCATTTCGCCTTTTGGCCCTGCTCTCTTCTTCCCCCCGCCACTCCTTTTAATGTGATTCATGAGGCTGGAGCTGCAGTCTTCCTGTGGCCATGAGGATAAAGACCTAGTGATGGAAAGAAGAAATGCAGAATGAACTCCCATTTTGATTAAGCCATAATTAATTGGGTTTTCTGTTACTTGAAGCTAAAAGTAAATATTTCAGCTGAGATATCTATTTTTCTCTCTCTCTTTCTTTCCCCCTCCCCCCACAAAAGCTACCAACCTCTTAGTAGGAAATAGAGATATTCCGTAACATAATAAAGAATATCAACCATCAATCTGCAGGCCAACATCACACTTAAAAAAATTAAAAGGCATTCATTTTCCCTCAAAACCCAGAGAAAAGAAGGAGTGTTTTCCATTATTTTTATTGTTGAAATATTTAAGAAGTTCTGTGTCATGAAAAAAACATAAGGATGGAGCCTATGGCTCAAAGGAGTAGGGTGCTAGCCCCATATACTGGAGGTGGTGGGTTCAAACCTGGCCCCAGCCAAAAAAAAAAGAAAAAAGAAAAAGAAAAAATATAAAGTGAATACATAGAGATATACCTGTTGGAAAAAATGAGATACTATAGCTATTATTTGCAAATGAGTAAAACAAGAGAATCAAGAAAAGACTTAAAAATTAATAGATTCAGTAGAGTATACAGACAGACACAAAAGAGTATATAAAAAAACATAATAAATTTTCTGTTTCTGATAACAAAATTATAACAGAAAGAGGGATTTTATCCACTGGTGCAACAAAACATACAATATCCAGGAATAATGCCTAAAAATGATATGTGGGGTCATTATGATGAAAATGCCAAACTTCACTGAGATAGAAAAGCAGATTTGAATAAATGCAGAGACATGACATTTTTCTGAAGATGAAGGAAAGCAAATTCTTCCCAACACTTAAGACAATTCCAGTCAGATTTCTAATCATATTTTTCCCTCCAAATTTACAAAATAAATAAAAAGTATGACACAAAGAATAAACTGAGGAGCCTTCATTAAGAAAAAGTATGGTGATGAAGGTTTGCATGATCAAGATATTAAAACACATTGTAAAGCTACAAAAGTTAAAACAGTATGGAACTGGCAGTCCTAGATTTGAGAGATAAGTCAACAGAAAAATAGATATTACAGAAAAATTATTTCTTCACTTGAAAATATACAGTAATGTAATTCTAGATGAATGAAATAACTAAGAGTAAAAAATGAAATCCTAAAAACAAGAATAAACTACAGGTGATTTCAGGAAGTCCAAGCTCCACAAAGGCAGGGACCATGTCCACATCTCACTGTTACTTCTCTGCTTGGCACAGCTCCCAGAACAAAGGACTTCAGTGCATATATGTTTACTAACTGACATAAATACCATGGGAGAAAAGAAACATTCAATTATAAAATAAAATGTATGCACATATATGATAAAAATTATAAAGCAAATAGAAAATTGGGAAAGCCTATCAAAAATATGATAAAGAGTTGACACACATTTGCAAATGAAAGAAAATTTTATTTATTTGTTTGTTTGTTTATGGAGACAAAGTCTCACTCTTGTCACCCTCGGTAGAGTGCCAATGGCATCACAGCTCACAGCAACCTCAAAATCTTGGGCTCAAGCAATCCTCTTGCCTCAGCCTCTCTAGTAACTGGGACTATAGGCACCCGCCCCAACTCCTATCTATTTTTAGACACCTGGCTAAGGTCTGGCTATTGCTTGGGCTCGTCTCAAACTCCTGAGCTCAAGCAATCCACCACCTCAGCTTCCCAAAGTCCTGGGATTACATGCGTGATCTACTGCTCCCAGCCAGAAGACAATTTTAGAATGTTTTATAAAGGAGGAAAGATACACAAAGGAAGGAAAAATATAAAGCAGAAAAGTCCAAATGGCCAAAAACCACTTGAAAAATTACTCAAATTTATACGCAATCTAAAAGCACCATTTAACACTACTAAATCAGAAAATATTTATAGAGTGTTGATGAAAAACAAACGCCACCACACACCTACCAGAATGGCCAAAGCCCAGAACACCACCAGCACCAGATGCTGACAAGGATGGAGAGCAGAGGGAACATTCACTATTGCTGGTGGGTATGCAAAGTGGTAGGGCCATTTTGGAAGACAGTTGGGAAACTTCTTATAAAACTAAACATACTCTCACCATATGATCCAGCACTTGTGCTCCTTGATATTTACCCAAAGAAGCGGAAGACTTTTCCAAACCAAAATCTATACATTCTGAAGTTTATAGAAACTTTATTCATAATTGCTTGGAAGCAACCAAGATCCCATTCAGGAGATGAATAGATAAATAAACTGTGGTACATGCAGACAATGGAATATTATTCAGCAATAAAAACAAAGGAGCTCCTCAAGCCATGGAAGGCATGGAGGATACTGAAACACATATGATGAAGTGGAGCAGTCAATCTGAGAGCATATGTGATTCCAACTAGGTGACATTCTGGAAAAGGTAAAACTTCAGAGACGGCGAAAGACAGTGCGGAGAGTGGGCTGACCGGGCAGAGCATGAGGACTTTTAAGGCAGCAGAGTTACTCTGTGCACTGCTATCATGGTCGGCACACGTCATCATATGTCTGTTGGAACTCACAGAATGAACAACACCAAGTGTGAAGCGTAATCATAATATAAACAACAGACTCTGGGTGATAATGACGTTTCTGTGCAAGTTCATCAGTTGTAACAAGTGCACCCTGTGGCAAGGGATGTTGATACTGGGGGAGGCGGTTCATGTGGCATGTGATGTTTAGAGTGCTGGGAGTAAATGGAGAATGTATGCACTTTCAACTCAATATTGGTATAAACCTAAAACTGCTCTAAACAAGGCTGGGTGCTGTGGCTCACACCTGTAATCCTAGCATTCTGGGAGACTGAGGTGGTGGATTGCCCAAGCTCATAGGTTCAAGACCAGCCTGAGCTAGAGCGAGACCCTACCTCTAAAAATAGCCAGACGTTGTGGTGAGAGTCTATATTCCCAGCTACTTGTGAGGCTGAGGCAAGAGAATCACTTAAGCCCAAGAGGCTGAGGTTGCTGTGAGCTATGACGCCATAGCACTCTACTGAGGGTGACTTAGTGAGACTCTGTCTCAAAATAAAAGAACCTGAAAAAAATGTTAATGTTTTAGGCCATAGTTCTCCCTCTAGTAATGTGAAGAAATAATCCGAGATATAGTAAAACACATATTATTCAAGAAGGTCATGTAAGTGTTGGTTATAATAACATAAATGGGTAAACAAATCATGTTATGACTAAGTTTCATAACCATTAAAACCAAAGGCTAATGACATGGGGAAATGTTCACAATATAATGTTCAATAAAAATAGATGGTTGTAAGAACGTGCGTGCAGGATGAGTAAATAGACAAAAGACAGGCAGAAAACAGAAACACAAGAAAGGGGGGAAAAGACTGGAAAGAAAGATTCTAGAATGCTAAGAAGGTAATCTATGAATACTGAGACCATGGGTGACTTTCATTTTCTTTATATTTTTAATATATTCCAAATGTTCTCTAACAAGCCTAAATTACATTGTAATTCACTATGTCTGATCATTACGACGCTGTAACACTCAACCACAGGAACCACCGGCATTATTGAGGTTTTATGCATAACAGCCACTAGGATAGTACAACCACCTAAATTTTCTCTTTCTTTTTCAGGTCATAAGGCACATATGTTTTTTTCTCCATAAAGAGGTAAAAATGCTGCTTTCACAATCACTAAAAAGCTTAAGAAAATGTGGTTTCCTACATGTTAACACCATTTAAAGGCAGTACTGTTGATAGATATCTCACAACCTGAAGTACCCAACCCCAGGATGGCTCAGTACAGGGAGGATGGCTAATGCCTACACTATTCAGAACCTGCTGCTAAGACGTTGATGTCTCTGGTATGCTGAGGTCTTGAGCACAACCCAATGCCATTGTTAGCCAAGACACTGAACATACATTAAGTGCCGGGACTGAAACTTGGTTTTTTTCCCTAAAAGTCAAGGATCAGGAAAGGAATCTTAAAGGATATTCTGCAAGGGAGAAGGAAGATGAGAGAAAGCAGGAGAGTGTGCATAAGGCTTTGATGTTTAGAGTGCTGGGCACTCGGGCACTGGGTTTGTCAGCTGTGCACTGGCCACAGGCCATATAAGCCTTTTCAAGGCCAGAAAAACTGTGGAGTCCACCACAAAGTCATTCTCAAACCTAAAAGACTTCCATATTTTTCAAATAAAGCTTCAAAGAATCTCTATGCTATACCCTTCAAAATATCAACAATTCTTACAAAATGCTTTCTCTGCTCTTACTCTTCAAAAAGGGCATCATCCCAAGGAACCCAGCTGTTCTGGGATGTTGGGAGTGTTAACTAGCAATAGGGCCATCCACCCAGAAGGGACACCAGTAATCGTGGGTGCCTGAATAATTCCATGGGATAAGTCAGAGAGATCATAAGAAAAGATAAAGGCATGGCACGAAGTGGTACATGCCTTTATCTTAGCACTCTGAGAGGCCGAGGACGGAGAATTCCTTGAGCTTCAGAATGCAAGACCAGCCTGAGCAAGAGCAAGACCCCATCTCTGCTAAAAATAGAAAAAATTAGCCAGGGGCCTGTAGTCCTAGCTCTCCAGGAGGCTGAGGCAGGAGGATCACTTGAACCCAGGAGTTTGAGCTTACAGTGAGCTTGGCTGATGCCATAGCACTCTAACCTGGGCAACAGAATGAGACTCTGTCAAAAGAGAAAGAGAGCTAAGACACCAGCCACATACACCTAAGGTGGCGGGTTCAAATCAGCGTGGGCCCGCCAAACAACAATGATGGCTGCAACCAAAAAATAGCCGGGCGTTGTGGCTGGCACCTGTAATCCCAGCTACTTTGGGAGATGGAGGCAGGAGACTCGCTTGAGCCCAGGAGTTGGAGGTTGCTGTGAGCTCTGATTCCACAGTGCTCTACCCAGGAGGACAGCTTGAGGCTCCTGTCTCAAAAAAAAAAAAAGAGAGAGAGAGAGAGAGAGAGAATAAAAGGTAAAGGTAGAAAAGGATGACAAACTACTGTCTGAATATTACACAAAAGCTAAACATCATCACCACACCCAAACTTCTTCTGCACGAATGTTTAAAGCAACATTACCTTAGTAACAAAAAAGTGGAAGCAGCTCATATGGATAAACAGATGAATGATTAACAAAATGGCATATCCATATAATCAAATATTTTTCATCCATGTAAAAGGACAAAGTACCAATGCATGCTATAAAATGGACGAAACAAGAAAACATTATGCTAAGTGAACACAGAAGATCTCACACTGTATAATTCCATTCATATGAAATGTCCCCAGTAGACAAATCCACAGACACAGACAGCAGATTAGGGATGATCAGGGTCTGTAGGATTAGGGATGGGTAGTGGCTGCTAATGGATAGAGTTTCCTTGGCAGGGGGCAGTAATGATAATGTTCTTAAATGAGATTCAAAATGGGGAGACAGTCACACAACTCTGTGTATATTAAAAACCATTGAATTGTATACTTCCAAAGTGTAAATTTTATATGTGCATTAGGTCTCAATAAAACTGTTATTTAAAGAATAAACTGTATGTTTTGGTACCACTCTCCTCTACAATAGCTTCCTCGGTTTTTCTATTTCATTCTAAATATAACCACCAGAATAAGTGTCCTAATAATGCCATCAAGTTAACTTCTATGGCCAAAAATCCACCACATTACACCTCACACAATACCAAAAACTAAATCAAAATGATTTAATTTAAAAAAATTAAACAAGCAAAATGGACCAAAGACCTAATTGTAAGCATTAAAACTATAAAACTCTTCTTACCAGAAAACATACGGATAAATTTTCATGGCCTTTGACATGGCAATGGATTCTTAGCTAGGATGCTAACAGCCCAATTGGCAAAATAAAAAATAAATAATTGGGGCTTGCCAAAATTTAAAACTTTTATACACAAAAAGTCATAATCAAGAAAATAAAAAGACAGACCAAAGAATGGGACAAAGTATTTGCAAATCATATGACTTTAAAGGATCTCGTATTCAGCCTATATAAAGAGCTCTAACAATTCAATAACAGAAAGATAAACACAATTTAAAAATGGGCAAAAGACTTGAATAGATATTTTTCCAAAAATGACATACAAATGGCTAATAAACATACCAAAAGATGTTCAACATCATTAGTCCTTAAAGAAATGCAAATCAAAACCACAATGAGATACCACCTCATAGCCACTAAACTAACTATAATCAAAAAACAAAAATTAAAAATTATAGTGTTGGTGGGGATATGAAGAAACTCGAACTTTTATACATTGCTGGCAGTAAAGAGAAATGGTGCAGCCACTGTGGAAAACAGCTTGATGGTTCCTCAAAAAGTTAACATAGAATTACCATACGGACAAGCAAGTCTAATCCTGAGTATATGCCGAAGAGAACTGAAATCAGGAGTTCAAGTAAAACTTGTACCTGGTGTTCACAGTAGCATCATTCATAACAGCCAGAAGGAGGAAACAACTAAAGATCCATCATACAATGACTGTTAAACAAAATGTGGTCTGTTCGTACAAGGGACTATTACTCATCTGTAAAAAGGGATGAGGTGCTTATGAACCTACAGCATGATGAACCTTGAAAAGGTAATGCGGGGTGAGAGAAGCCAGGCATGAAAGGCTGCGTTATGATTTATTTTACATAAAATATCCAGAATAGACAAATTCATAGAGACAGAAATCAGAGCAGGAGCTGAGAGCAAGGGAGAAAGGAGATGTCTGCTTAATAAGGACAGAGTTTCTTCAAGGCCTGAAGAAAATGTCCTGGAATTAGATAGTGGTGGTGCTTTCACAAAACTGTGAACGTACCAAAAGATGCAGCATTGTACACTTCAAAATAGCTAAAATGGTGAATTTTTCTTATATGACTTTTGCCTTAATAATTTTTTTTTAGAAAGAACCCACCTGCTCTCTTCTTGCTAATATGTATTAGCAAGAAGAGAACAAGTGATCCCATCTCAGAGTGGGCAAGGGAGTTGAAGAGAAACTTCTCTGAAGAAGACAGGTGCATGGCCTACAGATATATGAAAAAATGTTCACCATCCTTAATCATCAGAGAAATGCAAATCAAAACTACTTTGAGATATCATCTAACACCAGTAAGATTAGCCCATATCACAAAATCACAAAATCACGGATGCTGGCATGGATGTGGAGAAAAGGGAACACTTCTACACTGCTGGTGGGATTGCAAACTAATCTGTTCCTTTTGGAAAAACATCTGGAAAACACTTAAAGAACTAAAAATAGACCTGCCATTTGATCCTATAATTCCTCTACTAGGTATATCTCCAGAAGACCAAAAATCACACTACAATAAAGATATTTGTATCAGAATGTTCATTGCAGCCCAATTCATAATTGCTAGGTCATGGAAGAAGCCCAAGTGCCCATCGATCCACGAATGGATCAATAAATTGTGGTATATGTATACCATGGAATACTATGCAGCCATAAAGAAAGATGGAGACTTTACCTCCTTCATGTTTACATGGATGGAGCTGGAAAATATTCTTCTTAGCAAAGTATCTCAAGAATGGAAGAAAAAGTATCCAATGTACTCAGCCCTACTATGAAACTGATTTATAGCTTTCATAGGAAAACTATGGCCCAATTTTAGCCCAAGAATATGGGGAAAGGGGAGAGGGAGGGGAGGGGGGAGGATGCTAAAAGGAGGGTGATTGTGGGATTATGCCTATGGTTTATTCTATAAGGATACATGTGAATCTTTCTAAATGTAGGATATAAATGTCTTAACACAATAACTACGAAAAAAACATGAAGACTATGTTAACCAGTTGGATGAAAGTATTTCAAATTGTATATAGCAACAGCACTCTGTACCCCATGATAGCATTAATGTACACAGATATGATTTAAAAAATAAATACTCATGTAGTTGTTTTTAAAAAAAGAAAGAAAGAAAGAAAGAAAGAAACAAAGAAACAAAGAAAGAAAGAAACAAAGAACTCACCCCAGTTCCTTAACACCTAGACTTTGAAAAATCCTCTTCAATTAATTATTCCCGCCCTTGTCTTTCCTGGTTTTTCAATTCATTTCTAATCCTATCCTGATTTAGCACACCGGCCTCTTGCTGTACCCCTTAGAAAAGAACACAATTTGCTAATTCCAAACTCCATTTCTTCAAATGCCACTTTCCACCTAGAACAGTGGTTCTTAACCTTCCTAATGCCACAGCCCTTTAATACAGTTCCTGTGGGTCATGACCCACAGGTTGAGAACCACTGACTTAGAACATCCCCCTCACTTCTCTACTCTGGAATAAATGTCTCAGAATAAAAGGGCCAGGACCTAATCCCAGGCCACTACTTAACAGGTGTCTTACCTTGACCTTGGGTCAGTCAGCTAACTTCTCTAAGCCTCATTGCTCTATGTGAAAAGGGCAGTCAAAATTCAATTAACAAATATATATTAAAATTATATTTTATACATTATATCAAATAACATATTATTAAAGTTGTTCTTTATAGCAGAGTAATTTCTGCCAGGTGACCATGTAGGAAATAACACATAAGTTCTTTGTCCGAACTTGAGAGTCCTAAACCTTCATGAGGTGATAACGTCATCTATAGCAGTGTTTTCTAAGTTTCAGGAATTTTCACGTCACAGACACGCTATATGCCAAGGGTCTCACCACCTGTACAGCTGTCACTTATTATTTATAATCAACTCTTCCCTTTTACTTTAACGGGTTGATTTTAAAATAGAAACTTTACATCACTACCATGACATCGTTGGTTTGATATTATAACTGTCCACACATCTGTTAAAAATGAAGACACTGCTATTACAATATAAAATGTGCACGCAGATGCCACATAAAGTAGGTCACTTTCTGTGCCACCACGGTGACATGCGTGGGAAACCACTGGTCTCTGCCAATTGCCTTTGTGAAGACCTGAATCCAAATTTATCTACTCTGCCCTTTCATCATAAGGTTTGATTTACACTCCATCCTTGTGCAAGCATTGCTTTCTCTGTTCTCAGTATTTTTACATCTGTGCTTACAACTCCTGAGCTACAATGGTAAAATACCAAAAAGGCAAGGAGCTTGTCTTCTTTATTCCCTCCCATGGGCCCTACGATAACACAACAAACATTTGCCAAATGGATAAAAGCTTGGATAAATGAAAAGTGCTTACTAACCGCTTATAGTTCTATATCATCTCATTTCTAAAGCTAGAGTAAAATTCACCCACCTTATTTCCTAGAGTATATGCAGCCACATCAACAGCCTAATATATGTACCAATTGGTGAGAAAAATGATTTATTAAAATAAGACTACTGCCTGGCATATTGCAAGTATTCAGCAGATTTTGTGAAACAGATGCTGAGTGAGTTGGGGTGATGATTTGGTTGGGCCGGCCTTCTCAGACAGACCACCGGCAGAAGGTGATGAGAACAGACTAGTCGGCGTGGAAAGACGAGTGACTGCCTAGGAGTGCACATCCAAGCTTTATCAAGGCCTGGTCCCCACCACTCAACCCAGGGCTCTGGTCAAAGCCTCCTTCCACCAGTCCCAGAGCAGCTCTACCCTAATGAGAGCTCAGTCCTCAGCTCCATATTCTCCTACTTAGAAGGAAATCCCTATAAGACAGGAGAGCCTGTGAGTGTCCACAGTGCATTTCGGCCATGAGTCTCAAAGCACTGACAAAAGAAGCTGCGAGTGAAATTACTGATTGAATACATCCAGACCCAGAGCAATCCTTGTGTCAATGTTGACAGACCAGCTCTTTATCATCCAACTCCAGGAGGGCAAACGTAAAGAAAACCACCAGAGATGTGGAGAGAAAAAGAATGTTTGCACCTACAGGACCACGGAGCCTCAGACTCATAAAATAATAATAAATATTGATAATACCGGTAATTGTTTTTAATCCTAGAGGTGTATACCTCTTTACAGTCTACAAAGCGTTACTCAAATTTCATTACCCATATGATCCTGATACTGACCCCGTCAGAGATACAATTTGCCCCAGTTTTACAAGGGAAGAAACTGAGGTTCCAAGGACATCTTAAACCCAAGTTTCCTGACTCGAAATCCAGTGCCCTTTTGATCTCAAAGTCATTTTGTTAAGCCAGTTTTCTTCCTTGTACTGAAAGACTGGAGACAGTAAATAAATGTTTAATGTAAAAAGGATTTTTTTTTTTGAGACAGTCTCACTTATTAACCCTTGGTAGAGTGTTGCGGTGTCACAGCTCACAGCAACCTCCAACTCTTTGAGCTTAGGCGATTCTCTTGCCTCAGCCTCCCAGGTAGCTGGGACTACGGGGGCCTGCCACAACGCCCGGCTATTTTTTTTGTTGCAGTTTGGCCGGGGCTGGGTTTGAACCTGCCATCCTTGGTATATGGAGCCGGCACCCTACTCACTGAACCACAAGTGCCACCTGTAAAAAGGATTCTTAAACGCCTTCTATATCAACATCATGACAATGTTTAAAAGCAGCATTACAAAGTCTTCCTTAAGTGAGCTCTCTATGGAACCCCTACCCACTCCTTAGGCCCAGACAACCTTCTTCTTCTGGCTGCATAGCCCCCCAAAGAAACCCACACTGACAAATCTAACCCACCATTAGATTCTTAACCCCAATAGCATGGTGTCAGTTTCAAAACAATGAAATTTACCCCAAGATCCCTCTCCTTACCATAATTCTCATCAAAAGATCTCTGACCTCCCCAACCCATATAATCATTTTACCCACCTTACTTACTCTTGGATCATCTATATTCATAAATACAGGAAAAGAACTGGAATTCCTAATCAGATTATTATATCTTTTTAATTTTCGTGTCCCTTTTTATGCGTTTTATAGCAATGATAAACTAGACGGGGATAGGTATGCTTCCTTTCCTGCATCGTTCCATGTAGATTTCTATTTACAATATACACACGCACACAAACCTATATACTCTTTCCAACACTGCCTTTCCACGCGCTATCCAGTGCCCCCAAGATGAGGATTATCTATGACAGCCCCACAGACCTTAGATGAGAGAGAACAGAGCCTCCTCTTCTCTCAGTTAATTACCATTTCTTGCCTGTGCATTTGATTTCAATAAAGGCTCTCTAATTACTTCAAATATCACCGCGCCTCCCTCCTTCCCTCTCTCCTGTGTCCCTTTCTCTTTGAGAGCCTGAGACTGATGAACTCAAACACCAGCAAGCCTCAGGCATATGCCGCGCGAGCAAAGACTTCTCAAAGTTAATAAGCCAGGAGAGTTAATAAACCAGACTTCCCAAAGTTAATAAACCCAGAAAACACAATTATTACTACTTTTACTATTATTAAAATATTGCCATGATTACTGTTGTTGTTATTCTCCACCTCATCTGCAGCTATCCCGAGACCCTCCCCATGCTGCCTGCCTCCCCTGCCCCTCCCGGTGGCAGTAATATTGTGTGAGTAATCCCAGAGGGGCTCCCCAGCACTGCCCTGTTGGAGGAAGCAATATTGGAGCCCGTGCAGCCCCCGGTCCCTTCAGGCCCAGCTCTGCCCTTTTATATTACACACTGTTCAGTCAAATCCATCACCGGCCTCCCAGATCTTTCTAATAGGCTGGAGGAGGCTGAGTGGAAATGGTGATTAAAGGAGCTGGAGAGGAGGAGGAGGGGCAGCAAGTGATGAGATGGGAGGGAAGTATTTGGGTTTGGATGTGCTGGAGCTGTCAGGGAGCCTGATTTCCACATGATGGCTTCTAAGGATGGAAACTGCCACGCACCCCCTAGACAAGGCATGGTGCTCTCAGGATCCGCTAAGAATACCTGCAAAACAGGGTGACATTAACCACGACTGCTTTCCAGGCGCCCAGCAAATGTGTTCCTCCCTCGCCCTCTTTTCTCCTTTTGAAGGAACCACTCCAGCCACAGAGGCAGTAGGCTTTTAGAATTGCTCACTGGAATTAAACAAGTGAGGAAAGACTTACTTATGTTTTCTTGGCCAACCTCTTGTTTTATTCATGAAGAAACTGCAGCCCAACTAAGCAGAGTGGCTGGGCCAGTTAGTTAAGAAGAGATCTGGATCCCTGGCCCTTGGCTCTCCAACACAGCTTCTCTCTGTAAGTGACTGCTCCCTTTGCTTCTCCAGCTCCTCCCAGGCCCTTTTCATCCTGTTTCCTCTCAACACTGCTGGTATCAAATCTCTAAATCGAACTCAACTACTTGCCCCAAAGAGGCTCAGTTCCCTGTGGTTTCTATTTCAGTTATCAGTATGCCTATACCCAGCGGTTCTGTGCCTATACCCAGCGGTTCTCAACTGGGAGAGATTTTGTCCCCCCAGAGGAGATGTGGCAATGTCCAGAGACATTCTTGATCACTGTGACAGAGGTCACTACTGGTATAACGTGGGTAGAACCCAGGGAAGCTGCCAGGCACCCTGCCAGCCCAGAGTGGCACTCCCCACCAGCAAAAAATGATCTGGCTTAAAATGTCAACAGTGTTGAGATAGAGATATCCACACTGGTTCAATAACCCACTTACCCTCATCTAGAGACCAGGGTAGAGGTGGACTTAGTAGCTTTTGGACTCTCTACCTTTTCACATCATCCAGAGCCAATTGCAGTCCCGACCATTTTTCAAAGGACAACCAGGTATGGAAGCCCCAGGTCATCCTGGCCCCAACAAAGCCAAGCCTGACCTCAGAAAGACAGCCACTAAAGAATGACTATGACCCTCAGGTATGCTGGACCAGCCAGGAGGCAAGGGCAGGCTGCTGCTAAGTCCTGGAGCTGGACCCTAAACTCCAAATCCTAGCCCAGAACCCATCCCCAAAAGACACCAAACACAATGGTAGCCATCCCTCCACAACTATGAACACTCTACACTTAGGAATCACCTCCTCTCTAACAGTCTCCAGTGTTGTTCCTTCCTGTACTCCAACACCAAGGAGAGATGCTGAAGCAGGTTTGTAGAACCCAGTTTGGACACACCATCCACCCTGCAGGAAGGAGCAGCCTCCCACACTGTTCTCAGCCCAGATCCAGTCCCTTTTCAAGAAGGTGGCTAGTGCCAGTGGGAAGCTTCAGAAGGAGTCAAGTGTAATTAAAAGCTCTGAAAGCAGCATTGTCTCAGTGGTAAATCCTTCTCACTAAGAGGCCTTTGCCGGGGAATTCTCAAAGGTGAGAGGCCAAAGCTGTGTAGCCACCACCTCCATTTAGAGAGCCCAACAAGGGTGTTTAGTGGAAATTGCCTTAGTGTTGAGATTAGGGGAAAAGAGAGGGATGAAAGGGGGAGGAGAGAGAAGGAAAAGAACATGAGACAGGAACTGAAAGAAAGAAAAACTCATTAAGAAAAAACACCAAGCCGCACCCTTGTTTAGCTCCTTCTCACTGTTTCCCACAGACACCTCTAGCCAAGTATCTGCTCTGCAATGAGTGTTGGGCACAAAGTGTTCACTATCCAGATTTCAGCTTTGGCAACAACCTGTCAGCTGTGACATAAACAGGTCTCAGATAGGTGTGTACGTGTGTTCTGTTCCTGGACATGAAGGCAGCCCCGCAGACCTACACCCCCAGGATGGAGAGTTAACAAGCATGTTCAGGTGAGCCTTGTACAAACCCTGGAAGAGACCTCCCAGTTATACCTGTGCAGATCTCCCGCCTCCCTGCACATCTGTCTCAGGACCTGGCCAGAAAGCCAGCAAAGACTGAGATAAGTGATGCACCAGACAGCACTGCACCTGTGCCCACGAAGGCTGGCACCTGCTGGAGGTTCAGCAGCATGCCTGGGACTCAGGGAGGCGGGCCAGCAGCGGGACCCAGCCCCACACCATTCAGTCACATTCACAGAGATACAAGTAGAATACAACACGAAGCAAACCTCCCTTCTCCAGTGAGTTCTGGCGTCTTCCTGAAATGCAGGTCTTCGCCCTTTCAGGTCTCTTGTCTTACTTATTTCAAGCCGTTACCCCGCATGGAAAGAACATGACTTCCAGAGATAATCCTGGCTCACACTGTAATTGTTGGGGAAAAGGAAGCAATCATCTCTTAGGGGCAGAATCTCAAAATATAAAATGATGTTCATGACTGCACAGTGGGCACCAGGGCATACCTCACCCCACAGAGACAGAGGGGCTGAGCTGAGGACTGTAGGGTCCTTCTCCCAGAGAGATGTGCAAAGGGCTAAAAGACCTGGCTTGATCTCCAAGCAAGACTGGGCCTCTCTGTCCCCAAAACATGTCAACAGCCTAAAAGCCACTCTGTGAAGGGCAACCAGCATGATGTGGCCTATGACGGCTAATTCATGAATGAAGAAAAGAGAATGAAATTTAATATTACCACTAAATGGGGAGAAAGTACAAAACAATGTATTTGAAGGCAGTAAGTGCTCACAGGCAAAAAAAAAAAAGCCATAAAGTGATGCAGGTAGATGTGGGGGGAGGGGGGGATAAGAAATGTTGGTGGAATTTGACCGAAAAGGCTATTAATTGTGAAACCTGTCAGACTGTCCTCTCGTCCACGTCTCAAAAAATCAAAACTCATGGAAACATAAAATAATATATAGAATTACAGCACATCAATCAATCAAAAATGTGATTGATAACCAATGAGGTCTCCAAGACTGACTTACTGTTTCCATATGTGTATGGAGTGAGAGAGAGGTAAACCCAGCTGGGCAATTGGGTCTCAGTGCTGTCCCTACCACCAGCCAGCAATGTGACTTCCATATATGCAAAATGAGAAAGCTGAACTCATAATATGAACAGCAGCCAACATGGGAAAATTACTCTGTGCAAGAAATTAAGTGCTTTATATAATTGCACTTATTTCATCTTCCAACAATTCTGTAAGGCACATATTATTCCCATTTTATAGATGAGAAAACTAAAGCATAGAGCTTAGCAACAAGGTCACATAGTAAGTGGTTGAATCAAGATTTGAGACAAGTTCTCATCCAGTACTGAGTGAGTAGCTCCTGTGAAACCAGCCCTCTCCCCCATTATAAGCTCTAGACAAAATAGACAAAACACCTGTGTGAAGATCCCAGCCAGGGGACCAAAATTAGGCAGATATTGAAGGGAGTTATGACATAGATGACGGGATTGAAACTTGGCAATTTTCTGGGTTTTCTAGCTTTTTAGGACATGCAAGGTATCTAAGAAACTCAAGAGGGAAAATCCACACTCTTGCTGACTAAGAACCAGAGAACAGACTTTGGAGCATAGAAAGCAGAAAGTGAGGGAAGCAGCTTCATAGCAGCCTAGAAAGTGAGGGAAGAAATGGGAAAGACCCTGAGAGGAGGAGCCCCACATTCTAGATATAGGCTTTGCCCAAATGTCCAGCTGATCTCTCAACCACACATGTGCTGGGTTGACTCCAAGTAACCCAACTAAAGATCAGGTAACTGCACTGAGATTCTCACTGTAGCCCACCACAGGGAAGACACAGTTTCCATTTGCATTCAGCCAACTGCCTACTGGAAATTTCAAATACTCTTTGAAGGAACATAACAATTCTGGTTATTTATAATGCATCATGTCCAAGGTACCATTAAAATCATTAACATGGGCTCAGCGCCTATAGCTCAACCGGCTAAGGCGCCAGCCACGTACACCTAAGGTGGCGGGTTCGAATCCCCAGCCCGGACCCGCCAAACAACAATGACGGCTGCAACCAAAAAATAGCCAGGCGTTGTGGCGGGCGCCTGTGGTCCCAGGTACTTGGGAGGCAGAGGCAGGAGACTCGCTTGAGCCCAGGAGTTGGAGGTTGCTGTGAGCTGTGATGCCATGGCACTCTACCCAGGGGGGACAGCTTGAGGCTCTGTCTCAAAAAAAAAAAAATCATTAACATGGCCCACCATACTCAAGAGAAAAGATAATCAACAGAGGCTAAACCCCAAATCACCCAGCTGAAAAGGATTTTAAGGCATCTATTATAACTACATTCAAGCATGCAAAGAAAAAATATGCTCAAAGAATAAAAAGATGGGAAATGTCATCAGAGAGTTACAAACGATAAAGAATCAAATGGAAACTCTGTAACAACACTATAAATTTCTGCCATGATGGAAATGTTTTATATCTTAGCTTTTCATTCTGTATCACTAGTCACATGTAGCCACTGAGCACTTGCAATGTGGCTAGTGCAACTGAGGAACGTAAATTTTTATTCAATTTTAATTAATTTAGATTTGTAAATAATAAACATTATTTACATGTTGCTGAGCTGTGCAGCTCTAGAACTAAAATGTCTGATACCTAAAATTAGAAAATTCACCAGATTAGCTTAATAGTAAATTAGAGATTACAGAAAAAAGTGTTTATGAATTTATAGATCAATATTAATTATATAATCTGAAGAACAGAAGGGGAAAGGACTAAGAGATTAAATTGGTGTATGCAGTTCTGAAGCTTTTACATGTTATATGGAGTAGTACAATATTAACTCTAAGCATTCCACGAGTAGTTAAGGATGTATATTTTAATCATGAAGGAAAACACTAACAAAAAAATAAAGACATAGGTATAATTTAAAAGCAACTACAATGAAATGCTAAAAAAAAAGAAAAAAATCGGTTAGCCAAAATAAGACATGAAAGAAGAAACAGGCTAGATGCAGTGGCTCGTACCTGTAATCCCAGCACTCTGGGAGGCTGAGGCAGGTGGATTGCTTGAGCTTACAGGTTCGAGACCAGCCTGAGCCAGAACGGGACCTCATCTCTAAAAAAAAATAGCTAGGCATTATGGCAGGTGTGTGTAGTCCCAGCTACACAGGAGGCTGAGACAAGAGAATCACCTGAGCCCAAGAGTTTGAGGTTGCTGTGAACTATGACACCACAGCACTCTACAAGGGCAACAAAGTGAGACTCTGTCTCAAAAAAAAAGAAAAAAGAAAGAAGGAATGGAGAACAAAAAACTAAGTGCATAATAGAAAATAAATAGCAAAATGGTAGGCCTTATTCAAACTGTATCAATAATTATATTAAATGTTAGTGAAATAGATACTCAAATTAAAAGAATGTGGTTGTTGGAATGGATAAGAAAGTAAGACACAGCTATCTACTGTCTACAGGAAATGTACTTTAAAAAATAAAGATTAGAATCATTTAATCTGTTTCCTATTTTTAACTATTATATCTAAGAAGTACCATCTATTTGTAAAAACCAATGATATACATTAATACATACATATTTTTATGCTCAGGATACAATTATAATAATTAATAATCAAATTTAGGTGAAGAAGTTACGGAGGGACAACTTATCAAGCAAAAACATCCATCATCACTTATTTTGTTTCTTAAGCAACATTAATTCTGTCAAGTAATAAGATAAAGTTTGGGGATAATTGTGTCCAGAAAAATCACTTCACTCGTTCTTGAAGAGTGATTTAAACCTATCTTCTTAGCAATAGAACTGTCCTAGAACTGCTTGAATTTGAATTTTCATGGAAAGAATTAGCTAACCTTTCTACATAGCCTGGTGACTGGAGTAGACAGCATCTCCAGGGCTTTGTCTCACAGACCGCCCTCGGTCTCTCTGAGCCTCAATTTCCTCATCTGGCATGAGACAGTGGTGATGACTGCATAATACTGTGTCTGTTTTCATAGAGTCCTTAGGCCGTTGTTCTCACCTCCTTGCCTGGACTGCCCTAGCCTTTCTGTTTTTAGTTTTTATCCTTCATGGCTCCACCAAAGTCCACCTTTCTCATGGTGACACTCCTTCAAATTTCGGATAGCATTAATTGCCATCTTTTAAATCTTAATTTTAATTTTAAAAAGTCTCATTACATTACACTCTCTCTCTTACAGTTTTTCTCTAGACGGATGTAGTCATTTGTTCTCTACACATTTCACTTGTATACATTTCCACCCTGCAATAAGATTTCATAGTTCTAGAAGCACAATGACTATTGTTTACACACACACAATGAAAACACCATGCCCACTAACCATGATGACCTCTCTGGAGATCAATCTTGTTTTAGGCGTTTTCTAGTATTCCTTGCAGGCTCTGATTTTTAAATACGCTTACGATCTCATATCTACATGGCTTTTTACAGTTTTTGAAGCACCTTTGCATAAAGTGTCTCTTTTGATAGCCTTTTGTGATGCAAATAAACCAGTGTCTCCCTTATAGAGGTGAGTAAATTCAAATTAAGCAAAGTTAAACATGGTGGTCAGCAAAGATGGCTGTAGAATGGACTAAAGATCGATAGTCGGGCTCACGTAGAGAAAGCTGGGTCAAGACAAACAAAACGTCAAAACACCAAAACCACGATGAGTTAGTGGGCATCATTTACATGAGACTGCAGTCTGACCCACAACTGATATGAATACATCAATCAGTGGATTGCTGGAGGGGTCAACTAACCAGGGCACAATTCAGTTCAAAAGCACAAGCAAACGTGAACAGACACAGAAACTTCCAGTGATCACAATCACAAGTGTCTTCAGTTCCCTAACAGTGATGACGCTGGCAGTGATGAGAGTTAACATGCACTGTTTTAAGTTATTTACATTCATCATCTCATGGAATACTCATAAGATTCCTATGAGGCTGGTAATATATCATCGTAACTTTACAGTGAAGAAACTGAGGCATGCATCAAATATCCATGCAAGGACACACAACTAATAAATGACAAGTCCAGGATTCAAACCCAAATCCGAATCTCCGGCACCCTGCTGTTATTTCAAAACCAAATACACATAATCACGTGATTCATTACTTGAAAAGCTAAGTACTGGGCAGTGATGCTTAAGTTAAATTCCTTTTTTGCTGAACTTGTCCTGGCCCTGAAAGGGATTGAGAGGAAGGGCTTTCTTCTTTGTGCCCAGAACAAACAGGCAACAGTGTAACAAACTAGGGGATGAGGTCTCTCAGGGGCTTAGCGCCAGTCTCTTGATCTGCTGAGAGAGAATAGCCATTCTCTGGCCTCTGTGCCTAGAGCCACAGCCCTCATTGGGCAGTCCTAGGAGGTCCAGTGTGAGCCTCCAACACTGGCCAGGGAGGCAATGCCCATTCTAGCACATGCCTTAGGGCAGTAATTCTTCCTGAAGTCCTGATTTTGTTTGACCTCACTCAAATTGTGTCACTGAAACATCACCCCTTTGTTAACAGGTGTTGTTAGGCCACAAGGCAGTAAGGAGGTCCTAAAACAAAGAAAACATTATACCCGCATATCAGACTCTTGCACCTGGAGGCAACACCCTACCCTCTCCCTACTCCCTCATACCCGCGCTAAAAATAACCGTCGCAAAAAAATCCCCAGAGCAAAACTGCCCAGCAACCCTGCAAGT
>NW_003852411.1:26404764-26412027 GCF_000181295.1 Otolemur garnettii | reverse complement strand
GTTTTTCGCCTTAAAAGCAGCCTGTAACAGCCTCAGGGGGTTCCTTCCCCTTGTGGCTGAGGAACCCTGACGCGCCAGCAATAAACCTGCCTCTTGCTTTTTGCATCGATTCGTGATTGTGAGTGGTCTTTGGGTAGGCGACCCCCGGGGTGGGCACAACAGTGTACTGTATGTTCTTTTCTTTTTTTCTTTTTTTTTTTTAACAGAGTCTCATTTTGTCACCTTTGGTAGAGTGCCATGGTATCTAACTCACAGCAACCTCAAACTCTTGGGCTTAAGCAATTCTCTTACCTCAGCCTCCCAAGTAGCTGGGACTACAGGTGCTCACCACAATGCCTGGCTATCTTTTAGAGATGAGGACTCCCTCTGGCTCAGGCTGGTCTAGAACTCATGAGCTCAAGCAATCCACCCACCTGGACCTTCCAGAGTGCGAGGATTACAGGCATGAGCCACCACGCCCAGCCTGTATGTTCAAATTTGTAGGGGGTTTACGTAAATTAGTTTGGGTTCTGAAATGGAAAGACAGAAAATAGGATTCTAGGTTAGGGACAATTTGCATGATTCATTTAAAGTATGACCTTGCTCTTTTAGGCTTTCACTACCTATAGTTTTGCATGTTACCTTCAAAGTGACTATTAGAAGGGTTAAGAAAAACTATATGTGATTTTAAAAAGAAAATACAAATTCAAAGACTTTCAACTCTCATAGAAGCAAAAATGTACAATATATGTATAAGTCAATGAGGGTTGTAGATAATTTGAAAATTTGAGCGCATGTCCATTTACTAAATCACTTTTTTTTTTTTTGAGACAGAGTCTCACCGTGTCCCTCTGCGTAGAGTGTCATGGCATCGCAGTTCACAGCAACTTCCAACTCTTGGGCTTAAGAGATTCTCTTGCCTCAGCCTCCCAAGTAGCTGGGACTATAGACATCTGCCACAATGCCCAGCTATTTTTTGGTTGCAGTTGTCGTTGTTGTAGCAGGCCCTGGCTGGGCTCGACCCCGCCACCTTCAGTGTATATGGCCAGCACCCTAGTCACTGAGCTACAGGCACCAAGCCACTAAATTACTATTAGCAAACTGATTTTAGAGTCCTTTGTGGGGGCTTGTTTATGAAGGATCATCAATTCCTTGATAAGTCTTCACTTTATGTGTACCTTCTGAGAGAGACTGGTCCCTTCCTAAATATGAGACCTGTGGAGTTCACACATTTGTCAAATTCAAGTGTATTATTTCTCCTGATAGCTATACTCAAGTCGGTAGAACTCAGTTCAACATCCAGTCCTCGGCACATGATCACAATTAGGAAACAAGGGTAAACATAACCTACTTAACAAATGTGTCGATTATCTTTCAGTTTAGGATTAATGTGACCAATAACTACCAGGTGATGCAGCTGCAGTTCACCCGTCAGTGCATACTAACCAACACTAGTTAAGTCTATTTTTATCTGCTTTATTGAAGCCTCCTGTTCTCAAATGATTTCTTGCTCTGCATTTTTCTTTCTTGAATCTGATGCATGTTTTTACGTTATGAGGCACCTGTCTGCTTTTATATCCTTTTTAAATATTCGACATATCAACTGAGAATTCTTAGAAGTGTACTTCTGAGGTTTAAAGGTAATGAAAGAAAAGAATCACCAGTATGAGAACAGACCTGCCCGTATGGGCATAAACTACAAGCGGTTGGCACTGCTAAGTGTCACCAAGTAAATTATTAGCAGGATTAGATACCCTTCACTGAGAATCTCTACTAAATGCTTTTTTTATTGAATCATAGCTGTGCACATTAATACCTCTACTAGATGCTTTATAAACATACATAACCTTTAACCCCTAAAACACACATAAGGAGATATGCCTGCCTTTTAGAAATAAACAAAGAAATTCCTCAGAGGTTAACAGAGCTGGGATTTGAACCCAGGTCCCTGCTAGGGGAGATGTGTCTGTATCTCCCTGTTGCCATGTTGTTCTCTTCCTGGACACATAATACTTTCCCTTTCTTCCAGATCACCACCTTTTAACCATTTGCAGTCAGGCAACTTTGAAAATCTGATAAAATCTACAGCACCTCCCCCAGAAACACACCGCAGAGACCCACATAGAGAGAGAGAGGGAGACCTCAGGGAATGTAATTCAGGGGGTCTCATGAATATCCTAAAACCTCCATTTCAAAGAGAGTCCTCAGCAGGATTTTTCATTTGCTTTCTTTCCTTATTATTATTCTTCTTTTTTGTTTCCTAGGAAGCTTTTGAAGAATAAAATAATGGAAGTAAGAAGAGGAATACTATCTTGTGCACATCCAAGAAAGGCCTGTTGCCCACATCCTCCCTGTTACCCCCACATACAAACACCCTTGCCATCTCGCCGTAGGCACCACCGCACACCAGCACACCAGCACACCAGCTCAGGCAGAACATCAGGGCATCAGCCCTCTGACTTCATTTTGTTCACTTGTGCATTCATTTACTCCACGCCTTCCACAAAGATCACCAAGCGCCTCTCATTTTGCAGGCATCAGACTAGTGAACACCCCAACAGTCCCTGTACTCACGGAGCTTACAGTCTGGTGAGGGGAATAAACAACACATTTGCAGACTGAAGGAATAAATTATAGCCGATGCTAGAAGATGATTAGCGGTCTCATAAAGAGAAACTAGAAGTCACAGGGATATGGGCAGTGTGGGAGTAGATTGCCATAGTACACAGGTGGTCAGGGTATGAGAAGATGAACATTTGAAGGAGCCAAACCTGTGGAGATCAGGGGGAAATATATATATCATTTATTTTCTTTCATTCCATCTAGAATGTAAACTCCATGAAGTCGGGGGTTCTCTTTTGGCTATTGTTCATTGCTGAATCCCAAGTCCCTGTGTGTTCAGCACATCATAGCTCAATAAATATTAGTAGATGGATGAGTTAAAATAAATAGACAGATGAGTTAAAATTTATCCTTCAGTATAAAACTAAGGGTTAGGGCCACCATTCTAAATTGTACTCTAAACACAATAGTATCTTTAATTAAATGGTAACTGCAGAGCACGGAGAGAAGCGGTCATCTTTCAGAAGGGAAGATGGAAAGGTAACTCCACGCAGGTAAACGGGAAATGTTAACAAGCAGAACCACCAAATAAGGAGTGGGTGTTATAAAATAGCCAAACAAATATAAGTGCTATGTCAAATAAGGTTTTAAACTTAGAAATGAGCCTTGAAATCCAGGGCTTCTCAATGTTGACTGTTCATTAATAACGCCATCCATGAGACTCGCCATCTCTGACCCCCTGGTCAGTAAGACGGAGCCCACCCATCTGGAGGAGCAGCCAGTGTGCGATCGTCTGCTGTGCTGCACTCTCCACTGCCCGTCTGTATTTTCAGGGCACGCACGGTATACCAATGTCCTTGGGTTTTAAGCTTGCTTGTGGCTGCTTGGCTCAATTATTTAGCCCTTGATGCTGGTAAGTCTAAGTGTAGGGATTGGGTCCCTCCAGAAACCAAGAGGAGTTGGCTCAGCTTCCTGGCCACAGGCTACACCTCTGACCTTGACCACCAACTCTACAAATGCATATCCTCAGTTCTACAGGGACAGAGAGTGTATCTGCGTGTGTGTGCACATGCATACTACCAACAAAAAGCAACTCAAAATACATGCCTCATGTTTAAGAAGGCTAAGAATGGCTGATGCGGACTGACTTACCCCTTATGCACAATTCTAATATCAAACCAAGGCCCAGGGCACCTCTTTTTCCATTAGCTTCTCCTAAAAACACTATCCAATTCCAAGAAAGAGTAAGTACTATCTGGATGGATGCCACACTGATTAAAGGCCATGAGCAGGACATATTCTCCATTTTGTCCCCAGAAATTAGCACCATCTAGTAAAAGTTAGGAACATGAGTTTCCTGGCTTCCATGGCGTGTGACTTTGATTGTGGGTCTTACTGTATTACAGGTAATCTGAGCTTCAGAAATGTCTTTCCTCTCTGATTAACCAGCGACATCAGGACAATGCTAAAATCACTTCATCATAATAGTATGACCTCTGCAATACCATACATCATTAAATTTTTAAGGGAGTTTATTGGGGAAGTCCTTTAATCCTTTAATAATTGAGTTGGGGAAAGGGGCCAGTGATGGATCCCATTTACCTGAGCTGATATTAACTAGGTTTGGCTACTAATGGCTTTCCTACAATCCCACTGTGTCCATGTTGCCATTTAAAAGAGTGCATTTCATTTGGCCCTTGATCTTTAACTGTCAACAGGGAAATTGAAAAATAATACATCATTAAGTATTACGATTTGTATTACAGTTCTTTACCCAAGTCTCCCTTCTAGCACTATTGAGCTTAGTCTAAACCAAACTACCAAACTCTATCAACCACTTGGCAAGTAGAAAAATCCATTCCATGAATCAGTTGGATGTTGATGATATCAAATAACCCATCACTAATAGATTTTCCTCTGAATTCACTGGCCACAGAGGCAGGGCCACTGGGAAATACTCGGCTTCCTTGGCAGCACCACGTTCAGTCTGATTCCCTTCTAAAGCTAAAAGGCCTGGCCCCTTATGACTTTGCCACCATATCTTCGCTAAGGTCATGACCTTAGCCCCAGACCTAAGGCAGGATTCCCACCTCCCCACACACTGCCCTCCCGCTCCCCATCTAAGCAATGACCTCTCCACCACTGCTCAGATCCGGCAGTTATGATCCTGTTCCACACCTCCCAGAGCTCAAGTAAAGGCACTGCAGTGAATGAGATCATCTCAAAGAGGTTAAATGATTTGCCCAAACCCCCAGCCAGAGCAGAGGCCAAGATAGAGCAAAGCTTCAGGATCAAAAAAACCCACTGTTACCCACAAGGTCACGGGAGCCTCCAGGGGACTGTAAGCCTCTGGACCAACCGAGTAGACATGCCAATAAAGCAGAGATGGCCAGCTAAAGAGAGCACCACCGCAGTCTGGTCAGCAAGGAGGACGGTGCCCATATTCTGAATTCCTTTCTCTGGAGAGTTCTCCCGGGGATCACAGACAACAAAGCTCTACAACTGACAGGCTTGCAAGTGACCACAGCTCACTGGCTTCCGGACTGGGAGCCCTGCAGACCTGTCTCAGAGAATCAGCCATGCCATGGCATACCTTGGCCATGCTGTAAACCAAGAGGGCTCTGCGCAGATCAGGAACAAAAACAGGAAGAAGACAGGCACCCTGAGACCGCTGATATCTGAAGAAGCAGCAGACAGGCAGGAGCCTCGCTTTACCGCCATTCGCAGGCCCATGAGCCAGCAGGGCCTGGCAGAGATGCTCCGTGAGAAGCCACCTCAGAAGGGGCCCTGAGGAGTGAAGGAGGCAGCCCGCCTCTGCTGGCCCCTGTCCTGTGGTGGGCAGCTCCAGCCAATACACAGGAAAACAAAGGGAAAGAGTGGCTGGGAAAGACCAAAGCAGGGACAGAACCTGGCCCAGAAGTGTCCCTGACCCTCCCCTAGGCTTCTGCTGGATCTTAGTCCTCCCTCCTTTCCTGGCTAAACTCATGCCAGCCATCAGGAAGGTGCAAACCGCCTTATTCTAAAACACCCTCCCTCCACTCTATCTGCACTTCAAGCACAGTCTTTTTTCCTCCTATCTTCCTTACACGAGCCATTTCCTCAAAGGAGCGGCCACATCACTCCCTCTCCTTCTCCAGCTTCTTTTTACTATAGAAACTATTAAAATGCTACCCCGTCCCTCCCAGGCCCCTAACAAAACTACTCTTAACAAGGTTGCCAATGACTAACCAGCAATTCCAAGGGCAAACAGGCAGCCCGACTTCTTGAAATTCCCTCCCACGTGCCTGATTTTTAGAACCCTGCTCACCCAGGTGTCCTCGGCCGCCTCTTGTCATCCTGTTACAGCCTCTCCCAAGGCTCCCTGCATGACAGTGGTCCCCAGAGCCCTGTCTGTGGCTCTCTTCTTGTGCCCATAGCGTCCCCTGGAGCACTCTCCTCTTCTCGTACTTACATATATCCTAAAGCTTTGTGTCTAGGCTGGTTTCCAGATCTTTGACAACCACTTTCTGGACACACGTTCCCCTGCATGTCTCACCAGTAACTTAGCAAGTCCACAATGATTCTCACTGTCCACCTCTGCCTATCGCAAATTCCCACTCACTCCTGAGTCTCCTGTGTCGGGTACTGGCATAACTATTTCCCTTGTCCCTTCTGAATCATCCTCAGACCTTTCCTCTCTGTCATCTTTTCCCTCAACAAAAAGTCATTAAGGGGCGGCGCCTATGGGGTGCTGGCCCCATATACTGAGGGTGGCAGGTTCAAGCCTGGCCCCAGCCAAACTGCAACAAAAAATAGCTGGGCATTGTGGGGGGCACCTGTCATCCCAGCTACATGGGAGGCTGAGGCAAGAGAATCACCTAAGCCCAAGAGCTGGAGGTTGCTGTGAGCTGTGACGCCACAGCACTCTACCAAGGGCAACAAAGTGAAACTCTGTCTCTTAAAAAAAAAAAAAAGTCATTAAGGTCAACTCACCTGTGTCAGGAATATTTTCAAGACCACATTTGTCCTCTCCTTTCCAAAGGCCTCCACCTTAACTCACATGCTTATTATCACTCGTCTACACTACAGTAACAACTGTCTAACTGCCCTCCCTGCTCAGTCTCCTACTAGTGCCCAGTTTGCCACCAGAATTACCTTTCTGGAAAATAAATAAGGCCAAATCAGCCCACTGCTTAGAAACCCCTGCTGGCTGCCTGCCCATCCCAGGATGAAGCTGAAAGTCCTTCCATGTTACACAATGCTCCTCACTGCTTACCATGATTCTGCAGTCCACACCCAGCTCCACCCCTCCTGACACTGTCACCACCACATCCAAAGTCAGGGATTACAGAGACTAACATGCTTCCTTCCCAACACTCCATCCACTGGCACATGTCTTCCTCCACTTGGAATTCTCCCTTCTTCTCTCCTTTTTCTGCAATCCAAGGGCCAGTTAAAAGGTTACCTGTTTAAGCCAGGAGCAGTGCTCACGTCAGTAATCCTAGCACTCTGGGAGGCCAAGGGGGGCAGATTGCTGGAGCTCAGGACTTCAAGACCAGCCTGAGCCAGAGCGAGACCCCGTCTCTAAAAATAGGCAGGCATTGCCTGTGGCTCAAGTGGCTAGGGCGCCAGGCACATATACCGAGGGTGGCAGGTTCGAATCCAGCCCAGACCCGCCAAGCAACAATGATGGCTGCAACCCCAAAAAAAAAAAAATAGCCAGGCATTGTGGTGGGCGCCTGT
>NW_003852411.1:26320639-26404647 GCF_000181295.1 Otolemur garnettii | reverse complement strand
AAAAAAAAAAATAGCCTGGTGTTGTGGCGGCCACCTATAGTCCCAGGGAGGCTGAGGCAAGAGAATCACTTTGAGCCTAAGAATCTGAAGTTTCTGTGAGCTATGATGCCATAGCACTCTACTGAGGGCAACAAAGTAAGACTCTGTCTCAAAATAATAAAATAAAATGTTACCTCTTCCAGGAAGCTTTTTTAACAACCCCAACCAAACCATTTATTAATCTTTCTATTCAACCAGCATGTACTTGTCAAATGCCTTCTACATGTCAAGTACTCTGAAAGACGCCGGAGGTACAGGGGTTAAAGAAAAAGAAAAAGACAGGAAGGTGTCTTCCCTCATGGAGCTTGTGATCAAGTGTCACAGACAGATGAAAAACCAATAAAAATATATATACTTCGAATTGTGACAAGCACTTTGAATATAATGAACAGCATACTGTCATATAGAACCAGGAAATGTAGATAATCCGGTCTCTGTCCCTCGGGCCATGCCTCTCTTAAAGTAATTTTGCTGTTTTTTCAATCATCTGTTTAGTTTATGTCTCTAAACAATTTCTACTAGACCACTAACACATTAGTGCTTTTTTTAATTCACTTTCACATACCTGACACATACAAGAATTTAATAAGTCTGTTCGGTTCTGAATGAATGAGTGATTTCGTTAATGAACCAACTGTTGTAAGAGTTCATTTAATTCCAAATTAGAGAAAGCCACATACATCTAGGTGAAGTTCACTCCAGCTGCTCACGTAGTACCTGAAATCTCTTGTTTCATTAAACACCAGTTTACAAAGATTAGATTCAGACATATATTTCAGCTCTCTACAATTGATTGGAACTAGCTTTAAGAGAACGACACATCGGCAGTGGTTATAGAAATGATAAATCCAACACAGGAATACTTAGTTTCCTGAACAGCTGAGATTCCCTTATCACTTTTTGATCCACCCAGGGCAAGTAACAAATAAGAAGGATGTCAACAGTTCGGGAAATGAGCCTCACATGGAAACACAGTGGGATCTTTTCTAGCTAAGGCTGTGACTTGTTTGAAAACACAGCACAGTTCAGAAGAAAACTTGGAAAGGGGTTATGCAAGGAATGGACAGACAGCTGCTGGCTAGTCCCAGTGGAAGTTATGCTGGAAGCTTCGGATCAGATATTTAACAGTTCTGCTGCCAAATGTGCACACAGGCTCCCAGGACAAAAGTCACCAATAGCAAACTCTGGGAGCTGGAGAAAAGGAAAATGGATGCTGTCTGCCTTTTTGTTGTTCTTCGGCGGGAAAGAATAGCTATGCTAGAGAGCAATGGAGACCAGCGTGGATGCTGCAGGGTAGGAAAGGCTGGGCTTGGATGGCTTGCAGGGGTGGAGGTGTTTGACAAAAGGCAATGATAGGTGCGCACAAGCAGCCTCCCCATACACAGACACACACTCAGGCAATCCCCACATCCTAAAACTTCCTTCAAAACCTCAGACTGTTACAAACAGCTGACCATCAGAAGGCTGTCCTAAAAGCTCAAGTATCTAGCAGGTGGGGACTTGTTTTCCAAGAGCTGGTTCAACAGGACAAACTGAGAATTGTGATCTCACTGGGGTGTGAACACCAGAATTCAAGCAGCAGATGGTGTGATTTAACGGAAAGGCCACCGGACCAGGAGTTGGAGGCTGGGGACAGATAGCATCCCAGCTTCTCTCTCCACCAACTGCATGAATTTGGGCATGGAGTTAACCTCTCGGAAGGACCAAATGGAAGGGGAGAAAGCCCAAAACCTCTCCTTATCTAGGTTTCAAAAATTGTGAAGTCTCTTCAAAAATTGCAAGGAATACTTTTTATCAACATATCCTTTTATAGCATTTCCCATAAGCCAATCACGGATCTGTGTGCTTTACAAATATGAACCAAAGCTGACCCTTGGAGGTTGGTACCATGATGGCCCCATTCCAGAGAGCAGAATAGGCACGGGGCAAGTAAGACTCTGGCCCAAGGTAACACAGCTGCTGAGCAGCAGAGCAAGGATTTGATCCCAGACACTCCGGCTCCCAGGTCTATGCTGTGAACAAACATGCTGTATTGGGTTATTACACACAGTCCCTAAAAATATGTACAAGCTTTTACTCATATTTTTAAAAAAGAGTAATATCCAATCCTGCAGAGTACTCTATATCTCACCAAAAGCTTTCACATGTTCATTATCTTACTTAATTCTCACTATAACCTCTCAAGGTCATTATTATTTAATATTATATTCCTTTGTACAGATGAGAACATTGTGGCTTGGACATGTCTTAACAGTAACACATGTGTTTCAAGTTATTTTTTAGTAACATAGAGAGCTATGCAGTGTCCAAATCATTCACCTGTCTACCCCCTTCCATCTGTAAACATGGATTTTTGGAATGGAAGAACACAACCAGTAACAAAGCATAAAGAAAATAAAACCCAGAAGAAAAGGAGCGGGTGCTAATACTGGCCAGCCTTACATATAGACAAGCAGGGAAGCACCCTGCAACTGCATTCTGCCCAAAATTATCTCCCCTACTACTCCTCCCATTCCAGGGCCTAAAATTCTACTACAAGATGGCCATTCCTTTTGACTAAATACCCTTCCAGTTAACAAGTGCCTTTAGAAGAACAGCATTTTCGTGCGCGTCCCAATGTGAATTATTTCATAACATCCTCTCCAATTAGACAGCTAGCTAAAAGCAGGCTCTAGCCTGCCCACAGAGCAATCTGAAATTTAAAAGGTCACAGGATGGGTTCAGCACATCAGACAAGCAAGGGGCAAGGCTGAGCTGAGATTCTGAGGCTGGAAAGCAAGTGCTGTGCTCGGATCCGGAGATTTAAGGTGCACAAGCTGGGGGCTGTTCAGGGACCAGGCAAAACCCCAGCCAAAGAGGAGCAGGGAGTGGTCCCCTGGGATGTTCTTCCTGTCTAGATCTCCGAGGTCTTCCTCATGGCACTGCAAACTGGATTTCACCTCTGAAGAGCTGTGCCCACATCCCTGTGAACACGGTGACTGTCATTACGGGGGTAACACACACACAGCAGGGATCCCTGACACAATGTGAGGGGGAGCAAGAGGAGAAAGGGTGAGGGGGGCCCACCGCTGCAGGGGAGGAAACTCTAGATGGTTGTGTTAAAAAGGATTTGTTCCACTGTCAAAACCAAAAAGCTCTCCCCAGGAGCCAGCTTTAGGGAAGGAAGCCTGAAGTGACAGAGAGGGGGCGGGACACTATTATACTAAGGAGGTTCTTGGGAGAAAAGGCTAAAATAAGGGGAGGAGTACCAGGCCCAAGGCAGGTGTGCCCACAAAAACCCACTGCTGGACTGTGATGGAACAGGAACGTTTGGGGGATGCACAGAAACTGGGTGTAAGCGTCTCTGCCACATCCCAGACAAAGGCTCCTAAAGCCGCCTGATTCTCTAGGGCAAGAGCAGCCCTTTAAATCCAGGCCATGGGAGCACTCGCCCATCCCTGGGCTCTCCACTGTAGGTGATAGGACCCCATGACTGCTAAGCTCCTGAAAACCACAAAAGTCACCCCTTCTCCACTCAACTGCCCATTCCCTTTTCCGGGCTCCATGCTCAGGAGAAACATCAACCTCTCCCCACCACCACCACTGCCCCAGAGGTGGGGGCCTCAGCTTCACTCAGGCTCAGGCTGTCCCGGTGCTCAAACAAAGACATATTCGGACCCTCCTGCAGAGAGAGAGGGGACTGCTTCTGGGCCCAGAGGGAGCTGGCCTTAATCTGCTGCACAGTGAATGACAACAATGTGAGGAATGAAAATATGGTTTGGGGGGATAGTCCCCAGGAGCCCAACATTTTGGTATTTAAAGAAACTTTAATGAGCTTAAGAGGCTAATCTGGAGTTCAGGAGGGGGTGTTTTGTTTTGTTTTGAAAAAAATCCTTTTAAAGGCTCCTGAGGCTTGATGGGGAGGAGGAGACAGAATTGTGAGTCAAGGAGCCACTGCAGTGCAACTGAAGGGGTGGGACGGAATTAGCAGAGGAAGCTGCTCCTGAGAGCTCCTCTCACTGCAGCCGCAGAAGCTGGTGCTCAGAGGTAAGGGGTGGCTTTCCAGCCTGGAGAAGCACAGTGTCCAGAGAAGCAGCAAGGAGCTAAAAACGTGTGTGCATTTGCATCCTACCTGAATGCCAGCCAGGATTCTCCACCAGTGACTCCTCCAAGTTTACTGGTGACAGCATCAGACTCACTCACTTCTCTGACCCACCGAAACACGCCCACTTGCCGTGGTGGGACATCACCTGCACCCACTAAGCCACACTAAGAAAGGTTTTCAGTGGCCTGTAAATGGTCACCCAAAGAGTACTGGTCACAGAGTCATGCAAACCGGAGTGCCTCTGCCATCTGCTTACCTGAGTCCTGCCCAAGAACTGGGCAGTCACGTGGCTGTCATTTGGGGCATCTAATAGATTAGGTTCTTCCAAGTGAGAAAGCCAAAAAAACACTAACATGAAAAAGGCTTGGGATAAAAATGAGACAGTTGATAAGATGGAGTTTAAGTAATATCTGGGGCTTGGGAAAGTCCAGTTAATAGAACTTCCTTTCACAGGGCATGGTGGGGGGGGGAGTGCACGAGTGAGACAGGGCCAGGTGTGGAGTCTCCCCACAGCATGTATACCATGCTCAGCAAGACCGGATGCTTCAGATACTTTATATAGACAGGGCCTAATCAGACCTGTCAGACAAGGGAGGCCAATCCGTAGTTGCCAGACAGTTATCAGGGCTCGTTCATTATACAGCAATAATGATAAAACACAGATCTATTGGTGTAGAGAAACACTGGAGGCCCAGAGGGTTAGGAAAGCCAGACATATTTACTGTTATCCAAAAATAGGATGCCCAGACTGGAATCTTGAAAGCCTGGAAGAGACCGAACTCTTCCATGTGACTTCACTTACAGGACTAGGAAAAGCATGGTCCGTTTTGTATTTTTAGTTGTTATGACATTATGGTGTAATAATGGGGAATCTGGCCATGGTTTTATTAAATTCTAGCTAATCTGTGCATGGCGGCAAGGTGACAAGCTCTACAGATGACTCGCTTGCCTTGGTTTGCCACTGAAAAGAACAGCACAGAGGTGGGCTCTCAAAATCCTTTTTTAACTACCCAGATGGGGCTATCTGTGATGGGACCAAGGATACCCCTGGGGTAAGAAGCTGATATGGGGCCATAGGTTTTATTCCTACATAATATCGTCACTAAGACGTCGGTGTTTCTGCTGCATTCCAATTGCATCTGCCGTCTTATGCCAAAAGAAACTTAATCCCTATCCTAAGTCTCATTTTATTTATTTGCAGTAGTGTGAAAACAAACATGTAGCAAGATTACAGTGTTTACACCTCCTGTTTTAGCCGATATAGCTCTAATCCTCCTGTTAATTAAAGCCAGGGCCATAGCAATTTTATTAATTTTGTCTTGTTTAAAAATATAGAGACAGATAATTGTGCTTTACTAAAATAACTATTTGACATTTGGGAGGTGCTCGCTTCATGCTGGCAAGGCGGTTTGTAGGTTTCATTTAGTAGACGACAAAGAGGCACAAAGCTGCCATCGATGTTGGTCAAGGGTAACAAAACGAATCGGAACTGTGATAGATGGACTACAGCACCCTGTGTATCGTGCCAGTCAAAAGAAACTAAGGAGAAAATGTAAATCCTAAGAAGCTCCAAACCAGAGTCTCTCTGGGGTCCAGAAAACCAGCCATTCTAAGGGGCAAGAGGCAGAAAAGTGTGTCTTTTTTCTGTCCTCTCCTGACATTGGCTCCAGAACCTATTCTATACTTTGCTCCTAAAATTACCAACTTCCCTAAAGCACATCTGACAAGGCTGCTGGCAACAACACAGTCTTCATGTTCCTAAAAGACTGTCAGAAAAACACAGAAGGTTTTCCTGTGGGGAAGTCTCAGGCATGTTAGATACAAGACAGAGCCCTCCCACCTGGGAACCTTTCTGCTCCAGGCCCAGGGTAAGGAAAGGAAGCACCTCAGCCCTCTTTATCCCAACCTGCAAGTGTCTCATCTGAGAACCCGTCTCTCTCTGAAGACGGGGAAGAACATTTAAAAATCCACCTTAGAAAGGGGAAGGGAAGAAAAATAAGAAAAAGAAGGAAAGAAAAAATTGAAAAACACTGACGCTAGGATCTCACAGTTAGGGCAGAAATTGTTTTTAAATCTTTCTATTGTGGATATGATTACACTTTCCTCCCCATAATTCATTTCCCAGTGTTTTACAACTGTACTTAATAATCCAGGCAATACAATTCCTATTGGTCATTTTGAACTTGATAAAATACAACAGTACTATATTATGTAATATGCATTTCCTCTAAAAAGCTTTATTAAATTTCTTAGACTATCAGGAGTATTTTAAAGCTTTGTCTATTATCTCACTTCTACACATTATGACCCAAGTCATTTCTTTAAATATGAAAAACAGCAGATGGTTTATCAAATGAAATTGTTTTCATTAAAGAAACAGTACCTGCTCATTCGCTACAAAAACCTCCCCCAGAATCAGAAAGCTACAATGAAGAGCCCTCCCTGAAATTAGTAACAGTTTTTTGGTTAATGCAAAGCTTTTTAATAAAAAAAAAAAATGAAACTAAAAAGCAAGAAAACAAGGAAAGACCAGAAAAACTCTTGTCACTGAAGTTGAAATATCAAAAGCTATTTCCTAGCCACACAGATGACAAAAGTCCCAGGACTCTACAGTATGTAAAACCAGACTGGATAAATAACTGTTTTAAATGTGTTCCATTTATGGAAGGATCAAAAGAATCCCATAAGCCTACTCTAAGAAGGAATGTTCATATCTAGTATTTTAATTCCCAGAATACTATTAATACCTACTTCTGCTATCTAATTTTATGTCAAAATTTTAAGTCTTAGATTCTAAGAAGGTCTTACCTAGGGACCAATACATATAAAAAGAGAAAACACCTCTGAGCCAGGAATGTTTCCAATCACCCTCTAAAATTAAAAAAGAAAGAGAGAGAGAGACAGATAAGTCTGCCTGCAAAAACATAACCATAACCCATGGGCTGTGCTTATGCCGAGCTAAGCCCCCTGAAATTTCACACAGACATCAGTTTATGACCTCACTGTGTTTGATTCTTATATTCCTTACATTTGATTGTGCCAGAAGCAGGGCCAACACAAGATAAAGTAAAGCAAAAATCTAAGAATTGCCTCTGTAATTTCACCTGTGGGCTACTTTTCTGAGTAACTGCATGCCCAGTTTTGATCTCCAAGTAACGTCACAGTAATAAAACCAAAGCAATTGCTCCTTACACACTCACCTCCTACACTACCTTGACAAAACACAGAATTCGTCCATTACTGATCCTAATAGATATCATTACCTACGTTGTTTTCTCTGGGGAGTCAAAAGAAAGATACAGAGAAAACTCCAAGTGTGATGTTCACTCCCACCCCCTCTCTATTCCCCCTTTGGAAAATTGGTCTGCTCCAAAAGACAGGGAAGAAAACATCAACGGGCTCTCTGAGGAAAGGCTTCCCAAGGCCTGGGATTTGCTGACATGTGGGGAATTACGATGTTGTGAGAACAGCCCTGATGACAGCAGCACTATCCCACGTTGCTCCTAGGATGTCCAGAGCAATCCGAGGGATCATGATAAACTTCATATGTGAGGGAAGAGGGCCCCGCCTGACCCATGGAGCCGCCAGGCACATGAAAGAAACAATATAAACTTGATTTAAATGTGGGATCCTTTCCAGAAGGCTTAATTATCTATTGTATTACCACATTCCCATTATTCAGCAGTCTCTTCTGTCTCAGACTGAAGACCAGCTAGAGTATTTGTTTGGAACAAATTCTGGGGAAACTCCAAATTCATCAGATCAGAGGATTCAGTTAAATAGGGAACAACAGTTATATAAATACAAGTCCCCTAGGCTGGAAAATATTTTGGTCGTCTGCTAACTTTCAGGAACATGGAAGGCAGTTGAACGCGGTTTTTAAACACTCACACCTCCGGCATCCTCGTGTTTACGTGCTGTGTACAGCTTCATCAATGGGGTAAACACGGCCTCCAGTTCTTGACTTCTGGACATTCATAAATCAGTGTTCTACATTCTTGCCTTAAACGCTCATTTGTTTTAGGTAATCAGAAGATAAATTATTCCTAAGGGTGTCATGGTCTATGAGACAAATACTTAATAAAACATCCTGAAGTCTTCAAATGAATGGTTACATGTCCAAGATACCATTGTCAATTCAATTTTTCTTAATTAGAAAAACTTAGTGTTTGACATCATGAAGGTGTAACAATTAATTGAGAGGATGAAATTTTCACATTCTCCGCGGCTGCCTGACACCATGGACACATAGCTAATAAATAATTCAAATGCAAAACTGCCCAACTGCCAGAAATGCATATATGCATGGCAAAAATAAATATGGTAAGTCTGCTGGTTGATATTATGTTTATGACTGTCACTGAAGACCGCACGTTAGCTTTATACTCTTTCAATGAAATGTGTAGAAACCGCATTTGAACTTCATGAATTTTGGAGAGCAGGAGGCTGCCTGTGTTTACATTTTTTGCTAAGTGGTCCATCGGTTACCATGAATATTGTCCTACTACTTAACTTCTGCCTCATTCCCTTTCCCTTTACCTTTCTCAAGTCTCAATTTTTTAAAAAAATCCACCAGAAAAAGCAAAGCTATTTTTATAAATGTAGCTTTTAGAGAGAGAAAAAAAAAGGCTTTCTCTGTTTCATGACTATGATTTAAAATGGAGTTATAACCCTCTGGAGGGTAAACTTCTGGGCACGCCACTTGCCTAGCCCCGCACACTGCGAGGAGGAAGCTGTTGAGAAATACGTGGACTTGGGGGTAAGGACAACACAGGTGGGAAAGTGCTCAGCTAGAAGCCTCCTGAAGGCAGGCCCTGAGACTTTTTCTCACTGTCTTGCTCTCACCCAGCCCAGTATCTTGCATGTAAAACTCCAGAAAAGCTTGCAGGAGAAAGGAATGTGCCTGGAGCCTCATTTTTTACAAAACAAAACCCCAAATCACCTTTCTTTCTTTTCTCTCTTCCAGCCACCACTCTGCAGGCTAACACCCTCAAAATGATCCAGCATGTTAAAATCCTATTTTGTCGGAAGAAGAATGGGATTTGGATGGGGGATAGAGGAGGTGGAAAAAAGGAATTTTTAAAAGGAATAAATTAATCTGAATTAACTTCACAAGCGACTGATAGGCTGGGCACAGACCAGGACTGATGACACTTCAAGAGCTAAAGAGGACACGCGATTCAATGTGCGCGGTGGACAAACACCATGACAGTGGTGCTTCAAAAAATACTTCGAAATTAAAATTAAAATTCTTCACTGTAACCTCAACACCTCTCTGGACAATGCAGCTCACGTTCCTCTATAAAATCTCGGTTCTGGCCAACAGCTGGCAAGTTGATCCCTGCAATTTTCCCTTTGCAGAAACAGCTTTGTGAGCGGAGAACTGACCCCACAGGCTAATAAGCCCAAACGGCTCCAAACCTGGAGGGATGAAATGGAAGGGACATTGTTGTGTTAAGTACTTTACAACAACTGTTTCTTCTCCTCTTGACACAGCCTGACTTCCTTAAAGAAGATTTGACTGGCCAGACAGCTGTGTTGACCCTTAAGCCTTCTTTGATTCATGATTTTTTTTTTTTAACAAACAGAACAGAAATTCACAACTCAAATCCTTCCCTAAGCTCCAATACTTGTGAATTTGCTAGTGTTGTGCCTGAGGATGTGGACACTTCAGTAATCTATAAGCAGAAAGTTAAAGATTGGATTCACACAATAGGCAAACCTGTGGATGAAAGGGAGAGCAGGCGGGGGAAAGAAAGGAGCAATCACCCAGAAGCCTTACCCAAAAGTGACACTTGAAGTTCTGTGGTCAAAATCTGCTTAATTACCTAAAACTTGCACTTTTCTCTCAGACCTTGTACCAACAAACGGATAACCAAGAACAGAGACAGACAGATCTGCTTCCAAAAATGTTAAGCACAATTATCACTTCGTGAAGTGGTTATAAGAGACTTTTCACTTCTTTATATATTTCTGTATCGTCCAACTCATCCAAAATCAAGCACATTTATTTTCGACCTGAAAAAAAGTTATCAATTCTTTCAAAACAACAACAGAGGTCATACTCTCTATCTTGGGGGGGGGGGGGAACTTAAGCATTTTAAGTAAAGGAGTACTAAGTGTCAGAAATAATTTTTCCCCGTGGGCACAAATCAGTGTGTCAGTTTTCAATAAACCTCATAGACCAGATAACACGGAAAAGAAAATATTTCTGTTCTTTCTTTCTGCTTTTTGTTACATTGAGACTTCTCCTGCACATCCCCTTTCATTGTGCTTTTTAATAATGGGACAGGAACTGCTTTTCACTCACACTAACCCTCCTTGGATTATCCTCTTAGACCTCCCTTTTATTCACCAGTGACAAACGTAGACCGCTCCTGGGCGTGCACACGCGCGCCCACACGGCCGGCCGGAATATCCTGGTCTCAATGTTCAAAAACGGAGGCCGCGGGTTCAGCCGCTTTTCTTCCCTTCAATAACCCCACAGCCCTCCCAAAGCAATGCCCCTATTAATTAATCATTTTCTTCAGAGAAAGCATTCCCCTCTCCTTGTGTTCACTCTCTGAGCTCCTCCCGGCCTGCCAGGAGAGAATGGGGAAATCCTTCTACCTCTCACTCCCTACCTTCATCTAGGCGTTAAGCACTACAGAGATCCAGATTCGAAATAATCCATTGTCTTAAATAGCTGCCTCCCAAGTCTCCTCAAAACACATCAGAATGTTGGTGTGAACAGGAGGGAACCGAACCTGCTTCCTGACAGTAGAGTATACCCGGACCAGAACTCAGGAGAAGGTGCAGGCTGGAGGAGAGGGCCTGACAGCCCATGCGTCCTAGAGCTTTGGAGAAACCCGGGAGGGGTGCAGGAGAGGAAAGGCGAACCGATCATGCGCTTAGCTTGGAGTGGCAGCAGCGCCATTTCCGAGCCCAGACTGTCCGGACTCCAGTGGACAAACCCTAGCCGGAAACGCAGGCAGGGGACAGAAGCCCGGTGGGGTCAATACAGGCTCACGGCAGGACACCGCCCGGCACAAGCGCGAGGATGGTAGGGTAAAACCGTGTGGAAACCGACATGGAGACACCTGGCAGCCCGCAGAGCACCCTGAACTACGGGTCCGATCTTCAATGGCTTCTGAGAATGGACAAGTCGGGGAAGGGGTCCGGGAAAACTAAAAACTAGACCAGCAGAACAGGGAGCGGAGCAACCGTGCGCACTTCTGAGGACCTGGCCTGGGGGTGCGCAAAGATCTCTGTCCTGCCCCCTGCCCCGCGCCGCCGCCAGGATTGCCCCAGGCTAGGGTGAAGCGGAGTTCTGCGTCTCTGAGAGCGCTGGTGACAACTGCGCCTTCCAGAGGAGGAGGGGTGGGGGACAAGGGAAGAGTAAGTTGCGGGCACACACCGAAGCTGGTGAGTGCGGAGCGCTCCCGCGGCGCGGACACTTACTTTTCATAGTCATACTTGCAGTAGAGCTTCTTGTCCCTGTAGAAGCAGGTGGTCTCTAGGGGCTCTTTGCAGGAGGCGCACTGCACGCACTGCTCGTGCCAGAAGCTGTCGTTGAGCCGCAGAAGAAACCTGTCCAAGATGACCCGCTGACAGCCCTCGCAGACAGACTTGGGGCTCACCGCTCTGCCTGCAACCGCAACAGACGTTCGCGAGTGAGCCGCCCGGGCCAGCCAAGCCTGCTAGACCCAGCCGGACCCGCTCCCGATCCCTTCACACCCACGGATTCCCCCCGCGTCTCCCACCCCAAGCAGCCGAGACTTGGAAAACCAAACCGAGTGGCATTTCTAATAAGCAGGGACTATGTGGAAAGATTTAATTCTTAGCCTGGGAAGGGGGCGGAAATGGATAAGTGATCTTTAATTATCACATATACCGAGATATGAGAGCAAACGTGTGCGCACCCAGTAAAATTAGACAACAGAATTGTGCTGCCAGGTTTATCAGATCGTAATCATTAAATCACTAACTATGCTTGTCTCTCTTGACTTTTTTAAACTGAAAATGAGTAAAAATAATTTGGTTTTGTCTTTTGTTAAAACCTAATTCTGTTCTATTTTTGATGGAAACTTTTCTTCCTATAAAGTCCTGTGGGTGCGATAAAATACTGGCAAAACTGGTATGGTTCAAACCAATGAGCCCTAAACTGCGGGGTCTTAACTGGCCTGCAAGTTACAAATGGGGTTATTTTAATAACTAAAAAGCCTCAAAAGAGAGGGAAGAAAAACATGCGGGAAGAGGCAGGCCGCGGAGACGCCTCTGAGCGTCCAGCCGGGATTCCTGAAACCAAGTGTGCTCAGCAGCCGTGCGTGGGGGCGAAACGGTCGCCAAACCGATTCAGCACAGGCAGGGAATTCACTGCGTCCTACCTGGGACATGTTGTTTTGTTCCTTTAGTATGTGGGGGTGTGGGATAGGGTGATGGCTTTTTTTCCTCGGGCAGGACGCTTGGCCACATTAGTCTGCACATTTCACAGATAATTAAATAAGTCACTGTCCCCCTCTAACGACATTGGTATGTGGCGACCCAAAGGGCCCCAGCCCTTCCCCATTCCCCTACCACTCTCATCTCGCTTTCCCTCTTTAGGGAGCGGTCAAAGAGCTAGGAAAAGCAGCCGGGTGGTTCTCAGTTTTAAAATTCTACTTTCTTTCTGTAGGGTCTCAGAGCGCTGGGCCACGACCTAGATGTTAGGAGATGACACGGCGGGGCCCAGGACATAGGGCAAAATGCTACGCCCGCCGTGTACATAAGTCCGCAGGCGCTGACCGCCAGGACAATGCCGACTCTGGAGCTCTTCCGAGGCTAGACAGAGTCCCTATGTCCTCGAAAGGGAGGGAGGTTGAAAGAGAGGAGCTCAGTGTAGGTGATTTCGTTTTATCTGGGGTGTTTGCGGGGTGGGGAGATTCCTCTCGGGACGTGGTTTCTCCAGCCGACCTGTCTCAGCCTCCGTAATCACCCCCATTTAGCGGTTCAGAGAGAGGGAAAGAGGCAAGAGGTTTAAATGACAAAACGAAAAATCTCTCCAGCTAAAAAGTAAAGTAAAATAAAATAAAACGTCCGTTCCCTAAATTTGCAAAGCATTAGAAATGGGGGGAGAAAGCGGAACCAGAATCTCCGGCCTCAGCTCTGCAAGACCTGCGAGTGGACACTTCAGGGGCTCTTGACTCGCTGCTCCTCTGCAGTGGTTGGGAAGGAGCTGGGGAGAAAACCCACCGGACCCGAAATCCAGCTCCAGTTAATTAAAGCCGAGGCAAGGGCCCTGCAGCGCAGGCTAATCCCCGCGCTGCGCCTGCCTACCGGCCCGGAAAAGTCTCTTGGCTGTGCCCAAGGCTGAAATTGGGGCTGGAGTTGATGGGGGCAAGAAGCCTCTTCGAACTTGGACGCCCCGGGCCTCGGGTCTCGGATATTCGCCCCTTAGGCCACAGAGAAATGGGCGGCATTTATGAGACGTCTATCAGCTCTGTGATTAAAAATCCAGCCCTGGGTATTTTTAATCACTTGCCACTCAGACGCCTGCGAACACGCTCGCCCGCCCCTCGCCGCATTGGGGAATTCGGTGCCCAGCGCATGTGGCCGGGGCGGTTTGTTGGTTTTATTTGGGTAGGGGAACCCCATTAGGAATGTTGGGCAGTGTGCGGGCTCAACTGAGTGCATGAAGAGGGGCGCTAGCTCCCCCATCGCCGATCGGGTCCCAGCCTGCCTCCAGAGCTCAGGAGGAAAGAGGGGGCAAAGAGGATGAACCCTGCACTCATGGCCTGACCACTCACCCAGCAACGAGGAGAAAGAGGCCGAGGTCTCAATCGCACTTTGGAAATTCTCCTCCATCTTCAGGCCGTCCAGCATGTTCAGGCAGAGCCGGGAAGACCTGTAGAGGAGAGCAAATGATGCTCCTGGCGTCGGTGCCCGCTGGGACTCGGCGCCCGCAGCCGCCACACTCCTGGGAAAGAAATGAGGGAGTGTCCAGGGCGACCAGAAGGAGCAGGGAGAGTAGAGTCCAGCCAAGAGAAATGTAGGGTGGGAGGAGAGACGAGTCACAGCGAACCGCTCTGACTGATCTGATTTCACTTGAAGTCTACGTGTTATGTACTTAGGCCTCCGCCCCCTAACCCCCACCTCTGTCCCCAGCCCCGGGTTTTCCATCCCGATCCCGACTCCGCCCCAACCTATACGAATGTGGGCCCTAGGGACGTCTCTGCAGGAACATAGCTACTAGCGATGACGGGGATAAAAGGAGTGGCTGCCCTCCCTCGCGCGGCGGGTCTAGGCACGCGGGAAAGCGGGGTCTGCAACTCGCGTCCCGGCCGCCCGGTTGCAGCCCTCACCTGCCCGAGATCGGGGAGGAGCAGGGTAAGCGACCAGGAGTGTCCCGCCAGCTTCTGGACTCCTGGCGTTGCGCTCTACCGGGAGGCGCGCGGGGAGGTCCTCCCGCCGGTCGGCCAGTGCCGGGAATGTCTGCAGGAGCGAAGGAGTCGCCTCGGGGAGGAGCCGCGGCTGGCCGGACTCACTTTTGGATGCATTTCAAATCAACTTTCAGAAACACGCCCGCCCAAGCCGGAGCCTAGGAACCCGCAGCCTTCCTTACCTGCCAGGCGAGCTCTCTCCCAGTGGCTGGAGCAGAGCGAAGTTGCCGCGGAGCGCAGCGGGAAGCTGGGGCCGGGGAAGGCGTAGCCCCCAAGCCGCCCTCGGCTCCGACGCGCCCGAGAGGGAGACCGAGTGAACGCCGGCCCCTGGCTCTGCTCCTCGGCGCGCCCGGGCCGAGTCAGGACGTAGTTGCGAGCGGCTGGCCTTCTCGGGACGTCCCGCCAGCCCGCGTCGCTCCTCGGCGGGAGGGAAGAGCCGGAGGCTTCTCCGAGGCTAGGAGGGAAGGCGGAGGCCCGGGGTCCTGGGTGCAAGTCGGCCCTGCTTCGCTGGCGCGGATCTCGCCTCTTCTGACAGGGGCCGCGGCGCAGCGAGCGCGGAAGAGGGAAGGGGGTGGGGAGCGCTGGGCGGGGGGCTGGCAGCGCGTCCCGTGGCGGGGCCGCGGTGCTCTCTTTCCCAGCCTGGCTTTGCGGTCCACCTCGAGGCCGCGGCCGGGTGCGCTCCTCAGCCGCGGCGACTTCCCGCGCAGGCAAAGTTTCCTCTGGTCCACGTGGAACGGTCACCTCCGGGCGCTCTGGCCCTGTCGCCACTCACACAACCCTGCGCCCCAGCCGGACCTTGGTGGAGATCTTGGTGCTACCTGGACAGCGTTGGGCCCGCGGATTTCCCCGCCGCTCTCCAATCACTGCAAGTGTTTTAGCACTGCAACCCTCTCCCCGGCGGCGAGAAGCGCCTAGAAGCTGTTCGTAGCGTTTCGTTGCCGGCCCCAGCGGCTCCCAGCTCTGCAAACCCTTCTTCATTACCCTGAGCCGTTAAAACTTCCCAGCTGCCCTTGGGCTCAAAACTGGTTCACCGATGGAGTGAGCAGAGGCCACAGCACCCATGGCCAAGACTGGCATGAGGCTCCCGGGAGACACTGGGTAGAATCTGACCTCCAGATGACGAACCTGCAATGACACTGAGCAGGAATTCAGCTAAGGAACTTCTTAGGGGAGCTAAGTATATGCGCGGATGTTAATTCCCTATACCTCCTTACTTCAGCTTATAGTGACCTTTAGCCCCTCTGGGGACAGGAACAAGGTCCTGTCTGTGTATCCCAGGAGTTGAACGTGGCATGTTTAATGGCCCCAAGTGGATACTCAACAAATAAATCATAACACTGCCTAAGATTTATCTAACATTTATTTTGTACCAGCCTTGGTTATGTAGTCAACTCATTCCATCTTCCCAACAACCCTATGAGGTGGAGACAATTATCCCAATTATCACAGATGACAGAAATGGAGCAGCGCTTATGCATTCCGAGTCCCACCATCTGCATGCCACGGAAAAGTCCCATTGAATGGAATTCTCTGCTGGGGCACCCTGGGTTCCTAAACTACAGTGAACTGAACTGAAATTGGCAGGCACTTTGACAGGGAGAACCCTTGCCACAGGCCTGGGAGATGCCACGCATCAAAGGTTTTCTAGTTCCTTCTCCAAGGACAGAACTACTGATTTTTAAACTGCTGGCAGCAAGTTGCTCCGGTGTACTTAGGAGTAGTGACCCCACTCGCCACTCTAAGTTCTGTTTGCTGCAGGCACAAGCCAAACATTGAATATGACTTCAGAGCGAGGAAGGAAAATGGCAAAGAGTTTAATACTTTATATTTGAATGCTGCTTTATACTTCTCAGATACTTTCACATAGGTGATTTTGCTTGATCTTTACAACAAACCCGTGAGGTCGGCAGAACAAATAGTTTTATCCATTGTTTCAGATGAATCTTTGGAGCTTAGCACAGCTGGGAGATTTTTCTGAAGTCCCCCAGATGGCCAGTGGTATGTCTCCTGACCTTTGTCCTTTCTGTCACACCCCTCCCCCATCAAATGAGGTGTACTATACACACACACATATAAATATGTATAAAAGGTATTCTTAGAACATAAGTAACACATAACATAGATGTTAGGCAGGAATAAATTGGAGGAAGGCAAATACAATCATAAGGAATGTTTTTAAGAGCCCAGCAGAGTTTTGGTTTCACTAAAGAATGAATTTATGGCTTGGCGCCTATAGCTCAACAGGCTAAGGCGCCAGCCACGTACACCCAAGGTGGCGGGTTCGAATCCCCAGCCCGGACCCGCCAAACAACAATGACGGCTGCAACCAAAAAATAGCCAGGCGTTGTGGCGGGCGCCTTTGGTCCCAGCTACTTGGGAGGCGGAGGCAGGAGACTTGCTTGAGCCCAGGAGTTGGAGGTTGCTGTGAGCTGTAATGCCACGGCACTCTGCCCAGGGGGACAGCTTGAGGCTCTGTCTCAAAAAAAAAAAAAAAAAAAAGAATGAATTTATGAAATATGTTTAACTAGTTGGTAGGACTGTTCCTTTTAGTGAATATCCTGGAAGTGGGTAAATTTTCATTTGATCCAAGACCCAAATGTTTCAAGCAATTCCTACACCTGGAAGGCAGCCTGATTAGTGCAGATCACACATGATTTTGGTGGGAATGTCTTTCCCCAGCAGGCCACTGGGCACTGGATAGGGATAGGGGCTGTATGTCCTCATCACATTTTAAGCCCTGCCATTTTAGCCAGATATGTGTGTGTGGTTAACAAACACCATTTACTTGGCTGAGAGATGAATGGCATTGTCACTGCAATCTGGAAGGACTGTAGCCAACTGTCAGGGAACAAAGGACTCCAGGTCCATTCCCCGCTCTGCCAGAGTTCAGGAGGCCACCAGTGGCCTTCTCTGGACACCAGTTCCTCTCTCTGAAATAAAGGGGCTATTCTATGTGGCCTGTAGGACCTACCCAGTCTTAAGTTTGTGAAATCAGACTGGCTTTGGCCAGTAGGGTGGGCCATGGACCCAACAGAGCCTTAGAGCATCCTGGCCAATGGCTGTCTAGGAGGAGACTGGCCTGATGTGTCTAGACCTATCAATATGTAACTTGTTTATTTAACCTCTTTCAATGAAATGGGAATCATGAATGCCACTCCTACCCCAAGACCATTTTAATTTGGCCTTAGTCAGCTCAGTGACACAGATGGCTGGGCAGGTGGAAAGTGGATCCCCAAGACCCATCTGTGAAAGTTTCTCCTGACCATACCTCATGGGTTTCCTGTGGTTGAAACTCAAATGCTATTATTTTACTTTTCTGATAAAAGACCTCTGTCCAGAAGCCCCAAAGGAAGAATAAACATTCTCCCTTTTATCAAATTCCTTATGAGAATTAGTGGAAGTAAGGTAATTATGTTTCCAATGGGAACCAAAATTATACTTTTAGAGTTGGGAATCATCTTAAAGCTCATCTCGTTCCGCTACTGGGTTTAAAATGGGTCAAAATTCATTTCCCTGAAGCTCCCACCCTCTGGTCCATTGATTCCTCAGGGTTGGCCATTCAGAAGGTCAAATCTTTTTCCTAAAACCTTTAGATGATATCTTGAAACTAATTTATAGCTTTCATAGGAACGTTATAACCTAATTATAGCCTTAGAATATGGGACGAGGGGAGGGAGAGGGGAAGGGGTAGATGGGTGGAGGGAGGGTAATTAGAGGGGTCACTTCTATGGTTTATCCTATAAGGGTACAAGTGAATCTTTCAAAAAGCAGAGTATGAATGTCTTAACTCAATAACTAAGAAAATGACATGAAGGCTACGTTAACCAGTTTGATGAGAATATTTCAAAATGTATATGAAAACATCACACTGTACCCCGTGATTGCATTAATGTACACAGCTATGATTTAATAAAAAAAATTAAAAAATTAAAAAACCTTTAGATGAGGACAGCACTGCCATCACCAGCATCACCACCTTGTCTGCTCTTCTCTAAATCTGATCCAGTTTTCCATGTCTCATAAATTATGGCATCGAGTTGTTGCAACTTTCCAGTGATAGCGCACTCAGGACCCCTCTTGAGCAGCACAGCACCCATTAATAGGGCCTGAGTTTGTGTTTGTATTCAGTGGTTACTGTTGGCTCACAATGGATATATCACTAACAAAACCTTCTCAATTCTTTTCCACATGGGTGTCTGGTCTGCCACTCTGCATTTGTACAACTGGTGCTTGGATCTAAGTGTAGAAACTTGCATTTATTCCTGCTAAGAGATAGGTGGCTGTTCCAAACATCAGGAATCTTGCAATTTCAAACAGATTCCAAGAGATCCAAGAACTATGTCTTAAGCCTGATGCTTTGCTTTGAGAAGGAAATATGGAGCTTCTGCCAGCTTGTTCTGGAAGCTACCCTCATTGGAGGAAGACGGGCCAGAGCCAATGAATGGGGTCCATAGGGTGTGCAAGGACCTTGAAAGCAGGGGAAAGTTCTCCAAGTGGGAGGTTCTTCTGATCCCTTCCCAGTTCTCCCCATCATCTGTCTTCAATCTAATGTATAGATGATGGGGATGTGGACCAGCTGCAGAGCTCACTCTTCTATGGCAGAAAACAGAGAAGCAAAAATATCAGACTCATGTATCTTTGTGGCAGAGATTTGGGGAGAGAATTGAGCATTGAGGTGCCAGAAACCAATGCTTGGTGGGAGGGAAGAAGTGGGAGGGGGCAGCCATCCTGCTGTAGAGTGGAGATGACAGGAGCATGTTTTTTTACTTTCCTTCTCTTGCTCTCATTTCTGTGTTTTATTAAGGGAAACACAAAGGGAAAATTGTGTTATTTGTTAAAAGATGTCAAAGTGCATTTCAAGAGAGAGGAAAAGAAGCAGAAACATTACTGCCTAGACAGAGATGGCAGTGCTCTAACCGGGGCGGCCAGAGACTGGGTAGGTGGGCGGAGGCACTTGAACTACACACTACACTGACCTCTGGATTACTTCCCCATGAATCCCTAGTCCCATATGACATTCAGATCTTTCAACAGAGCTAGAGGACCAGGTGCCTCTGTGCTTTCCAGGGTGAAAGGGAACATCCCAAACCAGCTGCTGGAATGGGAGCGGAGAATCAGGTGACGCAAATGTAGATCACTGCCTAAGCTTAAGGCCCATTCTCCCACCAGCCTGGCAAAGAGGAGACTTGTCCAGGCTAACAAAGGTACCATTTAAAGCACGACATTCTTTGGACCTCACGGTAGAATTATCAGCATACCCACTTTATCTTGCTGTTGCACTGTGAGCATCTTAAGAAAATGATCCATGTCAGACTCACCTATGATTCTCCTGAGCACAGCACAGCACAGCTCTTATACGAAAGAGACCCAGGAATGGTTATCAACTAAATAGATAGTGTCCTAAAGCTGTAGGCTACTCCATGACATGAACACAACGAGCATGCATGGGCTTTGGAAATAGAAAATCCTGAGTTCAAATCCCAGCTCTGACATCTTCTGTTCAGTCTTCAATTTTTCAACCTCTCCACATCTCAGTTTCCTTATCAGTACAAGGAATAACATATTCCTCAAGAGTTATTGTGACGGTCAAGAGATGATGATGGCTGTGAAACATCTAATGATCTATCTGGTTATCTTAACGTTGAAACACCCTACAACTCCCTCTAACTGCCTATGATGGAGTGCGTAGAGCTCAGAAGGAAAATCACCACCTTGGCTCTGCCCTGTTCTCATGAATAAACAGAAGACATGTCAGCACTGAGATCGTGTCCCTGTGTCTGCAACTGTGAAGTTGAGGAATTTCTGTGCCTGGGATGGGCAATGCCCTACACCTGGGGGTGGCACTGCAGGGCAGTCAAGAACACAGGGTGAGATAGACCTGTGATGATCTGCCACTTGGGGTGGCTGTGAGCAAATTCTTTTATCTTGCCAAGCCTCAGCTTCCCCATTCAGTAAATGAAGGAAATTAATGGGGTGTTCTTCTGTGTGTTAAACGACATGATAAACACACACGTAATACCGAGAAAGTGACAGGCACCTAGTAAAGGTCTAATGAATTTTAGTTGCTCTGATTATCATTGTCGTCATCATCATCATTAGCCAATAAGCCCCTCCAGGACCACAGATGATTTAAATCTCTAGTACCTGGCACTTGGACATAGGCGTGCAGAGAATGTGACTTGAATTGCACTAAACTAAACTGAGTTGAAGATTCACACTGAGCGAGATCCCTCTGGCATCTGGCTCTTGGTTCTACCCACTGTCTGAGATGGCACTTCTTCGGGTCAATCTCACACACTCTGTAATAAGTCCCCAGACTGCAGACTTCCTGAATAGGCCCCTCACTCCTGGGCTCTGGACACACCCTTTCTTTGACATCTGCATGTGATAATTCACACCCAATAGTAGAAACTTGGAAATTATGGGGGAAGGGCAGGTGGGGGCCACAGGAGTGAACTGGTCAGGTACCACAACAGGGAGAGATCTGTGAAGAGTGTGAAGATCTGTGAACATCTGTTAGTCCCTGGGCTTAATTCAAATACCACACATTTTGGTTACGACGCAGTGGATGTGTGGGTGGATCAGGCAGAGTCCCTGGACACGGGTACCCCGGGAGCAGTGGGAGCCTGGCTGAAGCCTTTGGAGCCTCAGAGTGTCCAGTGCTGGAGGGCAGCAGCTCTGAGCAGGCCCACAGGCAGGCCATGCCCATAGCAGAGGCAGGTGCCCTGAACAAGCTCTGAGCTAAAACAGGTGTGAAGGCCACCTTCCTAGCCCACTAGCGAGAGTCCAGCTCCCTACAGGAGTTTTCGGGACAGAAGGGCCTCCTGCCTGCATCTCCCACAACCAAGGACATTAAACCACAGCAGTGACAGAGGACTAAGGACATCCCTACCCTTGAATGCATACCTACCCTTATTCTTCTGATGGGTATGCCCTGTTTATTCAATTGTTTATTTATATAATACAATCTCACCTAATTGCCACAGGATTTGAGATGGCATGCAAATACTATTAATATTGAAAAGAATTTTATATGCTATAAAAATGATAATATAATTTACATATATAAATTATATACTGGGAGTGGTAAAACAAATCACCCCAAAAATAATAACCTGGGGCTAATAATTTGAATAATTTGTGATGAAATGTTACCCTGTGTTTACAAGATGAAACAGAAAAATGTAAAGCCTTCCAAAATTGTTATGATTGGATCAAACTGTGTATTAATTATATTTATATGTCCAGTAGGCTTTAGGACAGAGTCTATAATAAAAGAATAAACATGTATAACTCATAACAACGAAATCAAATCTGTGATCGCTTTAACAGTGTTTGAATTTTTATACTTTTATATATTGACTGTATCTCACCTCTTCTCAAAGAATTTTAGTGAACATAAAACTAATGATATATGCAAAAAATAAATAAGGTAGAATTATAAAATCATGAACAGAGAAAACATAATGTAGATATGCTCGATATAAGAGCTAATAGTTGTTTCTTTGAGGAAAAAACTATGACAATATGGTTTGAACATAGTTCTGAGTACACACTTGGCACCTATTCTGTATGAATATTTGAAGGAACAGACAAAGCAATTGCTGAGATTGAAGGTCAATTTTGCCTTTGAGCTTCCTGGTAGTGAGAACGAAAAGGGAAATAATCAATCTACAGATATTTTTGCACCAGCATTAGAGTTGTGATTGTGGACTTGTTTGAGTAAACAAAAAAGTGTACCCTTAATCCTCATAGCTCTAGATCCTTGTACCCAAGTGCGCAAACAGTGAACTTTTTTACACTTCAATCCTCAGCATAATGCTTTACATAAATATATTCTGCAGGAATATATTAAGAAGGACCTCTAAAAGAAGGGTTTTTGATGCATCTAAAATATGATTCCATTTCTTCCTTTCTTATCCTGTCAATGATTTATCCACAACTCTTTTTTTTTTTAATTGGTAGAGACAGAGTCTTACTTTATCACCCTCGGTAGAGTGCCTTGGCATCACACTGCTCACGGCAACCTCCAGCTCCTGGGCTTAGGCAATTCTCTTGCCTCAGCCTCCTGAATAGCTGGGACTACAGGCTCCCACCACAACACCCAGCTATATCTTTGTTGCAGTTTGGCTGGGGCTGAGTTCAAATCCACCACCTCCATATATGGGGCTGGTGCCCTACCCACTGAGCCACAGGCGCTGCCCCCCACAACCCTTTTTAAACCCAGAAGTTCAATGGGAAAAAATAATTTGTTAGGAGGATATTGAAGGGAAAGGATTCCATGCAAATGGCATGACTTGAACTAGGGCAAATGGCCAGAAAGTCAAGGTAAATTGGAGGATCTCTGTGAACGTAAGGAAGTGGGACAGCCCAGGAGGTTTGAATACCAGACTTTAGAATTTAGGCGACAGAGAACCCTGGAAGTTTGAGGTCAGAGGAATAAAAGAATCAGGAGTGTGGTCTCAGATTATTAAATCCCATATCAGTGGGGCTGATGAGTTCAAAGGGAGAGAAAAGGGGGAATAGAACAGATAAACTGAGTCTCTCAGTATAGGTAAGAAACCCAGGGCCTAGACCAGAGCAGGGGCAGCGGAATTGAAATTGAGGGGGATGAACGTAAGAGACATCTCAGAAATTGAGTCAACAAAGTGCAGTGTCTATTCAGCTGGGAGGTGAGGGGGAAAGAGGGAAAGCCATCGAGAGGCCTGGGGAGTAGTGGGGCAGTAACAAAAGGAAGAAATGCAGGAGGATCAGCAGCAGGATGGGGTGCAAGAAGTTTGGTGGCTTTACAAAATGTTTTCATATCCATTATCTCATTGATTTCATATGCAAGTGGAGTGAGATCCACCCTGAATATCCACTGAAAACCACTCTGCCCCTGTTTAGAGCTGCCAAGTTGCAATGATTAAACCTTTGCCTCCGTCCTTCTGGTGGCACCAGGGCATCCACTGGCAGGTGAACTGCCCTCTCCAGGCAGCCTGGAGCCCTCACTGGAGCCGAGCCACCCTGCCCTGGTTCTGCGCCAGCAGCAGCTAAAAGCCGGGTAGCGCAAACACTGTGGCCTGCCATGCTTGCCAGGAACACGGATGGGTGTGCCCCAGAGTTCAGCCAGAGTCTCCCAGAACATCTGGGCAGGGTGGGGAAGAAGGAACACAGCCATGGAGTTTCTCTAGCATCTCATCTTTCTTCCCGCTGGGTAGTAGGCTCTGGTTTCACCACTGACTCACCCCCAGGCACAGGCAAGTGGTTTCACCCCAGGCTGCGTCTTCTCCCCTAAGCAATGGGACAGATAATATTTCCTTACCTCCTAGACAGCTGGGCGTTAATGAGAGGGCTCCCTGTGAGCCTGGCTGGGCCTCAGTTGGATGGCACGAGCGATTCCATAAAGAGACAAAGCACCAACCTTGTCATGAAGTCAATCCTAAATGAGGCCCCAGCACTCAGCTGGTCCTGCCTCTCAAGCCACAGACCAGGGGCCCCCAGTCTGTAGCCACTACCCCTTCACACTGTCATCAGACATACATGTGTGGGCTGCTGATGAGTCTACACATCTTACGGAAAGTACAATTTTCCCTGCACAGACTGCCCCTGCAAATCTTTCCAGCCTGGTTTCCTCAACTGTCACAGCCCTTCTCTCTTCTCCCCACTCCACTCAACTCCAGGCCTTCCCCACTCTACCCACCGCCCACTGACGTGGACCTCCTCAGCTGCCTAGCTCATGCTCTGCTCTGGTACAGGCCAAGGCCCCTTGCCTTTCTTCTCTGCCTGGTTGAAGACCTACTTCTCCTGCTCTCAGACAAGTAATTAACCCCTTCTCCCTTCCAGGCTGTTTAGCATTCATCACAAGGTATTACTAGTTTTTCTTTTTTCTTTTTAATATTTATTTATTTATTTGAGACAGAGTCTCACTTTGTTACCCTCAGTAGTGTGCCATGGCATCATAGCTCACAGTAGCCTTGAATTCTTAGGCTCAAGAGATCCCCTTGCATCAGCCTCCCAAGTAGCTGGGACTACAGGCATCCGCCACAACACCTGGCTAGTTTTAGAGACGAGGTCTTGCTTTTGCTCAGGCTAGTCTCCAACACCTGAACTCAAGCAATTCACCTGCCTTGGCCTCCCAAGCTGCTAGGATTACAGGTGTGAGCCACTGCGCTGGTATTACCGGCTTTAGCCACCTGCCTGCTTCACCAGAAAACACACAGATGTGTGTTTTAGTGAGCTAGGAGTCCTCAGAGCCTTGCAGCATCTGGCCCTGGTAACTGACATGGGGGTGGGGAGAAGGGAAAAATCAGACATCAAGAGGGTGTAAAACCCAAGGGTGTTAAAAAAAAAAGGGGGGGGGTGCAGTAGAGTCTCCCTCCAGCCCCCTCCCTGCCCACCTTTCCATGGTACATCATATGCCAGCTATTAGATATCCTAAGTGTCCTTCCAGAGCTTCTTTGCACATCCAGAAAAATACAAATATACCTCCTTCGCTGCCCCTTTTATAGCCTCAAAAGTAGCACTGTTGTAAACATTTTTTGCACAAAGACCCCTTTTTTAAAAACCTCCAAATTTCTCCATATTCATCCTCTCTCGATTTAAATCTTTAACTTGTCACTAACCATCCATGAAACAAACCACTACTCAACATAAGTCACAGTACAGATGTAGTTACATTTTAAACAAGATTGAGTTCCCAAAAAATCATGCAAAAATCACATTTTTATTAAACCAGTCATATTTTCAGCGCACTCCGGGGATATGTTTGAACAACATATCCAAAAATGATACTTCTTATCAGTGAGGAAATGGCCCGCTATGCTGTTCCCCAAACTATTGATTAGGTTTAGATGTGTTAACACCTCACTTTCTTTGAACCCAGCCACACAGATTTAAATGAGAACGACTTTCTCGGTCTAGTAAGAAAAAATCAAATTTAGAGACAGAGTTTCTTCCTCAGAAACCCCCTCAAACTGGAAACACAGAGAACCGGTAGCTTGGGCTGCCCCCACCTTCTGATCCACGGATCCTGGGGATACATCTGTAACTTCTGGAGCTTGGCAAGATAGCATGGAAGTTGCTTCTGTGATTTTAGCTCACAGTGGTGCTGCCTAGTGACTTTAACTGTTGAAGATTGTAAATCAGTGGACCATCAACCCAGCCATGGGCCGAACCCAGCCTCTTGTCTGTTTTCGCACCCCCGGAAAACTAGGTGGTTTTGACCTTTTTAATGATTTTTAAAAATCAAAAAGAAAATAATATCTGGTGACACGTGCAAATTATGAAATGGAAGTTTCAGTGTCCATAATAACATTTTGTTGCAATATTATCACACTCTTTTATTTAGTTCCTGTCCTCAGCTGTTCTCACACAACAGAGACACAGTGGAGTAGTTGAAACCGTATGGTCGAAAACCTAAAATATTTACTGTCTGGTTCTTTTTGGAAAGAGCTTGCTAACCTCTGTTCTAAAAGATACTCGAAGACACAAAGCAGATAGATGTCTCGATTAAATAGGCTTATCTTGTTCCACTTCAGCTGTTTGCACTTGGCCAAATAAGATCTCCATGGTGAGACTTTTATTCTTTTTGAAGAAAAGCATTATCACAAGTGCTGAGATCTCCTTCATCTGTACCAGAGGATCAAACTGACCTTTCTTTCCACTGGTCATTCATTCCTGGAGTTCAAGACGGCAGGGGTCTCCAGCCAGGCAAACTACCTCTGTGGGTCAGATTACCCTGCTGCAGAATCACAGGTGTCCACAGGAGGGCAGCAGCTTTCCTGTCTGCAGATCTCTGGTGGCGTCCCAACTCTGAAGGGCTGCCGGAGACCTCAGTGTTCTGCAAACCGCGGCAGAATTCTCTCCAGTGCCATGGTCAGGCCATCCTACTCTGCAGGAACCCACATAAGCCTTCTGGTCCTCGGCAGGCAGTCTGACATCTTGGTGGTTTATCATCAGATCTGTTCTTCTTGAAGTGTCAGCAATAAGAAAGAAAACACTGGTTAAGTTCCTCTTCTGAACTATTTGAGCTTTTTAGCCTGGTGTCTCTCAGCCTCAAAACCCACTCTTCTCTACCCTGCCTTGCAATGCTGAAGCCAGTATTCTGCAGAGCACATTCTGCTCTGCCCAGTTACTCCAGAGCAGGCACAAACCCCACTCTTCTACACCCTGCCTTGCAATGCTTCTGTCCCCCAGGAATAGCAGTGTCTTCCCTAATAGCAGCTGAGCCCAGCCCGCATCTTCACAGCACTTGCAGAGCTGGCTCCATGGTGCCCACATCCCTGACACACCAGCTAGCTATGCACCACCAGGCCTTTCCTCCTAGGTTCCCACATTTTTATAATCCCAAGCTCTTCCTTTTGGAAGAGCACTATGCATGGTAGGGCCTCCTGCAACTGCTCCATTTACGATAACCTGGTATTTTCTTCAGGCCTTTTCAGCTGCCTGTTTAACCATGCAATGTCCACTTGACTTTCTTTACACTAGATTTACATTATCATCAGATCTGTTCTTCTTGAAGTGTCAGCAGTAAGAAAGAAAAGGCTGGTTAAGTTCCCCTCACTTCCGAACCCCACTCTCGCTATCCCAGTCAAGCACGTGGTGTCTCTCAGCTCCGAACCCACTCTGCTACGCCCTGCCTTGCAATGCTGAAGCCAGGACTCTGCAGAGCCATTCTGGAGATGGCAGTTGTTTCATAACTAGACTCTGACTAAAACTAATGAGATTCCATTGTGATTATTGGATCAGAGATTGTCCCAAAGTCCATCTGAGAAAGTCAACTTACAAATGCCTACTATGTATCTACACGAGAAAGTCACTGGGCTTAAAACTGAGAAGCAGGCACCGCTGATGGACTCGGGCAGGCATCACACCACTCCGGACCCTCGGCTCTGATCTCTGACCCTGGCTCTCGGCCCTGCCCAGGAGTGCGGCTCTTCGCGTGGTGAAGAATGCAGACTAGGTGGCAGCCTCCCTCCCACACGTGCTCTTCCTTGTTCCTCTGGCCGACTCTCACCCAGCCCACCCAAGTCCACCATCCAGCCAAAGGAACGCAGAAAAACAAAAGAAGTGCGTGTCCCGCAGTGGCCTGGTGAGAAAGTCGAACTCTCACAGGCCTTTTTGAAATTGTCTCTGGTCTGGCAGAGGGCCCTAATTCTCAAATGTCACTGTCCCTGGCAGCTCCATAGTCAAACAGAGAGAAAGACGCCACCTCAGGCGCAAGAAAGGAGACACAGAACTCATCTCCCCGGCAGAGCAGACTTGGATGGGCTCAGCGGGAGAAGCGGAGGGAGAAAGGTAGGTGACAGGTGACGCGTCTCTGCTTAGAGCAAAGCTGAACTCTGCAGACCAGAGCTCCAGGCTAACCCTTCTTTTCGAGACCCATTGAAATGACAAATCGTGCTGGTTATGGCATTCAAAACACAAAACCCCTTAGCTGTCGTTGCCAGAAGCGCAGACTCACTGGGGTCTTGGGTGGGGTCCCTGCCCCTCCCTTCGGAACGTCCCTCCAAAGCTTAGCAGCCCCGCGACTCTGCCGTGACCTCGAGCGCACCCTGGTGGCCAATAGCTGCCAAGGCACCGGGGCCACCCTCCCTGCCCCCGTGCCCACATGTGTGCCCACTTTCAACGTGTGCCTCTTTCCCCAAATCTTTCTGTTCTCTTTTTACATTTCTCATCTCCTTTTTCTTTCTGATTTTTCTACCCAGCGCTTTCTTCACGTGGCCCCTGCCTTGTTCAACCCCACGGCAGACTGTTTTGTTCTCAGCCCACCTGCTTAGCCCAACCACACCTGTTTCTGGGCACTGCCAAGCGTGCTCTTGGGCATTAATGAAAGTGACTCCATTTACTGGAGGGCTGAGAGTGGAGTGGGGTTGGGGGAAAGGAAGGTATCCTCTCCTGCCTCTCATACTCTCTGGTTTTAGAGGCCTGGAAGTAGAGAACCCACCGTAGGAACCCCGGCACTGGAGCCACATTGAGCAAACCGTCCCAGCTGATATCAGGCCAGGACACCCCTGCACCAGGGAGGCTACCTGCCCGCCACTCTCACCTCTCCTGGCCGCTGCGGCCCACGGCTCTGAGGAGGTGTGTGCGCGAGTCGACAGAGCCCACCCGGACCCACTTAAGTGTGGGTTCCTTTTTAAAGAAATCATTTCCTAATGAACAGCAAAAATTCAAGTTCCTTGCTTTAGTCCCCACCCAAGAAATTTCGAGGGGCTGCAAACAGTTCTCTAGCACCCCTCTTCCTACTCACTGCCGATGCACACGTCTGCGGAGTCTGGATCAAAATGGGGTAGACACAGTGAGGGCTGAGAGGGCGGGAATCACTCAGGTGCTCCTCTCTCCCTGCTCTGATTCCACCTGAGCTAACAAGGAGCGCTCTTAGGAATCTGAATGTGAAACCAATACCTCCTCTTGAGATGGTCCTAATTCCAGGATGACAAACATTAAACGTGTCCTAATTCCATGTCACCCCATCCTACCTCTATCTGTACCTTCCTCTCCCCACACACACCCTGTCCCAGGGAAGGCATAACTAACTGATCACAGTAGTGGGCTTAGATGCAATTCAAACCTCGGCTTCGTAGTGAACCCCACAGCCACCTCACATGTTTTTGACAAACAAGATTTAACCTTCCTTCTGGTTCTGGCCTATTTTAAAGTTAGGATCTTCAAAATACAAATACGTGATTTATTGTCATCCGGAACATCTGCTATTCCAAATCTGGGCTCTAAATCGGTTCAACCGCAGCCTTAGAAATATCTCAAATTCTTGTCCTTCCTCCCTTTGTTTACGATTTGGGTGTCTGTGCTCCTTCAATACGTTCTTGAACCTGGTCCCACCTCCAGGCCTCTGCACTGGCCTCCCTTCAGCCTGTCCCGCTCTTCTTCCCCTGGGCACCCACGTGGCTCAGGCCTTCACTTCTTTAGGTCTCATTCAGTCACTGCTCTATCAGAGAAGGTGTCCCAGGATTTCTCTAGAAGATGAGCCCATCCTCTCCACCTGCATCTTTCCTCTGGCTTCTTACCCAGTGTTTTCTTCACAGCGTTAGTCACCATCAAATGTATTATTTGGTTATTTAAGAGTTGATTTTCTGTTTCCCCTGCTGGAAGAAAGGTCGATAAGAGAACAGGACATCTTCCATGCACTGCTGCTTCCACAGTGCCCACAGCAGGTCATCAATAAATACATGTCGAATGAATGAATGAGTGAATGGAGAAATAAACAGATGAAGAAGTTATAATGGGGAAAACTTCGCCCTCACCTGCGAAGGAACCTGCTTTCTGCCTGGAGTTACTTGAAATGAAAACAAGGCACAAAAGTGTACAACCTCCACATGAGCTGGCCCTTACACAGCATTACTATTTACTTTGAACAAAGGTCATAGTCATAGCTTAATTGTAAATATAAACATTCCTGTTCCCTTTTACCAATATAAACACAGAAATGTCCAACATATACAAACAGACAAAACATACATTCTCAACACATATAAGATGCCTCACTAACTCAGACCAATTGGAAAGAAGGCAACAATGAATTACTAGAAAGCTCAGACTATTAGCATTTTCAATGAAATACACATTTATTAGTTTCAAATACAGGGGCGCTCAGACAGTCAAGATCTTAATTCAATTTATTTCGATTCAACTGCCAAGAAAAGCCACAAACCCAGAAATAATCAAAGAGTCCTTCAGGCACAAGCAGCAATGAAAATAGCCAAAAATAGCCAAAAGCAGGAAATTTACTGAGATTCAGTTACTTTGCTAACCAAAAGAAAGTGCGGCTCTCATAGACTATCAGTGCCCAGAAATGTGAAACTCTGCTGACACCCAAGTCAAGCAGAACAAGAGGAAACAGATATATAATAACAATAATAAAAATCACCCCAACGTTAACAACTACTATTCCATATATTGAACATTTACTGTACGGAGTACAGGCCCTACTCCAATTGCTGTATATGTGTTACTTATATAATCTGCGTAACACATTAGGTATGTGCTATTATTATCCCCATTTTACAGGTGAGGCTGCTGAGGTGCAGAAAATATAACTTGAAGGCAGAAGTTCAAAGGAACTTCTAGAATTTCTGGTCCAGATGTACTGGCAATTCAAGTTATTGCAGGACTGCATTAAAATTTGTGCATTGGAACAGAAGGGCAGTTAGCTCTGGCCACAGACATAAAAAGGACAACTTAGATTAGAAGTATACTGTCAGCTGAAGGAGCTCATGATGAGAGCAGAGGCGGCCAAGAAGGAAGAGCACTCAAATACACCAACCACAGAAAGCTCAGTGCAGGGGCGTTCAGTGGCAGGACCGCTACACTGTTCTGTTGTCAGTGCAACAACTGGGGGAGTGTCTGAGTCAGCCCTTCCCCGTGAGACCTCCAGAGTGATTGCTGAGGCTGGACAGTCCCCAGTGTGCCTAACTTTTAATGAACCAGAAATGAAGTGTATCACTTGTCTAGAATTTCTGGTCCAGATGTATTGGCAATTCAAATTATTGCAGGACTGCATTAAAATTTTTGGATCGTTTTAACTGGCATATTTATTTTATGCAAAGAATACCTTTAAAATGCCTTGAATATTACTTGTCCTCAAATAGTTTTAGCCATCCCCCTATAACTTGGTTCACCTGCATGTTTTTTTTTCTTCTTTCAGTGTCAAGGTAGATTTCAAATTGGAACATTTCTATATGATCCCCACTTCCGAACACAGTAGGCCTGGGCTGGTGGGCATGTGCACATCTCTCTTTCACTCCTGGGCCATCTCTAATCCTTTGACACAGAATAATAGATGCCCGGGAGTGAAGGAGAAGTGTACACACACTAGCTGCACTGTGGTCTGCAAGCAGCAACCACATACAAACCACATACCTCTCCACTGCTCTGGGGCAGCCTGGCATGTTGGAGGTTTGGAGCCTGAACAGCGGACTTTTTCCACTTACACAAAAAAATCTGTCAAGTCTCAGCCTGGAATCACAAGCAAGACACTTCCTAGGCTGCCAGGAAGTTGTTCCTGTTGTTCATACACAGCAGGATAGGTGCACAGGCTACAATTCCTGAGAAATATCCTAAACACTTGGATAAAACCCTCTTAGCCCTTCCCTCCTGCCCTTGGGTTGTTGAACGGTCTTGCCTGCTACTGACTTTTTCCTTCCAGGTTCCAGGGAAGGCCACTCTCAGTAATCATTTCCATTCACAAATTGGTCTCAGTTGTTTCTCTAATTGATAGTGTGGCCCCAAAATAGCAAAGCTCTCTCTCTCACAGGCTACAAGTCTCAGCAGCACCTCCACCTCAGGGTGGATCCTGAGCTTAATGTGTACCACGCAACCTTCAACGACACATTGCTGTGGTAAGAACATATCTCCAAGTGCTGCAGGACCCTAGCACCACCTGGTCTATTTCACGTGGCACTGGCAGGAGCACCCCCTCCATCACCAGCCAGGACTTTGGATCTGTCCTTCCTATCTCTTCCCCCAGTGTAGCTAAATCCAGCCATGGACAATCCTAGTCTTGCTTGCCTATAATGTCCATAGTCACCTAAATGTGGACGCTGGTGTTTTCCAGAAGTTTGTATTTTCTTTTCAAATGCCAGTCCCCTTCAGGGGCGGAACTTCCAGGGGTAAGTGGCCTCTGCCCTCACACCTGCCTTTCCTGTGCAGGTGGCCTAGCAAAACCTGGAGAATCCATCCTGCTGCAAACTCCACAGTGGACACCCAAATTGTTCCAAGCAAAGGCTCCTTCTAAAAGGCAGAGCCAAATGAAGCCTTGTATTCAGCCTTCCTTTATGATCATGTTCAAGGCAGCGCCCATAGCTCAGTGGATAGGGCGTCTGTCACATACACTGAGGCTGGTGGGTTCGAACTTGGCCTGGACCAGCTAAAACCGCAATGACAACTGCAACAAAAAAAATGGCTGGCCTGAAGTCCCAGCTACTTGGGAGGCTGAAGCAAAAGAATTGCTTGAACCCAGGAGTTTGAGGTTGCTGTGAGCTATAACGCCACAGCACATTACCCAGGGTAACAGCTTAAGATTCTGTTTTTTTTTTAAAAAAAAAAAAAAAAACAGATCATGTTGAAGAGATATTGCATCATTCAAACATTTCTGCATATTATGTAGGTCACACAAAATTTGCAATAGTTAAGCTTTTGGTAGTATGACTTAGAGTGAAATTTTTCCCTTCTATTGACTTTTCTGTGAACATATATATATATATTTTTTTTTTTTGAGACAGAGCCTCAAGCTGTCCCCCTGGGTAGAGTGCCCATGGCCTCATAGCTCACAGCAACCTCCAACTCCTGGGCTCAAGCAAGTCTCCTGTCTCCACCTCCCAAGTAGCTGGGACCGCAGGCGCCTGACACAACACCTGGCTATTTCTTTTGGTGGCAGCCATCATTGTTGTTTGGCGTGCCCAGGCTGGATTCGAACCCGCCACCTTAGGTGTATGTGGCTGGCGCCTTGGCTACTTGAGCCACAGGCGCGGAGCCAATACACATTATTTTATGTACCTGCATCACTGTTAGAAAAGAAAATATCTTTCTTTAGTTAAAAAATATATATGGATTTTAGGTTTGATTGAATCAGATTCCCTGTGTGTTTTAAAGCCTGGGCAACATAGAGAGACTCAGTCTCTACCTGGCCCAGGGGTACATGTCTGTAGTCTTAGCTCCCCAGAGGCTTAGGCAGAAAGATTGCTTCAGCCCAGGAATTCAAGGTAACAGGGCGCTGTGATCACTGCACTCCGGCCTGAATCAGCTTTGCACGTGCCAGTCTGTTGCAGGACTTGTCCACCTGGGAGGGAGGGGCGGCCCCACCTCCCCCTTCCTGGCCTGCTGTCAGTCAGCTGCAGGGTCCAAACACACAGACTTCACACTTGGCATGTTTCCTCCGCAAAGCTCCTTGTGGGAAATTTTAGAAGTTCCTGTTGTAAAGAGATCACAAAGGCCAGACACAGTAGTTTTGGTTTTGCAGGTGAGAAAACCCAGCCACTGGGAGTTGATTCCCAGTGGATTTTTCAGCTCCATTAAATACTGACAGCAGGTTTCATGTTCTGTCTCATAAGAATGATCCACTGGGCTGAAATCATCTGAAGGACTTCCCAGACTGCCCATGGGGTCGTTGTGGGTGACTGCCATAGTCCCACCTAAGCAGAATTAAAAACACATCCCATAAATTTTCACTAATCACTTTCCAAAATGAAGTCACTCAAACAGATCACTGATGAGCCTGACAGCACTCAGAACTTATTACCTTTCGAATCAATTGTACTAGCAAAATTCTCATCTTTATCCTCCACTGAAGTTGCAACCATCCTGTGTGTGAAATCATGCTGACCTTCACAACGCCCTCCACCTCCACAGTATCCTGCTGGACACCTGCTCTTTTGGTAATCAAATGGTCATCAGCACTCTCTGTGTCCCCAGTGAATGATGCTGCCCAAGGCGAGGCTTCTCCACACCAGCTCCTGCTCGGGAACTTCCCACTGACTGCAGGGAGGGAGGGAGGGAGGGAGGAGGAGCAAGGAGGTGACTACGGAAAGCAGAGTTTCCATCTGTGCAGCGGTGTTTCCAGGTAGACTCAGGTGTGTGGGGACACAAGGCGTTTTGCCTAAGTAGGACCTAACCAGGTATGCTGTCCCATCATTCCCAAGTGGCAGAGAATGAGGTCCTCAAAGAAAGTGGCTGTAATATCCTTGAACCGTGGAGCGCCTTTTGGCACCCTACCTTAAACCTCTTTTTTTTTTTTTTTTTTTTTTGCACTTTCTGGCCGGGGCTGGGTTTGAACCCAGCACCTCCCAGCATATGGGACTGGCGCCCTACTCTTTTGAGCCACGGTGCCGCCCCTTAAACCTCTTTCCTTGGCATTATTACACTTTCACCTTTTCATCTGCCCTATACGTTAAAATTGAATTAAATTTTAGAAGTCTGTTAAGTAAGGATTCCCATTTTTGGTTTTCTTTTTATCCTGCTTCCTATGTTACTGCTTTCTAAAGCGTGAGACGTTATTGTCCTTGTGCAGGTCCGTAATTCTGCGCAAATCATCAGTGGAAACGTGGTCATGAAACGTTTAAAGACGTGGGAACTTAGGAGACCATTGTCTGGATGAGTCAGCGCTGTCTTACAAGAAGGAATAAGAAGGAAATCTCAGCAGGATTCCTCGCCTACGACCTGTAAGGGCAGCACTTGAGGACACTAACACTAATAATTCATAATACAAAATACAAGTACTTATTTAATAAATGTTAAATACAGTATTTACAAGGCTCAGGAGTGTTCCTGCATTGGAGTTTGACAACAAACCAGTAAGTAGAGTGGCTTCTAGCGCTCAGGTTTTACAGCTGAGGAAACTGAGGCTCTGCTGAGTTGGTGCCCGGCCTTTGGGGGTGTGCAGGGGGCGGGAGCGGGGCGCCCCTCCCGCGGGCAGGCGCAGCCCGGCCCAGGCTCTCGAGGGCGTCCGGGGCCCCGCCCGGCCTCAGCCGGCGGGTTAGATAATCTTCCCAGGGACTGCCGCGGGTTCGCAGCCAAACCACAGGGAGGGACGGGCCGGGAAGGGGGTGGTGCTGGGAACTGTTTGTTGTTGCATTTTCTGAATTAAAAGAAAACAGAGGACTAGAGCGAAGAAGAGAGCAAAGTTCAAGGGAGAATCTTAAAGACGAGGAGACGCAAGTCACCTTGGGCAGAGCCTGGACTGCCGCCAGAGCTCTCTCTTGGACAGGGCAAGGCTGCAGAGTGCGTGATGAGTGCTTAGTGAGTATTCACGGCGGATGATAGATGACGGGCCTGGAATCCTTCCACACCACAAATTTGTTCCTCTGTACACCCAGGCAACCGAGAAGCCAAAAGAGATGAAGGATTGGGGAGGGGGTCTTCAACTTCAGCGTCTCGGGCCGCCGGAGCTCCGAGCCCCGCCCCCCATTGTCCTGGACTCCTGGGCCTCCCGCGGAGCCCGGCCTTGGACTCTCAAAGTGCGCACTCTCAGCCGCAGGCCAAGCCCAGCCTCCCCAGGCAGGGATTAGTTGCAAGCGTCTTTTGGCTGCACCGAGGCAGCCTCCTCACCTCCCAGCCTTCAGCCCTTCCCCTCTGCTGCTCCCCGACACAGCCATCCAGCGCACAGCTGCCAGAATCCCGTTTCCGTTCCATGGTTTTGATCATGTAACATCCCCACTTGGAAGGCCAGATTGAGTCCCGGCGGCCTCATATGTCAAATCTCAATTCCAACCTTGACCATTAAGGTCCTCCCCACGGCCCCCCATCTCGCCTGCCCCGTCCCCTTGGCTTTCTTTCCAAAATCTTCCAGTGCAAAACTCCAGCGCTCAGATGATGCAAAACGTGTTAGCCTCGCCCAACTCTACTTCACCACTTAGTCATTCCACAAATATTTACTGAGCATTTATGACGTGCCAGGCACTCAACTGTGGGCTGCAGATTCACTCATGAACAAGAAGAAATCCTCCTGCCCTTGAAGAATTTACAGTCAAGTGAAGAAAACAGTTAAACGAGAATGCAATGTGCTTGCTCCTCTTTGACACTAAAACAATATAGCTCACATTTAAACCTGAGCCCAACTAGATCAAGCACAGATAAAAGACTGAACAGAAACATACCGAAATAGTTATTCCCCGCCGCTAAGTAACAAAATTAGGATGACTATTTCCTTATTTCTACTTTTAGGCAGTTGCCTAATTTTCTTTTTCTTTTCTTTTTTTTTCTTTTTTCTTTTTTTTTGGGGGGGGGGCAGGGCCAGGTTTGAACCCACCACCTCTGGTATATGGGGCCAGCGCCCTACTCCTTTGAGCCACACCTGCCACCCAACAATATCCTCACCAGGTATTAAGTTTTATGATTAAGAGTAAATTGTTTGGTGATATTTCTTGGGGGCGGGGGGAAGGGGCGTTAAAAAGCATTGTCATTTCTTTTAAGAAAATTTTGAAACTACAGAACGCATTAATAAGAAGATTAAAACACAATCCCAAGACAACACATAATAAATTTTATCAGCTATCATATCTCTTCATAAAAGTTGGGCCCCCTTTATGCAATATAAACCGTAATCCATTTCTACTTAGTATAACATAGTATAAATAATTTTTCATGGCACTAAACTGTTCTACAACATCATTTTTTATGCCTCTGTGATAACTGACATGAATGAACTATAAATAGTTTAGTCAGTCCTCATACATAAACCTTTACACATGGTCTGGAAAAGGAAGAAAATGGTGGGAATTTGGAAGAGGCTTTTGAATCCGGCCTTTAAGAGGCTAGATATAACTTAGACCGATTGACTACATTTTTCTAGGTCTAATTTTCTCACTCACAGATGAGTTGATCACATTTTCCTTCCAGGTTATTGTGAAAACAAAAAGAAATAGGTTGTATACATTGCTTTGGTCGCCCCGCCCCCGGCATGCAGGGCTTAGTTAATAGCTATTGTTAGTCCTGATTAGCTTCTGAGAATGCATTTCCACATGTAGAACTTCGGATAAAAAGGTCTGACTATTTTGAAGTTTCTTAAGGGATCCTGCCAAGTGACCCTATAAAGAGGATATAAATTTTCATTTAAAAGAAGGAGGCGTCAGAGAGAAGTTTTTAAAAATGAAACTTGTCTTGAGCCATGTGTGCCCAGTGTGATAACAGGCTCATACAGTAATGCAGACACAGACAGTGCCCTCCATCCCTTCCAACTGTGATGATCTGCCTGTTCCCACAAATCCCCTCCTCCATGGAGTCTTCCCCATGGATCCTCCACAGCTTCCCCCAGGGAAACCCTCATTAAGAACCCGTCCCTACTGAAGCCTTTTCACTTTGTGCTGCTTGAGACTTTTGCAATACCTGTCATGCACTCACAACATACTCTCACGAACGACTCCATCACACTGCAGACTTCTGAAGTCCAAGAACCAAGGCTAGGTTATAAAAATGAAATTGCTTTTGATTCTTTGGTTAACTAATTGTTGTTTGGGAATAGAATAAATTGCCCTGAATCAGAAGTTTTCAGGAAGCTATAAGACACAAAGGTCCTACTTGCAGATGCCACTTTATAGGTGAGAAAATCTGGACCCCAGGAGGGGACAATGCCCTTCCCAAGGGCACACAGCAAGCAATAGGGCCTCTTTGTGTCTCTCCACATTCCTCCTGTCACCTCCTGCCAGCTCCCACCTGTTGGCATGTTTTATTGCTCAATGTAAGCCCTCTGTTATCCACCACACTATCTCAATTTGAAAAATCTTGCCCTTGACGCTGGCTTTGGAGCAGCCGGCTGCCCTGCTATCGGTCCAGATCACGCCTGCATTTGGACACCACACTCCCACCCACCACCCTTCCTTGAACTGAGGGAGATAACAGAACACGTGCCCACCCCGGCATTCCTGCACATCCTGGACATGAAAGCCGTTGTGAAACACGCAGGATCCTCCCCGATTTATTTCTTTTTACCTTACATCCCTTCCACTTTGATGTCCGTAGTATATTTGAAAGGAAAGAAACTAACATGACCTACTACCCTGGAATGCCAAGAAAAACAATTACCAGGGTGATGGAGCGCAGGGAGCAGATGGTGGACGAGGATGAACTGGGCAAAAATGAGTTTGTTGTCTGAACTCCTGTGCTACCTCAGGATTGACCTGCAGGTCCTTTGGCAGGTGGCTACTCAGAGCTCCCCACTTCCTGGACGTCAGTGTCCCACAATCCATCCCTTAAAGGGGAGCATCTGTCTTACTCTCAGTTCCCCCAGACTCTCAGCAGGATTCAATGAGGGCCCCAGAAATTTCCCAAAGTCAAGTGAATTCAAAAAACTCGTAGAATTGTAAGGATGAGTGGTGGAGGGGGGTGGATAGGAGGGAATAGAGTGGGAAGAAGCACCTACTCTCTCCCCAGGCCAGCTACAGGTAGGGTGCAAAGCCTCAGGGAGATGCTGAAGGTCACCATGGAGGACTGTACCTTGGAGGCTGTACCTTGCCCAGGCCCCAGGTCTGTGATGACCAACAGCTACACAATTAAAGTGATTATCACAACAGGACCTCTGTAGAGCAGAATGGTGCTGTGGGTTGCAAAGATCAACAAGGGCTTTGCAAAGTTCTATATGGTGGTGCATTCAGATTTAACCCTTACTAGGATTAAAGGCCAGTCTTGATATGGCCCTTCATCCTCTTTCTCCCTCCTCTTGCTCACCAGGCACTGGTCACTGTCACCTACAAGCTATGCCACTTCCCGCCTCAGGGCCTTCACGCTTGCTGCTACCCCTGTCTACACAGCAGGCTGAACTTAGTGCACAAGTATGTAACAACCACCTGCACAAAACATCATGGACCTAAAAGCCTGCCCTGCTTGAGGGCATGGCTAAAGCACACACACAAACACACACACTCCAAATGCATGTGCCATATCTTAGCATTTCTGATTCTTTCTCCTTCATCAACACCTCTGATGAGTTACTTCTTCCTCAGAAGTCTCTCCCGGTCGCTGATCACTTTATCCAAAATAGCAATCCACCTCCGCTAGTACATGATTTTGTTTATCATGTACTCTGCCTAAAGTAGAATTTTTTTTAATTGAGCAATAATAGTAATAATAATGGAAAAAAGTAACATTCAGATTGTCAGATAAGAGTATGTCTATCATAGACTAAAGTAGAATTCTTTATCAGTGAGTTCCTTTGTTTTTCTACTTCTTCACCAGAACAGAGATTGTTTTATTCAGCACCAAATCTCAAAGCCTGGAGCAACACCTGGCTTACAGCAGGAGCTGAATATAACATGCATATTCATGTAAAATCGGATGCGGAAAGAACTTGCAGGTGTGCTTCTGGTTCATAAGGAGGATTTGGAGGTAAGCAGGGAGAGGTCTGCTTGCTGAGTCTCTCCCCTCTTTCCACTAGGCTCTTTGATTTTAATGGGGCAGAGTCTTAGTGTACCTGCTGTTTGGGCAGCTTCTGCAGAGCTGGGACATCTCCAAAGCCAGGGCTCCCCCAGGGAGAATGGTGAGGATGCTTTCAGAAGTTGGCTGAAAGAGGAGCTCTTTACAAGTAACTGCTCAGGGACACAGGATGTAAACTTACCCCCACCCCAAGTCAAAAACATGTACAGAAGAGTGATATATTTTTTCTAAGTTATACCTTGAATTCCATTATTTACAGGCAAAATGCTATTGCTGTCAAGTGTGAGCCGTCTGGAGTTATGAACCCTGAAAGAAGGAACAATCCTTGAACTGGAAGGCTTGACAATGGAATTGCATTCTCTGCGCATTTTTGTAACCCATGGAAAATGTTTCTTTTCAGTGTTTGACCACGGGAGAGGCAAATGACTCAGAGAAGGGAAGGGTTCATACAATGAACATGTTGGCAGCTGCCTGCTGTGGGAAATGGGAAGCCGGGCCCTGTTGTTGGTGTGGTACCCTCTCCCTCTGCCACCTGGACAGTCGCAAGCCCTTACACACAGTGTGGACATTACCAAGGCTCACCATAACCTCTGAATCTCTTCTTCTGAGATCATGTCCCTCATAATTAGATGTGTCCTTGTGACTTGCTTCAGCAGATACCATGTGAATGGAATGACATACGTTAATCCCAGGGAAGGATATTTCAGAGCTGGTGTGTGATTCTCCATGTTCCTTTTCTGTCACTGTAAAACCTGAAGCCTGATGTTGAGGTGGCAGTGGACATTCTGCAGCTTGGAACTCAGAGTGCCTTTTGCTAACAGAGCCCCCCTTTCCAATTCCTCCTTGAACATGAAGTATGGGGGAGAAATAAAGCTTTGTTTATGGGCCGAGAATTTGGCATTGTTTGTTACAGCAGCAAACCTAGCCTGCCCTGACTACACCATTCATTAAAGCAGATGCTTTCCTATACATTAACTCATGTCATCACCACCAAAACCCTGTGGGCCTCATTGTACAGGTAAGAAAACAGAAGTTCACTCACCAAGGCCAGGATTCAAAGCTCAGGTTCACAAACTGATTTCAGAGCTGATTTGCCTGATTCCAAAGTTGATTCCTTCTCTATTACACCAGTGTTTTTCAACCTTTTTTATTCCACAGCACACTTGAACATATAGTTAAACTTCTGTGGCATGCTTAAATTATGTTAATCAAAAAAAAAGAGTTAAAAAATGTATTTACTGGGCTTTGAATTTCTTTCAAAAATAATTTAATTAATGATCTTTGGCTTGGCACCTGTAGCACAGTGGTTATGGTGCCAGCCACAGACACCGAGGGTGGTGGGTTCAAACCCAGCCCGGGCCAGCTAAACAAGAATGACAACAGTAACAAAAAATAGCCAGGCCTGGTGACAGGTGCCTATAGTCCCAGCTACTTGGGAAGCTGAGGCAAGAAGAATGGCTTAAGCCCAAGAGTTTGAGGTTGCTGTGAGATGTGACACCACAGCACTCTACCCAGAGCGACAGCTTGAGACTCTGTCTCAAAAAAAAAAAAATAATGATCTTTAAAAATTGGGGGGTTTTACCAGTTGAAAATCACTGCACTAGACTCTGTTGTCTTCTACTCAGGAAGTGATTCAACTTCTGTGTTCCTCTAGCCCCTGTGGAGTCCACAGCCTTTGCCCTGGAACCACAGCTTAGCCTTAGAGTTTGGTTCAACTCTAAGCCTTAGAGTTTGGTTCAACTACCTACAGCCTCAGTAACCGTATAATTTAATGAAGGAATCAGAGATGAATGCACACTGTTTTCCCTGAAGAGCAGGTTAGACAGTAGGGACGCATAGGAGCATGTGAGTCCAAGCAAGGCCAGGAGGGTACAAGGGAGCCATGGGGGATGAGCAGGCAGGCCATGTCCAGGGAGGCCTGACAGTCCTCGGGGTGACACAAGATTGGCCTGGGTCCTGGAAGCCTTGGGCTCCAGGCCTGGCTCGGCCAGTCTTGGTGAGTCATATTTTGGGGCCCACCTCCCAGATGTGGAATAAGCATTTTGGACTTCAACCCTGCCTGCACGTTAGTTAGCATTACCTGGGGAGCTTTAAAAAGGCGAATATCCCCTCAGCCTCAGAGATTCTGATTCAGCAGATCAGGGGCAGTGCCTGGGCCTCTGCAGTTTTAAGTGATTTCCAAAAGGCAGAGTTGAGTGTCCCTGGACTAGATCATTCTAGGACACCTTTCTGCTATTTCAGCCCCTGGGGTGTGCCCTGGCTGTAGGTGTGTCTTTATCAATGGTGTTTTAGCCACTCCTGGATCCTATGTCTGACCTATAGAAGAAATGTGTCTGAGGCCCTTACCTGGACTCAGGAGCCACTCAGAGTCAGAGACTCCAGAGACACAGGGGCTCCAAACCTACTTCTCACGCTAAACCTCTGTGAATAAGGCCTCTCTCTTTGGATACAAAGAGTTGGAGGGGCTGGGGAGGTTAGTAAGCAGAAGGCTTCCTAGAGACTGCACCTAAACTTGTGTGGAAGGTGGCACTTCTAGGCCAGAGAAGCTGCATCACCAGTGGGATCCTGGTGCTCCTGCCTTGGCATGGTGCTCTGTCTCTCCTCTCTCTCTCTGTCTCTCCTCTCTCTCTCTCTCTCTCTCTCTCGAATTCCATCCACCAGGTAATGCTTCTGACCTACATAGAACTAGCCAGCCTACTTTCAAAGCTTCTTCAGATCTGCCTCTTGCTAGACCCTGGTCCAGGACACCCCTACTCTTTGGATCTGTCATCCTGAAGCTGGCAGCATCAGCTATGGGCTTCTTTGAAGGAGAAACTGCAGCAATGCCCGGGAACCAGCTGGGAAGACCCCCAGCTTCCCAGCAGCCTCATGGAAGAACTCAGGGTGGCTGCTCAGCTGGCCTGCTGCAGCTAAGCTGCTGGGCACTTGCCCAGCCCTGGTGCCAGACTCCACAGCAGAGGGAAGGCATGTGGCCACCTTGGTTAGTGAGTACATTCCAGTTCCTAGGAGTCTAATGAAATCATGCTGCAAATTAGCTACCCAATTAAGGCAACCAAAAGCTGACACCCTTTCATCAGCAGCACAGGTGGGGATGCTTAACAGAATAGAAGAAAAGTCTCACCTGGTACCACACCCCTCTCTGTGGACCCTGAGCCACACAAAGGACATACAGGTAAGAGGCATGGGGTGGTCTTTCTGTACAAGGCCAGTCTCTCTTCCCTAAAGATGCTTAGGATGTCCATGGCTGCCTCTGCTCCCCTTGATGGCATAGCTACTTCTCGCCACCTCCATCTGCTCCACTCTCACAATGCCAGGGAGGCTCAGGTTTTGCACACAACCCTTGTCCCCCAAGAGACACTTATATTTTGGCCACTGCCTCTGTGGTATGACTTGAGAAGCACCAACGAAGCCCATGTTCCCAGCGGGCTCAATCATCTGCCGATCATGGAACTGAAATCTGTCTTCATCATTCCACTTGCTTAGTTTCTGTATCTCGCCAAGTTTCAAAAAGATTTGAAAAGATAATAAATGACACTATTACCCATCAAGCCATTAAGAGGAGGAAGTAGGCCAAGGGACAAGTTTTTGGAGGAGGCTTTGATAAAGGTGAGAATGAAAGAAACAGTTGTATCAGAAAACCAAATATGAGGTGTTCTTATAATCAAGTGCTGAACTTGGCCCTGAGCATCCTGGTTGCCCACGTAAAAATAGGAACCAAGGTGTGTTACAAGGCCCTTAGCTGTCTAGAAGAGAACTTATATCAGATGGAATAGAAAGTCCATCATTTTCTAGCTCTGAAAGAATAAGAACATTTTATTTTAATGATCTTTATACTGAACAATAAAACAAATAGACAATGTCTCCAAAGGCAGTTTTATCAAAGTGGCCCTATCTAGAAAGAATAAGGATACATTGTCATTCAGGGTAATATTTCCATGTGAAGCTAGAGTAATATATTTTAGGACTGTAGCTTACTGTGATTGGGCTGGATATTTATTTTTATAAGTATACTTGGCTTATATAGAATCTGAAATGGCTCCTATGGGGTCAACCCAAGGATGATAATATAGGCTTCAAATTGCACAAACCCCCTGAGCTGGGGGCACAAGCGGCTGGAGTATAGGAGAGAGAAACTGAGAGTGGTGAAAGCACGTGAGCTCAGGAGCCCGGTTCCACCCCAGCCAGATATGGGCCGTCTTTGTTCTATGTGGGTTAAGTGGCCAGTCCCTGAGCACATCCATAAACACACACACCATCTCCCTGGTTCCCACTAGCACTTTGGCTCTCTTGTCCAGCCCCTTGTGGCTTCCCTGAGTGCATACTCTCCTTTGCCTCCCTTACTGGCATCTTCCCCAAGCTCCACCCTGATCCGTCCTTCTCGTCCTGGGTCAGCCCTTCCACCAAGGTGGACTCTCCTCATCCTATATCAGGACAAGCACCAGCAGCTCCAACTCACTCTCTTCCCACTATAAACCTTGTCCTGTCCTGCATGCCCATGTCAGTCAAACCATTACTGCCAGTGGCCCAGGCTAGGAATCTCCAGGTCATCTTACAGCCTCTATCCAGCTAACTGCCTTCACCTGCTAATCCTAGCTCAGACTCCTCTGGATGCCATCACATGTATAAAACAGAGGGAAAGGGTGATAGATGGACACATGCAGAGGGAAAGCAAGGTGAAATCAAGGACAGGGACTGGAGTGATGCAGCCACAGGCTAAGAAACACCAAAGATTGCAGGCAGCTGCCAGAAGCTGGAAGAGGCAAGGAATAGATACTTCCCTGGAGCTTGTGGAGGGAGCGTGGCCTGCCAACACCTGGTGACTTCTGGTCTCCAGAACCATAAGAAAATAAATTTCTGCTGTTTTAAGCCAGCAAAGTTATGGTGATTTGTCACAGCAGCCTCCGAAAACTAATACATCATCCTTCCAAGTTCTGCTCAGACGCTACCTCCTCCAGGAAGCCTGCCCTGATGGCTCTGATGGCAATTGTATCTCCCTTTTCTGAGGCCCTTCACTATTTGCTCATAATCCATTTTGTAACATGGTTATATGTATGGATGTCTGGAATGTATCAACAAAAAGGTCCAAGAGGAGGCCTGCAGCATTAGGCACCAAAGCATTTAATTGAAATTCACACATTAAATACTTAGCATAAGCCCAGCTCCGTTCTAGAGACTAAGCCCTCAGCTTGGACATACTTTTTCTGATTTTTTTCATTTTATAAATAATTCATTCAGCTAATCAACAAATATTTACTGAACACCTAATCTGTTGCAGACACTTTTAGGTTCTGGGGATTCAGTGGTTAAAAAAAATAGACATCCTTTGGTCCTTGACCCCTCCTAAATAGTCTTTGCGCTCATGAGAGACAGAAAGGAAACAAATACAATAGAATCCCCGTAGCTGACCACCCACCCTGCGTTGACCACCTCCTTCAGTTGACCTAATTTTCATAAACCAGACATGCACCATAAGAACGTATCAGTACAGTAGGCCTGGTTCCTTATGTTGACCACCTCTGTATGCTGACCAGTTTGTTGCAGTCCCCTGGGTGGTCAGTGTATAGAGGCTCTACTGTGTGTACATACACAATTATGTGTATTTCATGACAAGAAATGATAAATATGGCCAGGCTCAGAGACTCATGCCTATAATCCTAGCGCTCCGGGATGCCGAAGTGGGAGGATCACTTGAGCTCAGGAGTTTGAGACCAGCCTGAGCAATAGTGAAACCTGCCTCTACTAAAAAGAGAAAAATTAGCTGGCATTAAGGTGGGTGCCTCTAGTCCCTACTTGGGAAGCTGAGGCAGGAGGATCGCTTGGGCCTAGGAGTTTGAGGTTGCTGTGAGCTAGGCTGATGCCATGGCACTTTAGCCTGGGCAACAGAGTGAAACTCTGCCTCAGAAAAAAAGAAATTATAAATATTAGTAAAGAATTTTAGAAGTAATGTATCAATAGAGTCATTGCAAAGAAAAAAACAGAGAAAAATAAAATAAAAAGTGCAGGTATACTTTAGCGCACCTGTAATATCACTTTGTATACTTTAGTGCACCCGTAATTTCGCTTTGCTCCCAGAAGCGACCATTGTTAACATGTGTGTCCTTCCTATCCTTTTTCTATGCAGCTATAAACACCATATAAATCCCCTACACCATTATTTTACATCCTAAACAGCATTGCCCTTCATGCACTGGCCTTCAACGTGGCGTAGAATTCCACAGAGTAAATCTTCACACTATCCGCACATATGTTTGATGACTACTGAGCTTCTCAAGCTCCTCAAAGGCCTACATGATGCAGAGGCTCCAGGCCATGTCCCAGGTCAGCAGCTGATCTTTCTATCTCCCTCCGTTAATGGGCGTGCGTTTTGGTGAGCTCCTCAGGTGCAGAGAGGAGATGTGAACAAGGCGTGGCTTGCCCGCCGTGTGGGGAGGGTAGGGTAGGACCTCCGCAGGGCACTGCAATTTGACAGTAGAGTGTCTTTCTGCCTCCAGCTCTGACATTCCATCATTCAGTTTTTCCTGGAGAATAGTCTCTATTAATTAGGGAAAGCCCCTGGCCGGATCCCTCAACAGACATTACAGAGTGGACTTAAGGGTGAGACAGTGAGACAATGTGCCAGGCCCCAACCACATCTACTTCCAGATAATCCCAACAACGGGGCAGAGTGACAGATGCAGGTTCAGCATCCGCATCTCACCTGGCCCCACCTGGCTGCACCTGGCCTGGACAGATGCAGGAAAGAAGACGGGGGCTCCACTGTCTGCACCTCTGCGGTGGATCCACTCACAGGGGAGTAGGAAACTTTTCTGCTCCTTCACCAAGTCCAGGCCAGTTTCATGCTGTGAGAAAATTTCCTATTTCCATCCATGTCTTCTGTTCTCTCTTCTACTGTATGCCACGGAAGCTTTACTGTCTGAAGGTTAACATTCTGTGTGTGTGTGTGCACGCCCAGTCTCCCTGTGTGTTCCCTGTTATCACACTCACTGTCAGATAGGAGGACAAAGTCCTTGAAAAATCAGTGAGTAGAAAGGGACTCTCCAAAAACTGTTTCTCTGTCTCCAGGAAGCCTAGATCTACACGGACAATAGCTGGGTGTTTTCCAGCTTTTAAATCTCTTCAAGGAAATTGGAACATGACTGCTCTCATCCGGGACCAAATTTCCACATACATTTTTGCAGACAAATTAGCTTCCTAGCTGCGTCACCTGACTTACTACTAAACCACACTGTCTCCTTCTATTGACTTGCGTGGCCCCAGTACGAGATTTTGCTTTCTTGTCACTACTGAAATGTTTTCAACTTCCCTTCCAGTTCCCTCCTCAGATAGGAGTTATTAATATTAGGCATTTGACGGTGCCTAATTTTTAAAAGAGAAATGTAAGTCACTTTTAAAACATATGACATGTTTATTAATTTTTGTTCAATTGTTATTTGCACGAGTATTTTTTTTTTCTTTCTTCTTCTGTGAAGGGGCACGCTGCAAGCCCGACGGATGGGCTCCTGGGTCCGCGGTGCTGTTTCTAATTATGGAGCATCAAGAAGCCTTCCAGACAACTGTGCAGCCGACGCTCCCACCACCTAAACCTGACAGACGGAATTCCTGGTTACAAAATGCTGGAGTTAAGGGCTGGGAGACAACTTCCATTCTAACCTCCTGTTTTCACTCACTTATAATTGTCCAAAAATTGTCCTTTTGCTCCAAATCATTCCATGCTCTGTTTCCACCCTGGGGATGAAATTGTTTGGAAAGTTTGAACAGAAGTGGTTTAGCCAGTTTGGAATCAGGCAACTTGGGGGAGAATGTCTTTTTTTTAGCTGAAAAGCAAATAGTGTGTCTCTCTGGCTATGGACAACCCCAAAACAGCTGTCCCCTAGAACACTGGGTCTCTCATGTGGGTGGTCAGCTTTATCCAAGAGAGGAAGTGTCTGTGACTGGAGCAGAAAGCCAGGACGTCAAGACAGAAATCGGGAGCAATGACAATATGGATTTTTGCTTTCTGTTCTACAATTTGGTGGCTGGAGGAGGGGGCGGGGAAGAGGACTTAGATTATATTATCTGCAAAATGAAGCATCTGCAATGCTCTTTTCCGGGATTAGCTGTTTTATTTGCAAAAGAGTGCAGTGGTTCAAAGTATGTGATTTAAGTTACTGCATTTCTGAACTTGAGTTTGGATTCTGCCCATGATCAGCTGCATGCCGTGGAATTAGTTACAAAACTTCTCTCAGCTTTGAAATCCTTATCATTAAGAAGCGGATCATGGTAGTAGCCACCTCGCAGAAGTGCACTGAGGTTAAGTTCAGGTGATGTATATAACATGTACCGCCCACAGGTGGCCAACGCCGTGTGTGCTGTATCGGTCTCCTGATAGCAGAGCAGGGGTAGTTGTAGAGAAACACACAAAAGCGACAGCGTATTGTGTTTGCCGATTGTACTAGCATCTTGTTTTTTGCCTTCCCGGACCTATTCCCAGCTCTTCTGGTGACCACACCTCCGTTTTCGTCTTAGGAAGCCATTTCCCCTCATTCTCAGCCACTTGAATCAGGTGCTGCTGTCCCTACGACCAGTCCCCTGCGTGGATTTGGGACCCAATTCTAACCAATTAAACCTTGTAAATATCTGCTCCAGGACTTCTGCAGGAACATGGGCAGAGAGGAACTCCTCCTTTCTTCTGGCTGGTGTCTCCACCCTGCACCCATAACAACTTGGAACTCCCAACAGTTACTTTTTGTCAAGGTTGCCGAGAATGACTCCAACAGAGAGAAAAGCAGACCCAAGATACGGCAAGAGTCCTGAAGGTGTCCGGTGAGCATCTGGGCCTGGCTATACCTGGAGCTGGTCCTACCTTTAGACTTTCCAGTTTTGTGAGATGGTCTTTCCTTTTTGTCTGTCTTTCTTTTTTTCTAAACATGGAGTTGAATCTCCATTATTTACATCAGTCCTCTTCAAAACAGAAGCTCCAGGATAGAAGCATCCAGCAATGAGGCAGAACTCTTCATGACACGCTGGGAAAACATATATTTCTCGGCCTCTAACTTGCTGGCACCTTTGCTCTCTGGGTACCTAGGATCTCTGCAGTTAGGTCAGATAGATCTAAGCAGTGGCCACCAAAGTGCCAGCATCCTGGGAGTCTGCGATTTGGAGGAAATAGAATATACAGGAGATCAATATCACAGACCGGGTGGCTTATAAACAACAGAAATTTCTCATAGTTCTGAAGGCTGAGAAGTCTGAGATCAAAGCGCTAGCAGATTTGGCATCTGTGGAGGGCCCTCTTCCTCACTCATACATGGCCATCTTCTCATTGCATGGCAGAAGGACCAAAAGATATCTCTGGAGTCTCTTTGAAAAAGGCATTAATCCCATTCAGGAGATGTCTGCCCTCAGGATCTAATCCCCTACCAAAGTCCACTTTCTAATACCATCACCTTGGGGCTTAGGATTTCAACATATGAATTTGGAGGGACAGAAACATTTAGTGTGTTGCAATACAGATTAGGCCTCCCCAAATAATATCCACTTCTAGGTCAGGCCAAAATGTAAATTCCCTTAAGACTAACAACAAAGCAGAAACAGAAAATCTGAATGGCTAATGAAGACACAGAGAGAGGCCTCAACATTTCCAGCAAGAGAAAGAGAGCCAGCTGCGTGATTCCCACCTGCAGGTTCAGCTCCCCAGGAGGCCAAAGTGGGAGGGTTACTTGAAGCCCTGTGTTTGAGATCAGCCTGGGCAACATAAAAAGACCCCATCTCTAAAAAACTTTTTAAAGAGAAAGATAAATCAGGTGGCACCTGTGGCTCAGTGAGTAGGACGCCGGCCCCATATACCGAGGGTGGCAGGTTCAAACCCAGCCCCGGCCAAACTGCAACAAGAAAATAGCCGGGCGTTGTGGTGGGCGCCTGTAGTCCCAGCTACTCAGGAGGCTGAGGCAAGAGAATCGCCTAAGCTCAAGAGCTGGAGGTTCCTGTAAGCTGTGATGCCACAGCACTCAACCAAGGGTACTCTGTCTCTTTAAAAAAAAAGAGAGAGAGAGATAAATCAGAGAAATACATTTTATATGAAGCACACTGACAAAATTAGGAATTTGAACTATATGAAATGGTAAGAAGAATGTGTTAATCTGGAATTCTTGTGTACTGGTGGTGGTATATATCCTATATACACAGCAGAGCCTCCACAGCCGACCTCCTCCCCACACTGACCACCTCCTTAAGTTGACCTAATTTCCATAAACCAGACATGCACCACATGTATTCAATGGAAGTTCTTTATGTTGATCAGTTTGTTACAGTCCCTTGGGTGGTCAGCTTAAAGTGGGTCTATGACATATATTGGTGCAAACATTTGGAGGATAGCATGAAGTATTAGTGAAATTGAATATGTGAATGCCCTACAATTAGGCAAGTTCTACTGATGGGTATATTTCCCAGAGAAAGTCCCACACAGGTAAACAAAGACCATATGCAGGAATATGATCACGGTCAAGAACTAGAGGCCACCTCAGTGTTTACCAAAACACTGTGCAGAAATCCAAAGGAACTGGCTAGAGTTACACAGAACGTCGCTGATAGATCTCAAATTGCAGCACTGAGACAAAGAAGAGTGACTCAAAATGGATTAGTAGCCAAAAAATCATTTCTGCACATTTTTAGCACACATGAATAACACCATACAATTCCCATGAATGCGATATGGAGAAATAAACATTTATAAAGTGAATTTGTTAAGGATCTACTAGAAAAAAATAAGTAAGTACCTCTGGGAGTTGGGGGAGGGATGTGGACCTGAGGTAGGATGACAGGGGGAAATAGAACAAAAGACGCACCTTGAACAGTCTGTTATCCATCAACTGAGAAGGATAAACTCAACTCTGTTCACTTGGGATTAGAAACTATCTTTATAAGTCTACCATTTGATAGATCACTAAACTCATAGTGGTGCTCAATTAATAGTTTGGCTGGCGCCTATAGCTCAGCAGCTAGGGCACCAGCCACATACACCAGGGCTGGCAGATTTGAACCCAGCCTGAGCCAGCTAAACAACAATGACAACTGCAACAGAAAATGAGCCAGGCATTGTGGCAGGCACCTGTAGTCCCAGCTACTTGGGAGGCTGAGGCAAGGGAATGGCTTAAGCCCAAGAGTTTGAGATTGCTGTGAGCTGTGACACCACAGCACTCTACCAAGGGCAACATAGTGAGACTCTGTCAAAAAAATAATAAGAATAATGTAATAGTATTTTACCTTCCAGATTTTGGGCTTTCTAAGGAATAGGGTTTTTCAGAGTTTTTTCTGGAGCCAGTGCACCAGAGCTCAGGATGATCCCTGCCTTCATGGATCAAGGAATGGAATGCCAATCAAAATCTTTAGACATCATTGATTCAATGAGAAGGAAGGAACCCTGGAGATTGTCAAGTTAAGAATCTTTGACTTTGCTGGGAGGAAGCTGAAGCCCTGAGAGGTCCAGGGACCCTCCGCACGTCAGAAAATGCACCTGCTGCAAGATCAGAAGAGGACCTCGGGCCTCCTAACTCCCCATCCTCCGGCCTTTTCCACCAGGTGACCTGCAGGTAGCATTGCTACGTACGTGTGCGCTGCGACTTCTGCTTGCTTTGAATGCCCATATCTGGCTCAGCAATATGGGCAGGGCTGATCTGGCATTTTTATACTGTACAGCAATCAGAAAATAAGAACAGAAAATTTCCCTAAAACATAGTCCCATTAAAAACTCACCCTTAGCCACTCTCAAAACTCTCAAATTCCACCTCTGAGAAAGAGGTTGGATCGCCAGTGTTGCAAGGAGAACACTCCTGTTACACAGAGGGGTAACCGGCTTCAAAGAACCAGTCCTGACGTGGCATTAGCCTTGGGTTTCACCTGTGATGACGGTGACTCCGTGGTCACAGGTCTGCGTTCCGGGTGACTAGGGAGACGGCTGGCAGGTGAGGAGGAGATTGTTCTTTACCAATCTGGACCTGGTTACTTGCCCATGCATTCTTCCCAGAGTCGGAAGCATGGACTTATATTTCCTCTGGAGTGAGTATCTGGCCAGGAGTACCATGTCCTCTGAGTCTGTTTGAGGTCCCTTTCTCAAATTGTTCTTTTTGTTTCCAACGTTCGCCATTCCCCTCTTTCCCTAGGCCTCCAGGGCGGTGCGTGTGATGCTCCTACCTGACAGCAGAGGGCGCCAGTGCCTAAGATTCCTCTGCGCGGAGCGTCCCGCGGGGGACTGGGGACCCGAGGGGACCGCAGGGCCTCAGCTGCGCGGCGGAAGGAGCCTGCCCTCTTGGGCCCGGACCGGTTCCTCTGTGGTCCGCGGGCGGAGATGTGTGTGTCCTCCAAAGCTGTCACGGGAAAGCGTTTGTGTCCAGATTCTCCGCTTCGAAAGTGAGCAGAGGCTTGTCCCAGATGGGCCTTCTCCACCTACCTTAAGGGGAGGGGGACAGGGCTGGTGGCGCCGATGGCTTTTTCCCAGCACCGCGGAGTTACTGGTTTATTACCTGAAGCCTTTGGGTCATGTGGCTCCCATGATGATGGAAGATCATATCCAACTTCTCCAGAGCCTGAGCCAGGTTTTTGAATTACAGACATGGTGGTGAATTATTTATTCGTAGAGGATAGATTTTAATTTTTGGAAACAGTCAAATATCAAGCAGCTGCAAATCTATTAACTACCGTAATGTAGGAAATAAAGCAGGAATCTGAAAGTACCAGCCCCCCCCACATGAGGGACTCCGGGTGGAGGGGGATATGAGTCTGGGTCCTGGGATATTTATCGAAGTTGTTACTTTAATAAATTTTTAGCATAAAGTCATGAGATTATGTTTCTCAGGTGGCCTTAAGCCAGCTCTGAAGACAAATCTTAAAGCAAACTAGCCAAAGAAAGTATTATTGTTTTAAAGTATTATCTCCGGAAGGAAATGGTAGATAAATGTTGATTTGTTTAGCCAGGTTCCACATTTATTAAAAACCACCATTTCTTATTATTTTATATTTCCTCCTCGTACGTATGTAGTGATCCCTCAATCTACAGCTATTTCTTGGGCACAGAATACAAAATGCTAGCCATGGTTATACAACCAGAAGTCTTGCAGTTTTGTGGTTACATGCTCTGCCTCGAGCTGAGAGTAGCTGAGTTCCCCTCACTGACCCCCATGTGTGTCCTGGGACAAGTCATTGAGTCTCTAGAGCAGGATTTTTCAACCGTTTTTATCTCATGGCACACTTGAACCTATAGTTAAACTTCCCTGGCACACTTAGATTATGTTGATTCAAAAAAAAATGGAGTAAAACCAAAAAAAGAATATACTTACTGTGCTTTGAAAATAATTAATGATCTTTAAACATTTTTGCGGCACACCTAAGATCCTCCCACAGCACACCAGTTGAAGATCACTGCTGTAGAGGGTGTTTGGATCAGTAATAATAAGCCTTGTACTACAATTCCCTGAGAATTCACCATGCACTGAACATAGGCCTGTGTGTCTCCCATAGGCCATCTTATCCAATTCTCTCCACCAGCCTCTACGAATAGCTACTATTATTACTCCCAGCTCACAAGCAAAAGACTAAGGTCTAAGGCAGCGGTTCTCAACCTGTAGGTTGTGACCCCTTTTTACCATTTGTAACAACATGGCAATTAGGAAGGTTGAGAACCACTGGTCTAAGAGGTTAAGTCGCTTGCCTGGGGTTGCTCAGAGACCAGATGGGATTTTAACTGCGGCCAGCTGGGTTGCCTCCGAGCACGTGTTTACAACCACGGCCCCTCCCTACACCTGTTTCCTCCAGCATGACTCACACAGTCTCCACCCTTCCAAAACTCCTTGACTCCCACGGCCCTCGCGCACACACAGGCTTTCCTGTTATCAGCAGTGTTAGGAAAATGAGGTGGTTTATTTCCATTCGACTGACAGAAGATGAGAATAAAACTAGAAACAAGAAATTTCTGATTCCTTGTACAGTACCTTGAAGGATCCAGGCCAGGCTGTGGGATGAAGAGTTCTGGTGGTCTCCTCAAAAGCCCAAGATTAAGTTTTAACAATGAAGTCTGACAATCAAGTTCACAAACTCAGCCTAGAAAAAGTGCTCCTCTTGCCTTTGAAGTCCCCCCTTGGGGAGTTATGCACTGACATCAGTGCCTAGTCTACCCTTCACAGCATTTTCGAACTCTTTTTCTGGAATGCTGTCGTGGTATGGCACAGAAAAACACCCAACAAGAACAAACACCACTCAGTAAGACCCCACCAGTAGCGACGTGAACACAGCTGTGGGGCCCTGATATTCCAGGGTCACGAAACTCTACGAGTTGTTTCTACAGGGCTCCCAACATACACGCACCAAGTTCCCAAATTTAATCGTCTGATCTCATACAATGCCATACAATGGCTCTGAGGGCCATTCCAGAAAAAGAGTTCCAAACAATGACACATGTAGTGCTTTCTCTAGGATGAGTTCAGGAACTTAATTGTCAGACCTCTTACAATCTCACTCTTCAGTAGAAAATAATATTTTTGCCCATCTTCTATGCCAATTGCTGTACTGAGAGCTTGTTATACATCAGCTCAAACGATCCACACGAGAATCCTGGGGTGCAGTGGCCTAACTGTCCCGCTTTACGGATGAGTGATGGAGCCTCAGCCAGGGTCAAGTCCATCAGGACTGGCAAAGTCAGAACTCAAACTCAAGGAGGTCTTATGTAACAGCATGTGCTCTCACACTGGGCTTGATACATCTTCCATCTTTTTATCTTTATAAAGTGGGGATTATTACCTAACTTTTACAATAAGGGAAAGGAAGTCAGAGCTAGAGAGGGCAGGCAACTTTCCCCAAACTCCAGGCCCGCAGCTGGCAGATCCAGGAGCTAGATTCTCACCTGAGTCCAGAATCCATACACTTTTCACCCCAGAGCCATGGCCTACGATCTACAAGAACCCCATGGAAAACAAGGCTGAATCCCTCTGTTGGTGGTGCAAGTTGGCCTGGTTAGCAAAGGGTCATGGGATTCAGAAAACATTAGTTAGCATTAACCACCCTACACTCCCACAGAGCTGATTCTGCTTGTTGGTAATGTGGGCTGAATGAGAAAGGGCTGTGTTAGTGATACGGGCCCTGGAAGGCAGCCTTAGAGGCCAGACATCCACTCAGACTCTCATCCCGGGGTGTGAAAAAGACTGGGTCAAGATGTAGGTAGCCTATGAGGCCCTGAATGTTATGGGACCCGCGTGAAGAGGGGCCAACCTGGCCCCCACACATTTCGGGAGACCTGCAAGACGATGTACAGACACTCTCCCGGGCCTTTATCAGCCTGTATTATGCTGCAGGCAAGAGCCAGGGCTCTGTGGGGAAGGGATCAGAGGTTACAGATCACCAACAGTACCAGAGATGGGTGCCTGAGTTCTCCCGGAACTCATCCACATTCCCTGCAAGGCAGCTGTGTTCAGTGACTTATGCTGATGAGGGAAGAGCTCAGGGAGCCTACACATAAATTTTAGTCCTGCCACTCAGCTATTTTCATCACAATCCACAGTAAATGCAGATAAAAAAGAAAAGGGAAGAAAACATCAGGACCAAGATTTTCACTCCATCACTTAATGTCCAAGGCTAAGAGATCCCTCAGCTCCTCCCAGTAATAAAGCAACTTCAGTTTCTCCACAACTGTACGATCACTGATGGATTATTTTTATTTTTTGTTTTTTTGAGACAGAGTCTCTTTTGCCCTGGGTAGAGTTCACAGCAAGCTCAATCTCTTGGGCTCCAAAGAGCCTTCTACCTCAGCCTCCGAGTAGCTGGGAATACCAGTGCCTGCCATGATGCTCAGCTAGTTTTTCTATTTTTAGTAGCGACAGGATCTTGCTCTTGCTCAGGCTGGTCTTGAACTCCTGAGCTCAAGTGATCCTCCCACCTGGGCCTCCCAGAATGACAGGACTACAGGATGAGCCACTGATGGATATTTTTGAACTGGAGCGTTAGCCCTGGGGTTTTCAGAGGGTACGAGTTGTTGATGAGGAATGAGGCAAATGTCATCCACTTTGCCCTCCAGGGAATTCTATCCAGTTGTATGGAACCCATGTCAACAACACAAATTACTGTGTACCTACTAGGTGCCAGGCCTGGGGTCAGGTGCTGGAGGAATGGAGAAAGTAGCAGCAGTCCATGTGCAGTTGTTCAGGTTGTAGACTCACAACCCTGTGTGAATCACAGCATACACAGATTTGGGTATCTGTTAACCCCTATTCCTCCAGATGGCAGAAAGGGGACTCGAGGTTGATGGGCTGTATACTCTATGCTGGCTGCGGCGTCTATTAAGACACAGTCCCTACCTTCAAGGAGATCACTGTTCAGCAAACAGCAGGGCTCTAGGACTGCTGGGTAAACCTGGAGGTCTGAGGCCGGGAGCTGGGAGAGGTGATCTCTTTTCCCCTTTTAGGAACAGGCTAGGCAGGGTTAAAGATGGAAATAAACTTGGCACACTCCAGCCGTTTTGCTGTTGTTGCCACTTAATGACAGAAAACCTGTTCCCTTGTTACCACCTCCCACCGACTCCCAGAATCTTCTCTGGGGCTTTATACTCAATTGCCCCCAATCAGAACAAGGTTTCTTCTGCTCATGATTCTTAAAAGAAAAAAAAATGTGAAGCTGACTCTAAAACAGTGAATCTCAAGCTTCCTTAATGCTTCAACCTTTTAATACAGTTCCTGTGGGTCTCTACCCACAGGTTGAGAACCACTGCTCTAAAAAGACAGTCTCTGCCCAGTCTCCCCAGGCGCTGTCCCGGGGCAGAGCTGGGTTAGACACAGGGCCCTGGCTGTATGATTTACTGTCTGGGGACCCAAGCCCCGCCCACAGCCTCCAGTACCAGCCTTCCCACAGCGGAGATGACTTCCCTCCAGCCCAATAACACACCCCGTGCTCCGGCAGTGCCAATGTCATATATAGTATTTTATTGTTTGTTTGCTTTCCATGGCAAGTGAAAAAATAATTTAAACCAGTCGTATGTACAGAGGCTTGGTTAGTTTTCCCAAGAACTTCCAGAAAGTCCCCCAGTCCCTTAGGTAGCCAAGAAAGGTTACCTTGAACATCTATACAAAACTCCACCTATAAAAGTCTCACATGTAGAAAGGTTTTCTTTATTATAAGCATCACATTTTGAGGACAAGAAGGGGGTCAGGGTGGGAGGTGGAGGGAAGTGTGCAGGGTGGGGGTCCACACACACCTGCCCAGGGTGGTCCTGGGGAGGGAGGCCGTGGCTGCTGGGGCTCAGGTGATCTGCAGCGGGGTCTCCAACATCTCCATGAGGAAGGTGTCAATGGGAGTGTCCCCGATGAGCTTGAAGAAGAAGAGGTGCTCCAAGCACTTCAAGCCGATGGAGCGCAGAGCCGGGAGGCGCAGCAGCAGCTTGGCAAACCTGCGGAAGCCAAGGGGGCGTCAGGGCGGCAGGAGGGCTACAGGAGGCCGTTCAAGTGGTCCCCTCCACCACTCTGTGATAGAAGAGCTGGAAGGGGAGAGAGGGACTTGGAGGCTCTCTAATCCTAGGGAGCTTCAGAAACAGGCTAGCGGGCTAATGGGTTTTTTGTTTTTTGTTTTTTGTTTTTTTTTGAGACAGAGCCTCAAGCTGTCCCCCTGGGTAGAGTACCGTGGCATCCAGCTCACAGCAACCTCCAACTCCTGGGCTCAAGCGAGCCTCCTGCCTCCGCCTCCCAAGTAGCTGGGACCACAGGCACCCGCCACAACGCCCGGCTATTTTTTGGTTGCAGCCGTCATTGTTGTTTGGCGGGTCCGGGCTGGGGATTCGAACCCGCCACCTTAGGTGTACATGGCTGGCGCCTTAGCCGGTTGAGCTATAGGCGCCGAGCCGGGCTAATGGGTTTTAAAGGCAGAGCTAGAGCATAGATCCCTTGAGAATCTTCAATTCTGCTGCCATGTCCTGGAATCGCCCTCGAGTCTGCTCATTCACGGTAGTGAAGAGGAAAGGTTGTGACTGGGGCCTCAGCCGCTCCTGTCCCTTACGTTCCCTGTGTCCTGAAGGGCTTCTGGGCAGATCTGCTAAAGCACTTAGAGCCCAAGGTGGGCATCAGACACACGGAAGCTATTGCCATTTAGATGTTACAGTTAGATGAACATGCCGAGTCCCTACAATGTGCCAAGAGTTGTGACAGGCTCTGGGACAGGAAAATGAGCAATAGCTGAGGGGTCCCTGCGCTCAGGAGAATATGCTGCCCCTCACGATATAGTCACATTAGGCCCTGTGACCTCAGTTTGCCCCAGTTACCAAGTTTTTAAGGGGAAACAGGGACAAGGTCTCACTATGTTGCCCAGGCTGAACTCAAACTCCCGGGCTTAAGTGATCCCCCTGCCTACAGGTGCGGGTCACCATGCCTGGCAGTTACCAAGTTTTTGTTGCCAATTTGTAACCAATTGTTAGTAATCTTTATGATCGATCAGCTTCCTAGTCTGTGAGAGAAGTAGAAGCAGCACACTGGTTTCATGAAAAAGTTACAAAGTAGAATTCCAGCTGTCCTTGAAACTCCGTGTGTTTCTATTATATATTCAGGTTACATCATGTTTTAAGGAAATGTAGCATTGAAAGAAAAATAAAGTGGCCCCTCTATAAAAGCAGAAGTTGCTTCTCTACATGGAAAAATTCAAGGCCTATGCCAACGCCAGCACAAAACTACAAAAGCTGTTGACAATAAAGCACCTGAAGACCCCCGAACAGCATCCCCGGCAGTAGAGAGCCGGACAAAGGGTCAGAGGGATGGGGCGGAGCTCCTGGTCACGGTTCTGCCATATTTGAAGTTTCATGGAATTAGGTAAAGGAAATGACTTCTCTATAAGGTGCAAAGTCAGACTGAGATTAACTCTCAAAATGTTTTCCTTACTTTAAAAGTGCCAAAGCTTTATGATACGCAGCATCCTAAGTACGCTGTCACATTTCTCACTTTGCTGAATGGCCTGGGTTTAGGAACTACAATCAGGACTAATAGAAATAAACACACCCATCAGTGGTCACAGCCATGGAACCACCACTGCGTTCCTCGCTCACATGCTGCCAGCAAGGGAGACCCGTGCTTTGAAGGTGCCTGCTGTGTGTGCAAGAGGAGGGGTGGGCTCTGCACCCTCCTCAGTTTTGATCTCTGCTTTTTCAGAAATTCCAACTCTGGCCTCGTGAAGTGCACTTCTGAAAAGTCTCCACAGGGTGGCAGCACTCAACCACTGAGAAAACCACTTTGCCCGGCTTGTGTGGTTGATTCAACCAGTTTTTGCAGGGAATTCAGAGGTGTCGCTGACTAGCCTTCAGCACACTTATCTGCCTGGCCAGTGACACCCCTGATGTCACTGACAAACACTCATTCGGGGCAGTCATTCTCTGTCCAAGCTGTGCTGGATGATCTCAGGGACACGCAGGAGACTCAGCTATGCCACCTCTCTGAAGTTCCAGGCTCTGCCCTACTCCAGGCAGCCAGTGTTGGCATCTCTCCCCGGGGTCTGGAGGCATCCCCGGCCCCTGGCAGCCCTCTTGCCAGATAAGGTTCAAGTTCCAAAGTTTTAAAAAGTGATACTCATTAGAAAAAACTTAAATGTCGACCAGAGGGCGAGGACCAAATACGTTAGGATACACCCACACTGCGAAGTATTACAAAACCTTTTGAAAATGATAGTCCTGTACTTTTCAATAATCTGATAAAATTCCTAGAATAGTTAAGGGAAGAAAAAACCCCAAACTATATAATTTCATATCTATAAATATATATTTCTATGTATACATACACAGATGCCCAAGGACACTAATTGGAAAGAAATGTACCAAAATGTTTAATTTTTCTTACCTGCTTTATTTTTAAAGTGGTTTTCTTATTTCCCACCAAAGCATGCTTTGCTTATATAATAATTAGGAAAAAAGAGAGTTGGGTTTTTTCTGTTTGTTTTTTAAGATAAACAGCAGCAGGACCTAGAGTCAGTTCCAGGAAAAGGATGAGCAGGAGACTCATTACTGCTGACGCCCTGAGCACAATACACGTACTGAGAGACGCGTCTAAGGCTGCTTTAGAATGGGAAGAATCAGCAGAAAGCGTCCAACTCACGGTTTTCAGTTAACACAACCTGCCCAGGGCTCACCCCTGCTAGAGGCCAAGCTAATGCTGGCAGCCAGGTCCTCGTGCCTTGGGCAGGCTCTCTAGGTCTCTCTCTTAGGCAGGTGAAGAAGATACTTCTCATTTGTCCACCAAAACCTATTCTCTGCTTCTTCCTTGGCATATAGCTGGTTATATCCTCCAAGCTCCTTTGCAGCTAGCTGGGCCATGTCGCTAAGCTGTAGCCAGTGGAAGTGAGGATGAAACCTAGGTCTCACTCATGTGTCCCCACATCTCTGCTCCTTTCCCCTTCCATCATAAAACACCTCACATCACTGAGTCATGGGGGAGCCACAAGATGGAAGGAGCCTGGGTCCCTGAATGATGGCATGGAAAAAAGCCACCTCTCTGAACTGACTGCCCACGCAGATCTGTGAGCAAGAAACAAACTTCTGTCATGTCAAACTCTTGACATTTGATAGGTTTACTATCACAGCTTGATCTCTCTAACACACACAGTAGGCCTGCCTATTCACTGGGTCAAAGGGCTGAAACCCACCCGCTCAGATTTAGCCACAGCCTCTGACAAAAAAAAAAAAAAAAAAAAAAAAAACAGCCCAGCCTCTTCTGGACAGCTAAGAGATATAGACTTATGATCTAGGAGAGGCAGCTTAATGAAAGTTAAACTTCACAAGGGAAATAGGAGTCATCAGTGGGAATCAGGGGCATGGGCAATTAATCCTAAATTATGGGCATGGGCAATAAATCCTAAATAATGAATATACCTTTAAGTCAGTCTTCTGTGTTACTTCCAGTTATCTATGCGATGTGAAGATCCTATTTTTTCATGCTAACCAAAGCAGAGAGGGAAAACTCTTATTTAGCTGTGCAATGTTTAAGAATTTTTTTTTAATAACTTGGGAATACCTGTAGTGCCAGATGGCCCAGAGGTCTTTGAGATTAACAGCCTTTTGACCTGACCCAGCACAGAGGCCACACAGACAGTCCCCTGTAGACCAGCCACATCTCCAGGCTGCCAAAGCCTGTACACTCCACAGCATGGAGGCTTCTGTGTGGGCAGCCCAGAAAGCAGTGCTGTTGCTCTTCAAACCCAGGCTCTGTGCGGTCAGACCTGGTTCACGTCTCACCTCCTCCATGGAGCAGCCTCCTCACCTCGCATGTTAGTTAACCCTTCTGAACTTCTGCTCCTTCTACAGACTGGAGACAATGGTTCCCACACTCATTCATCCACTTTCTCGTTCATCCAACATTTAAAGATGTATTCTACATTCTGGGCACTGCTTTAGGAGCTGATGCTCGAGTGATGGATGGTGAAAAGACAGAACAGACGGGCGAGAACTCCAGCTTCGTGCAGTTAACCTCTCAGTGGCTTTCAGCTTGTTATGGAAAGGAAATAACATTTGGGAACATCTGGTGCACTTTGGGTGCTCAGTAAGTGGAGAGTGGGGGTAGCTGCTGCTTTGGGGACCATTTTTTGAGCCCTGTCTCACCTGCCTGGTTGTTCCGGATACTTCTGCTTCGTGTAGGCCTCAAGGGTGGCGTAAACCTTCTCTCGCAGAGTCTCCACCTCGGAGGGGTTGGACAGACCCTTGGCATCTAAAAAAGACAACTGATCTACTTTCTGGTTACAGATACCCTCCCACAAGGCTGTCCCTAATCCCTCTGCCCGCCTCCCCCAGCAGGATCAGAGATGCCCTGGATGGGGGGACAGTTGTGACATAAACAAAGCTGGGCGTTTGTGTCCAATTACACATTGGTAATAGCCAAACATACCCACCTTTGACTCCAAGAAGGAGAGTTTTTGTTTTTGTTGGCAGTTTTTGGCCAGGGCTGAGTTTGAACCTGCCACCTCTGGTATATGGGGCCGGCGCCCTACTCCTTTGAGCCATAGGTGCCACCCGAGAAGAGTTTTATTTTAACCATGCCATTCTGGAAATATCACTTTCACGTATTTATGGAGTGCCTACTGCATGCATGGGCTGAGTGATAAGACGAGGGACAAAACCTGAATTGACCGGTGCCTGCATCAGCGGGCTGACCGCCTAATTCAGGAGATACAGCACACGGGTAACTCACTACGTAACTCTGAAGGCTCATCTCCCCTGGCTCAGAGCAGAATTTAATGAGGCTGCTCTCTTCCTCCTTCCTGAAATACTCTTCCCCGGGGCCTCCAGGACACTGCTCTTCAGCCTGTCTCCCTGCCCCACCAACTTTGCTCCCCTGACTCTAACTGCTGGCCCACCGCAGTCCCCACCCTGGTCTCTGCTCTTTTTGTATTGGCTCCATGGATGATCTCACCTCAGGTTCACGGCCTCACATGCTAGGTAGAGGCTGAGGGCTCTCAGATGTTTATCTCTGGTCCTGCTTCTCCCCTGAAGTCCAGACACAGAGCAGTGGCTCCTGCCCAGCTGCTCTTTGATGTCTCCTACCCATCTCCAAAGACACAATCCTGTCCTACCCACCCCCCTCAGAACTTGCTCTCCCTAGAGTTTTCCCCACCTCAATAAATGAGAACTTCGTTTTGCCAGTGGTACTAGAAGTATCCTACACACAGCAAAAAACCCTGAGAGTTACTTTTAACTCCTCTCTTTCTTTCGCATCCTATATGCAATCCATCCGCAAATCCCAGGCTTGACCACTTTTCACAGCCTCCCTCATCACCCTGGGCCACTGTCATCTCTCAGCCTCCCTATTTGCCGCCAAATGGGAACATTCTATGCCCATTCAAAACATTTTTCTAGATGGCTCTAGCAGCAGAGGCCAGGGATGGCTAGTTGACCCTCTGTGCTCTCCCGGATTCCTGGCCCTGCCTTCTCTGTCTCAGCTGAGCTAGAGGACCAGACACTGCTAGGGGCCGGCCACGGGGGAGGGCTGAACACACACGCCCCCTGGAGGTTGAGCTGCAGTCACCTGGGTTGAACAGCACAATGGCTCTGAGGCACCCCAGCTCGGATTTGTCCATCTGCATGTCTTTCATCTTGGAAACCAGCTCCGTTAGAACTCTGCTCACAGGAAACAAGGGCAGGAAATGAGAAAAATCATGAGTGCTAGGCCAACGACCAGCAAAATGAATTCAACCAATATAGTTTTTATGCACCCACTCTGTTTTCCAGATGATGTACCAGGGTCTAGGGGTGTAGAAATGAATAAGATGCAGTCCCTTGTTGCAAGGAACTTGCAATTTAATTAAAGAAACAGACATGGATTACATTTTACATAATGACGGTCCAATATCAAAACCAAGACATTTGTACAATTAAAAAAGAGAGGGAAACAGATGCAGAAACAGCCAGCAGCAACGTGAAGCCCAGTGAAGTTATTAGTAATGGCCATGAGCTAAGTCTGAGGGTGCACCAAGGAGGAAGCCACAAACTCTGAGCAGGGGCCTGGAAAGGCCCCCAGAAGATGTGGAAATGGGAAATGCAGCAGGCCAAGCAGGGGGAGAGCATCGCTTATCTAGCAGGAGCCAGCAGAGGGCAACAGCCAGGGACAGGGGAGAATCTCCAGGCCCTGGGAAAGGGGCTGAGTCATTCCAAAGAACATGCTGTGGGAAGGGCAGGGAAGGGTAGAGACATCTTAGATGGACGTGACATGGCGCGAAAAGTCCATTTACAGTGCAGGTGGGAAGAGGCCACAGGACCCTGGCATGGGGTAGACAGCCTTTTTTTTTTCAAGACAGAATTTTGCCCTGTCACCCTGGGTAGAGTGCAGTGGCATCACAGCTCATAGCAACCTCAAACTCTTGGGCTCAAGCAATCCTCTTGCCTCAGCCTTCTGAGTAGCTGGAACCACAGGCACCTGCCACAATGCCCAGTTATTTTTGGAGACCAGGTCTCCAGTCTTGCTCAGGCTGGTCTCAAACTTGTTAGCTCAGGCAACCCACCTGCCTTGGCCTCCCAGAGAGCTAGGATCACAGGCATGAGCTGCCATGCCTGGCTTCTTTCAACTTTCCTTTCAGTTTTATCAGCTGTCCATCCTTTCACCCCCGAGTCAGTAATCTATTCATTTGTCTCTTTAAATCAGGTGGCTTAATTTCCCTTTAGCACGATCTGAAGCGCCGATTTCTGCTTGGGTGTCATTGCCTGGCCCAGAGCAGTCTGCTACTGCGACAAGCCAGGCCCTGATATACAGAATCCAGCATGAACCTCAGCGCCTCCAGCCTCCTCCTGAGGACAGCTTCCGAACCCTTCTCCCATCCCTGGTCTCTAGGATAAGCAGTTGACCCTCCCAACCCCCAGCTTACTAGTGAAACCTGTAGGTAGCAGGTTTCCCATCGGCCCAGCAACCATGCTGGCCTCTGAGTGGTTCTACCCCTATTGTGATCTCAACCTTTCTTTTAGTCCTCTCTCAATCCCCAGGTTTACATTATCCTGTGCTTAATGGTCTCTGCAGAGTCTTGTGCAACTCATCCTACATCCCAGCACAACCCACAGGTTCATGCCCATGAGTGAATCCACGTATACACACATGTGTGTACACACACGCGCACACAGGAAGCAGAAGGCAGACACCTGTCAAAGATGGAGCCGACCCCAGCGCTGTGGGCACTGCTCCGGTGGACGTGTAATCCTGTGGCCAGAAGGATGCCATCCTGCACGGAAACCGAGCGGTGGGAGAAGGAAGCAATCAGCAATTCATTCCACCCTGCAAGGATAAGGAGGAGGCCTTGAGGGAAAGCAGACCGCATTCTTGCTTCCTCGATATCATCCAATGCATGTATCATTAGCCCGTGTGATACCAGCAGAACTGAAAATCTAGGGAGGTTAGGAATTAGCTCAAGATGACACAGCTAATTAGTAAAGAAACAAAGGATAAGAACGGGGCCTCTGACTTTCAGCTGTGTATAGCCCCCACCATCTCTCGGAGGCAACTCCGAATGACAGCTTGAGGACGAGGGCTCTTTTTTTTTTTTAATCAGTGAACAAATACAGATTGAACATTTAGCAGATAACGGTCACTGTTAGCTGCCACGGTGGATAAAGCAAATACACCTTGCAGTTTCTGCCCCCAGGACCTGACAACCTAGTTCTAATTCTTCGGCGTTGTCTGGTAACACCCAGCACAGTGTGCAGCTTTCAGTCAGCGCTCAGGGACTGCTCGTTATCTGACGGATGAATGGGGGGACTGCCTCCCAGCACTCAGCCAATCTTCGTGAAATTTCCCTGCTGGCTCAGTGACAAGGAGGAGATATGGCATATGTCAGCGGACTGCACAGTGTCCCAGAAATAGGAGACAGGGGAGGATATGGCACACGGAATCTTAAAATAGAAACAGACCTTAGAGTCCATTTAGAAGGTGTATAAGCGTGAGCAAAACTCTTGGGTCTCTTTGTCTCACCTGTGAAATGGGACCATCTCTAGCTGCCAATTTCATTACCATAAGGAAGCACTGCTGTAAATCATCCTCAATAAAAGTGATTTAACAGTCTTTGAAAAATAAATGCAAATCAGAAAGCCATGGTAAAAAAAAATTGCAGTCCCAGCCTGCTGTTGGCAATGTTTCATTTGGGAATGAAAGTTGTTTGTTTTTTTGTTTGTTTTGAGGGGGGGTCTACCCAAATTTAACAGCTTACAAGTAAACATAAAAAATCATAACTCTGGCCAGGGTTAACTTATCATCAACCAGGTACCCAGCTTGGACGGGGTGTGGCTCCATCAGGTCACTTTTTTTAGGATCCCACCCGTAATTTCAAACTGGCAGCCCAGGTTACCGTCCCAACAAAAGAGAAGCCAGTGTGTTTTACCTGCCCGGAGCAGAATGACCTGGTCTTCCAAAGTGAGATCAGAGAAGTGGGGGATGCGCTTGGCCCATTCAACAAGGGTGAAAAGCTGCTTATCGGCCGCGTGACATATGTTGGTAACAGGGTCATTTGTCTGAAAAAGGAACAAAGTGCTGTGAGTACTGTGAGTGACAGGCTCTGGGGCCCTAATACGTACCCCCATCTCCAGTCCCCCGCTCTCCATGCAGACGGATGGGGGGCCAAGCCCACATACCGAGTTCTCCATGTTCATGTCACCGTAGGATTCAGTCTTTGGTTCAACAGCGAGTTCGGCTTCTAGGATCCTCTCCACGGGCATGTCTTCGTGGCCGCCGCCGGCACATTCCACCTCGCTCTCGGCTCGCTCCCGGCTCCTCTGCCTTTCTTCTTGCACAGCTGACATGCAGCGGGACGTGCTGAGGTTACTAGAATGCCCAGGGAAACTGCCGGAAACTCGGTTACCTACCTACACCTCAACTGCCTCATCTGTCAAATGAAGATCACTACGGAACTGATGAGGGATGTTTGTAGCGTCGACAGGTGAACCGAGAAAGGCTATTTGCATGTGCCCGGGAACCAGAGGTTCTTTGGTCCATACTCTTTGCCATGTATCATGGTGACCCTGCTGAGAAGTTTGCATGTGAAGCTTTCACAAACTCCTGTCCTACCCTCTGTGATAATAAGCCCCTGTCTCCTTGCCATCCCGGAAGTCCCCTGCACTTTTCTCCCTTTCCCTGCTGCCTCTAAGAAGCTGGGAGCATGAAACGGTTAAGCAGACCGCATATTCCTTTAAAAACTCCCCCCGCCAGACCCTGTACATCATCCCTGGCATTCACGTCCCATTAGGTCTGCCCCTTGTGCACGAGCTTGCACACACCATCACCTGATCCGACTTGTCAGGGAAGATCTTCAGGGAGCCAACTGTGGGCATTTAGTAAGTGAAGGGGTGGAGGGATGTCACCCAGATGACATTTCAGAATCAGCCGCTGATTTGGGAGGTGGGGGGAGGGTACGTAAGCAAAAGCGTAGGTTGGAATTATCTCAGCCTCCCCAAAACTTTTCATCGAGGCTCACTGCACCTCTCAGAACACTATGGGTCTGCACATTAGTAGGTAGTCGACCCCCCTGTTCCCAATTCTGCCCTCTTCACTGGGGGAATAGTTTCTGCTGGGCTGGTTTCCATCCTCTAGAAGGCCGTGCTTTCCATCTTATTCCCAGCAGCAATAAGCAGAATTCAATATTAGGACCCACTTGTTTAATAACCCAAGAGTCCAGGAAATCACCCCGTGAGTGATGACTAGCCTGAAACTCCAAGACAACCACACCACTAGGAAGTCCTTCCTCTCCGCTTCTCTGCTTTCGTCCCCAGAGTCTACGTGCAAAAGCACCTCTGACTCTCTGAGGCTGCAACGAGCCACACGGTTGCAGAATGGACTGAACTGGGGTGCAGCACACCCAGGCTGCCGTGCGGTGATCAACATCACTGATCTTACCAGGTAGGTCAGAGAAGGGCACGATGGCAGAACACAACTTACACTTCACGGCCTAGGAGAGATAGGCTGAAAAGTCTCCAGATGAGAACGGTACTGTGCGGTTGGGAGAGTGCAAGGAAGGAAGGGAGGGAGAGAGGGAGGGAAATGAGGAAGGAGAAAACAAGGCAGGGGGGCAGGAAGAGAGGAATAGAAAGGGGAGAGAACAGGAAGGAGAAAATAGGAGAGAGACGAGCAAAAACCATGTGACTCTGAGTCAAAGAAATCTTCAAAATGCAGCCCTGATGTGTACCTGCAAAATGCCACTGGACATAGCCCTTAGCCTAGTAAGCCTCCCTTTCCTTATCTATAAAGCAGGGATTGTAGAACTCAACTGAAACGATTTTGTGGGAATTAATGAAATAATTATTTAAAAAAATCAGTGCAAGTCACTCTTTCCTCTTTCCTTTCTCTTTTTTTACCCCCTTGGGCTTGTCTCTCCCTTTTGGCCTCTTCTTCCTTCTCCTCGTTTCTGTTCCTCTTTCTGTCTCATCCTTACTTTGTGTTCACTCTGTCAGTCTTCATCTACTAACAACATATAGATGTTATAATATGCATTTTTATGTCATTGGATTTTAATGTAGTTGACTAAAGTTGAATGCTTCCTGTATTAATTTTTCTTAAGTTACTGGGCTTCTAATTGTCTTGATTTTAAAAGTTGAGGGAGGCTGGACATGGTGGCTGACACCTGTAAACCCAGTGCTTTGGGAGCCCACATTGGGAGGGTTCCTTGAGGATAGGAGTTCAGATCAGCCTGGACAGTATAGCAAGACCCCATCTCAACAAAAAAATTTTAAAAGTCAGCCAGGTATTGTGGCCCAAGCCTGTAGTTCTACCTACTTAGAAGGCTGAGGCGGGGTGGGGGGGTCATCTGAGCTCAAGACTCCGAGGTTACAGTGAGCTATAATCACACTAATGCACTGGGCAATAGCAAAGACTGTCTCTAAAAAGATCAAAATAAAAATCTGAGGGAAAGCACACAAAGTTAAGTTTCACTTATGGTCCTCAATTAATTTCTTCTATAGACTTATAACCTTCAGGGAAAATAACCTTCAAGCTTCAAAAGAAATATCCTTGGTTTGAGGGAATTAGATTCTAATTTCAACTTTGCCATTAACTGAGCAACCTTTTGCTATTCACTTTTCGTCTTTGTGCCATAAATCTTAACTGTCATAACTGAGGAGTCACACACCTGTTGTTGGAGGATATCTTCTATTTGGCAGACATCGTGAGCTACAGCTCCGGCATGCATCAGGGTACAGCTAAGCGCCCTTGGATGATCTAAAATAGTACCCAACTCCTGCCTTACGATGGGATTTTATCCATTCGTCCAACATATGTTCATTACAAATTTATGACACTAGCCAAATTTATGGCCCTCCTTCTCTGTGTCACGAATTATGCTCAACAATTATACAGACTATATTTCATTTGATCTTCCCAATAACCCTCGGAGCACTTAGCAGCCCTAGAGAAACTAGGTAACCTGCCTGCGGCCACAGAGGCAGGCAGTAGTGGAGTCAGCATGTGAGCCCCCAGGGGCTGCCTTCCAAAGCCATCTCTAATCCCTCTGTGCTGCATCCAAGGTGCTGGGCCAGGTAAGGGCGCCACTGCTGCCCACGAACAGGCTCAAAGAAAATCCACTCGCTAATTTTGAAACTACTTGTATGTGACCAGAAATCATGGAAATAGACTTCCTCAGAACCAGCAAGGAGGCCTGGGAGTCAGAGGGTTCCAGTCCTACACAAATTCTGCCATTCGCTTGCTATATAAGCTTGGGCAGGTCCCTATCTTCTCTGAACCTCTGTTTCTTCTTTCAGGAAATGGGTGTGTTACACAGGAGGATAGCAAATGTCCATTCCAGCTTTAACATTATATCTAAAAGGGCCACAGGCCCTGGCTCCGAGTCCCAGGCAGGTGAATTCTGAGCCTACCTCAATTCCATCTCGTCCTATCTGTGTAATTTCTACAGCCTCTCTCAGTTACCTGCTCCAGAATGTTGTCATTCTTGTCCTCAGGAAGGTTTCTAAACTAAGCCCCAAATTCTGGAAATCAAGGCCAGAAATGATGGTGGTGACGGGAAGGCTGTCCGATGGCCTTTTGAAGGTGACCCCTCCCCTAGAGAGATGAGGAAGTGATTCACTCTTTGCCTCTCTGTCAGGGTAAATGGTACCAACCTCTTTAGAAATTTCTCTAAGAGTTCCTCTCCTCTTCTTATTTATACTACTCAGCTTGTTGTTACTTCTGTTTCTCCACATCCTTTTGAAGAAGCAAAAACTGGGTCTAATACTCTATTAAAGTAGCAGAACAATGTCAGATTTAAAAGAGCTGCCCAGTCTCTTACAATTCATATTTCCCTGTTTTATTTACCATTTCTTTCTTTTCTTTTCTTTTTTAATGAAAGAACTACACTCCCCCCGCCCCGCCCCATTTGTTCCATTGACCGTTCTGATCCTAACTGAGCTGGGGGATACTCAGTTTGAGTTTGGAGAGATAAATTAGACTCACTATAATGAAGTAGGAATGACAGCTTCTCTGACGGAGGCCATTTACCTTCCTTTAATTTAATATCATGTGCTTAATGGAAACTGTTATTTTTCCAAGTGAACTTGAAACCTATCTGTCCTGGGGTGGGGGCAGTGACCCCTGCAGCCAGTATGTCTAGCCAGTAGGAAACATACTTGGTGGTCATTAATTTCATGTTTTGACAATAACAGCGTGGGAAACCACAAGGGGTATCAGTTGCATCCTGCTCGAAAGGAGACTTCGAAAGTCTTCCCCAGCAGATATTTCACATCATACGTTCCAATCCCTACCATCGCTGCTCCCCCGTCATGGCAACTATAACATGAGCACAAAGAAAGCACTCTATTAATACTCAGTGAATGAATGAGTCATTTTCAGGAGCTCCCGCATTTCAAAGACTTCTGGTTTCAGCATTCAGTTTAAGCCAGCTCTTCAACAATTCATTAAATGGCTACAATGCACTATCATCGTCACTGGTGGTGCAGCCGGAGAAATGGAAAGCAGACAGAACCCCCGCCCTCAAGGATTCAGACAGTAAGCAAGATAAATAAGTGTGAACACCTCTGCCTTCATGGACGCAGACCGTAAACAAGATAAATTAGTGTGTTAGATAGTGATAAATGCCATAGAAAAGAGACAAGGAAAGGCTGGGGATGGCTGATTCCATTTTAAACAGAGTAACCAGGCAAGGCTTTGCTGAGAAGGGAATAACTAAGTAAAGATCTGAAGGAAGAGAAGACATGAGCCATGCGGATACCTGGGAAGAAAGCATTACAGACAGACAGTAGGTGCAAAGGCCCTGAGGTAGGAGCACCCCTGGTGTGCTTGAGGATCAGCAAAGAGGCCAGGAAGGCTGAAGCAGAGAGACAACGGAGCATCCAGACCCCATACAACTCTGACGTCCTAGCAAAGATTTTGTCTCTGTTCCCGGTGAGAAGGGCAGACCCTGAAGAATCTTGTTAAGAGCCTCACTCGGCTGCTCTGCCAAGAAGACTGTAGGAAGACACAGATGGGGGCAGGGAGGTGTCTTAAGGTGCTGCTTGGATTATTATGAAAGATATAGGTGGCTTCAATTAGGGGGGTAGTAGGAAAAGTGGTGAAACTTGGCAAGATTCTGAGCATATTTTGAGGAAGAGACAAGATTTCCCCCACCCATTGCAGGTGGTATAACAAAGAAAGAGGCTAGTCAAAGGTTTCTGGTCTGAGCAACTGAAAAATGGAACAGCCATCCCTTGAGCAGGGAAGACTGTGGGGTGTGGGGCAGCCTGTCGGGAACTCAGATCTGAGTCTGTGCGATTGTGGTTAGAAGCTGGAGTGCTCAGTTCCTGCAGATCAGGGCAACAGGGGAGATGTAAGACCTGGGTCTATCCACTCATTGCCTGCCTGTGGCTCCGTGGGAAACTTGCCTCGCCTCCCCGAGCCTCCTCATCTGCTGCAGTTACAGCTGCTAAGATGATTCTTAGGTGCCGTCTCTATCTCAACATGCTGAGAGTCCAGGAATATTTCTTCTTCCTGTTGTCAGCCTTCCCTCTTAGCAGGGCACAAAGAACCTGTTCCCTCATGGGTCTTTTCAGTGTGACTCCCCCTCCACACAGAAAAGAAGTTCCTTAAGAAAGAGGAGCCCCCGGGACTGACTGAATACCCGTTGCTATCTCCCAGTGAAGGGCAAGACCCCTCACTGTAAAATCTATTAAGATTCCCCACTAACCCCACGTACCTGCTTGAGTTCACTAGTTAATTAACTGCCCCCGTCCATTTATTTGTGTTACTTAATGGAAAGACTTTTCGATCTTTTAAAGGAACGGAAAGCACTTGCAGATTTTTTCCCCTGACACTAGAATAGCTCAGCTAACACATACCATACATTGAAATATGTAACAGACTAAATGTACAATGGTCATCCCTCTGAATGAGAAGGCCTGGTCTGTTGGACCTGTGTCATGCCGAGGATGCCCAAGGACAATGGAATATGACAATGTGCAAGAATCTATAGCACACCGAGGTCATAAAGGCCCAGGGAGTAAAATCAGATCTGCAGTTTTCCCCAGCATGAGGATCAGAGGGGAGAAGTCGGCCCTATGCTGAAGGCGAGGCCGACATTCCACTGAAGATGGCTTTTGACCTCTTTGCTCTGGAGATGCACATTTCTCAGGGCAGAGGGACAGTCAGCTGCGACACTTGAGGTATCGTGGGACACTCAGTCACCCGAACGTCTCCTCGGACTCTTCCTTCCCACATGGTCCACCCCAGCAGGGCTCTTTCCCATGCACCTGTCTCCCGAGGGGGGACCTCACCTTCCCTCTTCATGCCCATGACAAGGCACTTCTGATAGCGACAGTACTGGCAGCGGTTGCGCTGGCGCTTGTCAATGAGGCAGTCTTTATTGTCTCGACACGTGTAGATGAGGTCTTTCCTTATGGTTCTCTTGAAGAAACCTTTGCAGCCTTCACAACTGTACACCCCATAGTGCTTTCCTGGTTACAAGAAAAGAAGAGTCCATAAACTGGCCTTGTGTTCATCTGGCTCATTCATTCAAAAGAACCCCTTGGCTCTCCCCTAGGGAAACAGGCACATCAACTAGGTGCTGGGATGGAAAGTAGATAGTAACTAGCAAAAAATGCAGGCTTGATCAGGAACGGAACTAAGATGGAGCAAATACACTTCTCCTGTGTATTCCCTCTTGCTACTATTTCCAGATAGCATTATTAGAAAATTCCTTCCCTAAGTTTTTGCTTACATCTAGTTTTTTTTTCAAGGCAACTCCTGGGTTTGGTTAAGCAAATGCTCTGCCTCGGTTCAAGATACTGGTGTACATTGTGTGTGTGTGTGTGTGTGTGTGTGTGTATACATATATATAAATGCTGGTCATGTATTATCTAGCAGGAAAAGAACTTCCACAGCTTCACTAATATTTATCCCTAACTGAGGCCCAAGTTCATAGGAAACCCACTTAAAATTATTATCCTCTACCACAAACTTTGTGGTCCTGATATATAAAATTTTAAGTATTACTGCCAAATAAATTGGTATATGATCTTAATATCATACTATGGCACTCAGTCTTGAGGTATGCCATAAAGATCTGACAGCAGGTAGACCCAGAATAATCTAGTGTGTGTTTCAGGGCTCTTATTAGCTGCTCCACACATTCAGTTTTTAATTACCCCAGGTAGAGGTGGCCAATTTGTATGAGGAGAGCCACCAGGCCCATCCCCTCATAGACATCGTAACTCAATCACAATACTCTTTCTAAGTAAAAATCTTCTTGCTGCTGTACACCAGGCATCTAGGCTTAATTAACTGAAATTACAAAACTTTAAAAATACAAGAAAACAAATTGTCTCAAACAGCTATGATTCTTTTTTTTTTTTTTTTTTTTTTTTTTTGAGACAGAGCCTCAAGCTATCACCCTAGGTAGAGTGCTGTAGCAACCTCCAACTCCTGGGCTCAAGCGATTCTCCTGCCTCTGCCTCCCAAGTAGCTGGGACTACCAGCACCCATCACAATGCCTGGCTATTTTTTTGTTTCAGCTGTCATTGTTGTTTGGTGGGGCCAGGCTGGATTCAAACCCACCACCTTAGGTGTATGTGGCCGGCACCTTAGCTGCTTGAGCCACAGGGGCCGAGCCAACATCTGTGATTCTTGAGTGTAATATGTGATGCCACCGAGCTATCCACCTGCCAGGTTTTATTTAGGTTCCCAGCATGCCAGGAGTTTGCATTGCAGAGGACGCCACCCTAAGATGAAATGGCAGCAGAAAGAGCCTGCCTGGAGGAAAGCTTCTGCCTAATTAATTGACCACACTAATTTACTAAACTCACAGCAATGATAAATACGAGATTTTATCCCGGGCTCCAACAACCGAATGCTGTCAGCTCTGAAATACAATATTTGTCTTAGAGAAACATGGCACCAATTTGTCAGCTGTGTGACACAGTCATTTCCATGGCTTTTTAATATATGAATGAGCCTCCCAGACTTTCAGCTAAAATAACCACTGCAGAGGAGGGAACACTCTGGCAGGCTGTGGCCAGCACTCTGTGAGGGCAGTGGCCAAGGCTGCATGATTTGGAAAGGATTTTTGAGAGCAAACAAACCCCAGCCATGTAGCTAAATAAGCTGCGGGAAGCTGGAACTTTCAATGGCATGACATTCTGTCGTGGCTGTGGAGACAATAAGAGGATGAGGAGACGGTCAGCCATCGCGGACAGCTCTTGTTTTTCAAATCATCAAATTAGAGATTCCAATGAGTTGAACATCGGTGGGGAGGGAGACAGAGGGCAGGAAGGATGGAGAAGAAGGGAAAGAAGTCAGGGAAGAAGGAACTTGGGCAAAAGCAAAACAGGACTAAAGATGAATTAGTGAAAACACATTTGCTTTTGCCCATAAAATCATGTTGCAGAAGAAAATATGCTAAACTCCAAAGGCTCATCTTTCTTGGGTATATTACGGGCAATTTCTTACTTTTTCTTTGTAGTCTCCTAATTCCATTTTTCTACATCAGGACATTTTGTTTATAATTATTTATTAGGGACTTTTTAAAATTTTTTTATAAAACTTCAAGGATAATCTGGCTTGAGATACTTGATAATTACAACAGTTTCTCTATCCCAGATATACACGCAATCGTGTGGCTCTAAAGAGGGGCTTCGGAAACGTTGCCTGTACATTTAATCCTCAAAAATGCAACTGTACTTTCAATGCATCGAGACTGCAGCCTATGAACCCAGTGACAGAAAGGCATAGGCAGGGACCCCGGCTGGACCATCCTAAAGGGCTGATTTTCTTTCATTGGGTACAAAGCCTCCAGATGGACAGGGGAACAACCCCCTCTCTGGGACCCTGTCCCCTGAGACCCATGGCAGGGCCGCCAGCTTTTGCACGTACCTGAGGATCTATCCCCACAGATGGCACAGATGTGTTTAACCAGAGACCCAGGGCTGGTGGATGGGTAGTTCATGTTTCCAATCCCGGGAAGCCCCGGTAAGGGTTTGATGTCCTCTGAACTGCTGACACTGTTGACCACATTTAGCTGCCAGAAGAAAAAAAAAAACACCGTGAAGCCCAGAGCCAGAGTAAATCCAATCCCAAGACCTGAGGCAGTGAGAGCAAACTTGGAAAAAAACAAGTTCTATTTCAAGAAGTAGTTTCTAAGTGCGGAGTACGGGAAGCTGCCTACCTGCGATGGGCATTGAAGGGAGAGAGAAAAGTGGCTCAAGAGGAACAAAATCATTTCTAGAAGCCAAAACCTAAACCAAAAGTATCTCCATTCTCTCTCTCTCTCTCTCTCTCTCTCTCTTTTTTTTGAGACAGAGTGCCATAGCATAATAGTTCACAACAACCTTACACTCTTGGCCTCAAGTGATTCACTTGCCCCAGCCTCCTGAGTAACCGGGACTACAGATGCCCACCACAACGCCCGGCTATTTTTAGAGACAGGGTCTTGCTCTTCCTCAGGCTGGGCTTGGACTTATTTTATTCATGTATTTTATTTGAACTCGAAATCCATGCCAAACTCCATGCCTAGGCCAAGACCAGCTGTGTGTTTTTAAATTGTTATCACCTACCCACTGCCTATTAAACAGTGCTCCAGGAGAAGCTGTGGCCCTCAGGCAACAGTCTTACTCCAGGGGTGAGAGCATCTTAGGTGTGCCACAAAAATTTTAAAGATCATTAATTAAATTATTCCCCAAAGAAGTTCAAAGCACTGTAAGTATATTCTCTTTTTTTTAATCAACATAATTTAAGTGAGCCATGGAAGTTTAACTATAGGTTCAAGCGTGCCGTGTGATTAAAAAAAATGTTGAAAACCATTGACTTGCACATAAGAGAGCCAATCAAAAAAATGCAGATCCACTCATTAGCCAATCAACAGACACACCCCAAGTGCTCATAGTGCCAGGCACCATGCCAGGCTCTGGGATACAAAAGTAAGAAAAATACACATGAAGAAGGAGTTCATACCAAAATAGAAGAGAAGGATTTGAGTGAGTAACGGTCATCTTGATGAGTCCACTGGAGATGCTAACTCAACTGCTAAATCATTGCATTAGTACCAAAAATTGGGTTTAAAAAAGCTCTGATCATGCTCTTGAGCTTGTTTGTCACTCACATATTCTCTTCCCATGAAACTGCAGAATCTGTAGAGCCTGAGATTGTCTCTGCCTCATTTTCTCTGTGCCCTCCCCATGAGGCCCGGCACACAGTGTGGAGCTGGTAGATTTAAATGCTGTATATGGGTCACTATGAAAGTTTCGAGACAGACTGTGTTAGGGTCTATTATTTCACTTCCAAGAACCACGGTCAGCAGTGTCCTTTCTGATTCACCTGTGCAAGTTTCAACTTGCTCAGCTGATTGGTGTAGCTGAGAGGCTTCATTTGTTTCCGTCCACATGGATTTTACATTTATTGATTTTTGTGTATCTCCAAACTTTTGTCATGACCCGCGTATAAAGGAATCTTCTGTTATCCCTTTCCTCATCCCTTATTACCCCTCTGCCTCCCGTGTTCTTGGAATGATTACTAAGAAACAGCTGCTAAGTGTTTTGTATTCACCAAATAAGTTGAATGATTATAAACCAGTCGTCCAATCAGTTCTATTTCACAGTATCCATGGAAACAGAGCAACATACTAGGCCCCGGGAAGGGAGATATAAAACCTAGAAGGTATGTCTCTCATTTCTCCAAAATGTACAATCTTATCAAGGTGTCAGAACATGCACAGAAATTAAGAACACTTCCAAGCAGATGCAGATGAAGGAGGCGTGGCATATGCATGCATTCAAGTATCCAGTAGAGACACCTGGCAAAAATCTGGGGGTAGAAAGGAGGGCCTCCTGACTCCCTATGGTCCATCTGAATTTTCAATCACATTGCCTAAGGCCGGATACAGTGGCTCAAGCCTATAATCCTAGCACTCTAGGAGGCCGAGGTGGTGGATTGCCTGAGTTCACAGGTTCAACACCAGCCTGAGCCAGAGTGAGACCCCATCTCTAAAAACTATCCAGGTGGGGCAGTACCTGTGGCTCTAAGGAGTAGGGCACCAGCCCCAAATACCGGAGGTGGTGGGTTCAAACCCAGCCCCAGCCAAAAGTGTAAAATATATATATATATATATACATATATATCTTCAGGCATTGTGTGGGGGTGCCTATAGTCCCAGCTACTTGGGAGGCTGAAATAAGAGAAATGCTTGAGTCCAAGAGTTTGAGGTTGCTGTGAGCTATCTACCAAGGGCAACAAAATAAAACTCTGTCAAAAAAAAAAAAAATCACATTGCATAAACAAAATGACTCTAATTCTCAAACCAAACCCAAGGTAGGATTTTCCTCTTGATTCAAAGCCTTTGGGAGAGAAGGAATGATCAATAAAACATAAATCTATGACAGAGGCTGAGTTAGATTTCTTCTCAATTCACTAAGCAAATATTTACCAAGCATAAGAGGTAGACAGAGGCTTGGGGTTAAAACGCTGTGAGACATGACATACAAGAGGGGAAAAAAAGACGCAGCCTTTAGGGCCTTGCTTTAAAATCAAAGTCCACGGGAATTTTAAAAAATTAATCTGCATCATGGATGAAGGCACATACTGGTTAAAGAATTCCTCCCCGCCCCCACTTTTTTCTAAACAAGGCTAAGATGAGACATCTGGAATATGTATCCAGTATTTTGCTTTGTCTTGGTTTAGTAAAGTGGCTGTTGACCCTGGGGGCTGGGAAAAAAACATTGCCTGGGCCCCGAGCCTACAGATTCGGACTCAGTAGCCTGAGGTAGCACTGTGGCACCATCATCTCTTTAAGCTTATCAGATACTAATGTGAAGCCGGGTTAAGAGCCACCAGGGTAGTGTGGATCCTGTCAGTGTGACTTCTAGGCAACAACTTTTCCCCAAGGCCTCAAGGAAACAGAGATTAGCACTTAGATCTGCACCATGAAATGAAAGAATTTTAGGTCACGTAACCCCACAGAGAGAGCCTTTTAGCTAGTCATGGTTCTGTCCCCAGATCCTCAGATAGACAAGAAAGGTCATGGGTAAAGATGAGCCACCGTCACCTGGCGTGCAGGAGGATCCCACTCCCCATCCCCTCCAGTGGGACCAATTCCACTGCCCCCAGCCTGCAGCCATCACCAAAGAGTAATTATTGCCATTGCTACCATCTGTGGAAAGCCCACTCACTGCTAATTAATTCTGTTAATCCCCACAACAACCCTAAGAGATCTTCCTGTTTTTCAGATGAGGATATTGAGCCTTAAAGTGGTTTATTCATTTGTTCATTCAGAAATACTATGGAGATACAAAAAGGAAGAAGATGCAGGTACTGCCTCAAGGAACTGGCCATCGCCAGATTAAAAATCAGCTATGATAGTTTAGGAAGGAAAGATCACGAGCCAGTGAGATCAGGGAGGACTTCCTGAAGGAAGTGACATTTGAGCTGGGGCTTGACAGCCTTCAAAAATGGGTAGGATTTGCATGAACCAGTGATAGTCAAAAGGCTCTGAGGCCTAAAAAGACACCCAAGTGTTTATGGAGCAAACACACCCATGGGTAGGTGGCGGGGGTGGGGGGAGCTGAGAAGGGGCTGTGGCAGAGCCTGGGAACTAGATTGCCTGGCTGTAAGAATGAACTGAAGCTTCGGAGGCAGTGAGGAGCCATTAGAGTTTGGAGCAGGAGAATAATGCCCTGAGGCTCTGCCTTAGGGACTAAAGGAGGCGGCAGCATGAGAGAAGACTGGAGGAGACGGCGCAGTCCCAGTACCAGGTTACGTGACTTGACAGCTCCCGGTGGTTGGAGCTAGAACCTCAGACTCCTGGATCCTACGTCACCATTCCTCCTTCCCCACGTCATCTGCCTTGAGTAGCAGGAGAGTCTTGGCCCTCACCTCCCCCACCAGCTTCCCACCCACCTCCTTGACCAGGAACCCCTGGAAGGGCAGACTTTCTCTGGGGCACTGTCTGCCCAGTCTGAGCCCGCAGCCCTTCTCCAACACACCACTTCCTGAGTCGGATGGCAGTGGGAGGGTGTAGTTGGGACAAGTGAGTTAATGTTCTCTTCTCTGTCCTTCTCTCTGGCTGGCTTGGGGTTTGGGCTCAGAGCAATGGCAGATGAGATCAAAGGCAGCCATCAGAGCATAAACCCATTAGCTGCCTGGTCCCCAAGTCCCCCAGTCCCAGCTGTCTTGTTCCATTAGAAGCAGCTCTACTGAAATAAGCACTTAGAGCCGAGATCCATCAGGCAGCTCCTATCTGCGGCTGCACGCAAGCTGGCTGCTCCCAGAGAACGGCCTAGAAACATACTCGCCTACTGGCTTATCTTCCCTTTGCAGACTCAGCCCAGGACTGAATGCCTTCTGAATGCTTCTGTAGCCATCACAGAATATTGGCTCCTGCATTTTCAAGCTGTCTTCAGCCCAAATCATCCCACCAAAGGCCAGGCTGAAGAGAGGTGCTCCCGTTCTTGACCCCTTACAGTAGCACTTCTACAATCTAGTTAGGGTCTTTGTCATGACAAATAGTGAGCTCAGACCTCTGACCTGGGTTCTGGCCCACACCTGCCACTTTCCCACTGTGCCACCTTCCCCAGGTCATGCCCCTTAGCAGAGACTTCGTTTCCTCATCCCCAGCCTAGATTGGTGGTTTTCAAACCTCAAGTGCGCGTGGCAGGAGGCCAGGAGGCTGAGGCTGCAAAAACCAGGTCTATTGGCATTTGATGTGTATACTGGGCCACCAAATACATTTTCATTTGAGGAAAAGAATTTATGACTTAATATTTTTTATCCATCAGACTAGATAAACTTTAAGGTCTATCCCACCTCTAACATTTGCGGTTTTTATTCTCTAAGTTTTCTCTATAAAAATGCAAACAGATCTCAGAGGATAATAATTTAGTTATTAACAAATTAGATAAGCAGAAATTAGCAGGGCTAAAACCCAGGCCGGGCAGCACAGCTCAGCACGGGAGAAAAGAGATAGGAACGCTGGAAAGGCTTACAGAGCCTGGCTTAGAGGCCAGCCAACACACAGCACCTAGACAAATACACAGCGTCTCACACACACACACTCATAAAAAGGAACTCACTAAAACTCATTTGACATTCATAAAAATCCCTGTAATCAGGCAAGTATTTGTAACTGAGAAAAAGAAACTGAAACAAAAACACGTTTAAGTGACTTGCAAAATGTTACCCAGTCCCTGCTTCCGCACTAGCAGTTCTCAAGATCAAAAATTCAACAGGTACAGAAAGAGAAGCTCAAACAACCAAGCAGCAGAGCACAGAGTAGGTCCCTGCCTCCTGCTTCTCTGCCCCACGCTCTGCTCCAATCGTGCTTACCCAAGGCCCAGGTCACAGAAGGAGCACGCTTCTGTCACGAGTCCCCTCACACCCAATCCTGGGCAAGGCAGGCAAGATGCTTGAGAATCATCTGCCCAGATTATTCCGGGTCCAACTCACCGTGGCTAACATGGATGCCTTTTGTTCAGTGCCATCTTGTTAACTGGGCAAAGTTTTTGCTGCCATGTGGTTCCAGAGCCCAAGCCCAGTATGCTGTTCAGAGGCCGAGGCTGCTGAGCTCCACCAGCACTTGGCAAGCTTAATATAGCTCCCAAAAGCCAAACTTGGCCTTGGCCTCTGCACACAGCCCAGTTGGCCAGGACCAAAGCTTCCAGTTGACCTTTCAACCCCAATCCCTCTGTACAGACATATGGTCCAGGAACAGTGTGGCTCTGCTAGTCGCTCAGCCCTGCAGATAACTCGACCGGCCTGGTTTGGCTCAGTCAGACTCAAGTGTGGTTGCTAAAAGCAGCCTTGGAAGGAGGGTGCCTTGCCCAATTCCTACCCACAAGCCCCGTCACTCTATCGCCTCACCCTGCTTTATTTCCTCATAGATAGAGTGATTACTATCTGAAACCATCTTGTTTATTTTTGTCGTTCTTGCCTGTTACAGCGTAATTGCCACAGGGGTAGCAAGACTTTGGCCACCTTATTCAGTGCTTGTCCCTAAAACCGAGGACAGCAGTAAGTAGTGTTGATGCATAGTAGGTCCTCATGAATAGCTCTACTGGAATGATCAATGCCCTTCGCAAAATGGAGCTTTCATCTCAGAACATCAGGGTATCTTTCTGTCTCTAACCAGGGGCTTTCTCTCACCTTCCTGGAATCTGTCCACAGGAAAGAAAGGAATAAAGGGCAGATTATGGGCACCTCTGCTGATAACTGCAGGTGGGAGTGGCATCCATGCATCTATGCTGCTCATCCTGTCCCTGCTGCTCTGAGCAATGTGACAAAGAAATATATGCGTGTGCAGTTCACAGGTCCCCTTTCTCTGCTCCTTTCGGGTTCCTCCCCTACATCTATGACAGCACAGCCAACACCACATTGCAATTTCTCTGCATGATGTGGCCACCTCCCCTATGAGATTCCTGGGAGCATTGATTACTCATCCTTTAATCCTTGGCAGTCAACTGGCTGGGGTCACAGGGGTCACTGTTGAAGTCGACATATATCACAGCGCTAGGTAAATGCAGGGCTGGAGATCAGGAGACCAGGGTGCTGACCCTGGCTCTCTGGCGACTGGCTGTGTGAGCGGAGGACAAATCATTTGGGCTCCCTGAGTCTCATTCCTTCATTGATGGAATGAAGGATCTGGACAGGATGAATGGTCCTCAGCTGGGCAGGGGTGGAACAGTTAGAATCCCCTGTGGGGCTTAGGCAGCCTCCACAAGGGCCAAAATTTTGGATAAGAGAGAAATTTGGGGAAAGGGTCCTGCAGGTGAAAACCATTAGATTAGAAAGGGGGTGAAAAGGTCTGGCCAAATATGACCCACGGAAGTACTTCACTTGACCTGGGAGTGCTTTAAAATTCTTTGAATTTGAATGGCTTCCAGGGAGCAGGACGGCCCCCCCAGACCCCACCTGCCCTACTGACTACAAACACCCTCATTCGCTCACCTATGCCATCCCTGCACTGGGGCATCTCTAAGGCTGTCTCTGCTTTCTGTAACCCATGGAGCAATCCATTTTGAGGTCCTTACAATGGGCTCTAGTACACGTATTCTGTGGCCCCGCAGGACTTTGCTTTCTGAAGTGTCTCAGAAGAGGCTCTGGGCATAGTCTCTGAAGCTCTCTCTGCAGTAGCAGGAAGTGCTGACACAAGGGGACTCTTGCCTCTTCTTCCAACACTAAATTCAAAGGAGGCTTCAAGGCTGTATTAGTCAGTGTTCCCCAGAGAAGCAGAATTAATAGGAGGTAAATGTGTGTGTGTGTGTGTGTGTGTGTGTGTGTGTGTATTTACTACGAGCTTTATATTATAGGGAACTGTCTTATGTGACTATGGAGGCTGACAAGTCCCCAGATACAGAGGGAGAGTCAGCAAGCTGCAGACCCAGGGGAGCTGAGGACACAATCTGAAGTTCAGCAGGCTCAAGCCCAGGTGGAGCTGATGCTTCAATTCAAGGTGGGAGGCAGAAAAAAAATGAAGTCCTAATTCAAAGGCCACAAACATTTTCTTACACAGAGGAAGGTCAGCCTTTTTGCCCCATTCAAACCTTCAACTGATTGGATGACACCACCCACATTAGGGAGGGCAATTTGCTTTACTCAGTCTACCTATATAAATGTTAATCTCACTTGGAAACACTCAGAATAATGGTTAACCAAAACCTGTGACTGTCAAAACCATGTCATCAGTTAACCAAAACTATGTCACCTGCTCAGTCAAGCTGACATGTAAAATTAGCCATGATAAGGACCTACGAATTCTTCTTCTAGGCGTGCCATTGGTCAGAGCAGTGGGGAGAGAGGAAGGTATGAGGTAGGTGTGGTTGTTGTTCCTAATTCTTCACTTTCCCTAACTCCTCACATCTTTTCATTGCATCTTTGTAGTACCTCCCGCTAGGATAAACAAAGTCTAGTTCCTTGCCCCCTCAATGTTAGAATTGCCCTTACAGTTCTCTTGGGCTGATAGAATATTAGTATGATAGAATAAGAGCATTATGTGAGCAGAGACTTCAGCGTGCTTTCTGGATTTGGCTTGGCCTTCTGTACTCCTGTGAGATGCCATGAGAAAAGAATCCCCCAGGTAGCTGCTGCTGCTCCTTTAGCCTGGGACATAAGGAGCCTGCAGCCAAGTCCAGCTCACCCCGTGTCTAAAGCAGAGCTATCCTATCCTAATGCAGACTTGGGAGTGAGAAGATAAGTATTTGTTTTTGTAAATCATGGTGATTTGGGTGGCACCTGTGGCTCAAAGGAGAGGGTGCCAGCCCCATATACCAGAGGTGGCAGGTTCAAACCCAGCCCCGGCCAAAAGCTGCAAAAAAAAAAAAAAATCATGGTGATTTGGAGGCTGTTAGTTACACAGCATTATTGCAGCAACAGCCACTCTATAAGATAAGAAGGATGATGACCTGAGGGTGGCATTGCCAGGAGGGAGTAAAGGCATTGGGCCATCCTCTGAGCTCCACAGAGCAGCAACCCAGTGTTCACCACGCACATACACCTTCTCTGTTTTAGCAGAAGGCACACAGAATGAAGGTAAACTTTTCTTCTTGGCTTCCATAATCTCAGAGACAGCGTGAAACATAGTCTGCATTGTTCTAGATTCATCCATGTGCCACACCTGCCCATTTTCCCCCTCAGTTGTAAGCTCCTGGAGAGCAAGAACCATGTCCTGATCATTTCTACGAGAGCACGTGGCACTTCAATGATTCAATGAAATAGTCATTATTGAATTTAGAACAATAAAGGAGGTTCACCCCCACTGATGACACACATAGCCCTGAGATATGTTGAAATCACAGCTAGAACAGAACCATCAAAACCACAAGAGAGGCTCCCTTCTGGTCACAGTTTCCTGAACCACAAGGCATTGTCGGTTCTCCAGCACTGTTCAGCTTGAGGACGCATGTCATGAAGGCCTGCAGGGGGGAAGTCTGCAGAGACAGTCTGATCCCCTCAGCAAGCACATGTCAATCACCTGCTGGGTGCTGGGCCTGCTGCAGGAGCAGCCCAGGTGAAACCCTTGGAGATGGCTGGAAAGGCCAAGGAGAGGAAGGACACCTACCTGAGAGCTGGGTGGGGCAACCAAATTAATTCCTGGTGGTGCTGCCAGAGCTCCAGACGGCGGGCCCATGGCAGAGGTGATGACTCGATATGGAGAACCCAGGGCATTGAGGGGGGCCCCCACTGCACTCAGAGTCCGTGGGGCACTCACTGGGGTATCCGTGTAGCTGGGGTGGCTGTCCATTGGCTTCCCTGTGGACAAGGCTGCCGACGGGCTCATGGACGTGGAACCGGTGTGGCCAGGGGAGCCTGTAAGGAGAAGGAGAATATAGGTGGGTGAGGAAGTATGAAAAGGGGCCCTCTGGGGACAGAGGCCCAGCCCTGTCCTTGCTTTTGTTTCCTGTATCTTCTTTTTAGCTATACTTGAACATCTGGGAACACTAGGTGCTCACGTCTGCACAGAGCTGGTAGCATGAAGACCTGGAAAGGACAGAGAGAGGAGCGGGCCTGCCCTAGGACAGAAATCCCCACTGATGCTTTAGTTCTCGGGGGTGCTGCCTGGAGGCTGCCTGGGCTAAGTTAGACCCACACCAAGTGCACCAAGGGGCATGGCCCATAGATTCCAAGGCCTGGGCAATGTAGCTTGGGCCAGCCAGACCAGGAAGCTGAGTCAATACTGAACCCCCATACATGGGGTAGAGTGAGGAGATGTCCTGGCTGCTCCAGAATTCCCTG
>NW_003852411.1:26319937-26320178 GCF_000181295.1 Otolemur garnettii | reverse complement strand
CAGCCACAGGTATCCATGGAGCAGGTTCTGGGTCAATGAGCACAACAGCAATGTCACCAGGTGGCCATCTGGTACCACTGTTCTCAGATAAATTGAGCCCATATTCACCTGTAGCCAGTAGCACCCTCAAGATTAAACAGAAGGAGGGTACCCTCGTGTCATCTCGGGACCATGGCATGGAACACTCTCTCCAGAGGGAGGAGCTACAAACTTCATGATCTGTGGCAGCAGAGACTAGAAA
>NW_003852411.1:26316539-26319917 GCF_000181295.1 Otolemur garnettii | reverse complement strand
GCCTGACAGCTGCACTCGGCTCAGCCACGGCAGCCACGGTGTCCACGTGGATAGAGAGTGGGAGGATTAAGTGGTCAGTCAGCACGGCCTGCTACAGAAGCTACCTGATTCTCATATGCCTACCAGGTGTCAGACGCCATGCCACGCAGACATGGTACTGAGCAGAGTGAGCTGTGTGCCTGGCTTTTTATGGCTCATTATTCATGCAACAGGTATTTCTTGAGTCCCACCACAGGCAGGGCACTGTCCTATGCCTTTCAGAGACATCAGTGCACGCTAAGTACAGTGTCCCACATAGGATGCAGGGAGGAATTTGCTTCCTTTGGATTCTGGATGAGAACAGAAAATGTCAGAAATAGAACCCCAGACTATCCTTAAACATAAATATCCCCCTGGAGAAAGTCATCCTGGAGTTTCTCTCGGAGCTTTGGCTTAGTTAAGGGCTGCTTGTGGGAGGAAGCCACTCCCATATCCAATAAGCTGGGATCCTCTTGTCATTCTACCTACAGAATTGCAGTCCACCAGGGGCAACCACTTGTAAACAGATAAGTGCCAAGACCCCATGTCCTAAGCACTAACTCGGAGGAGGAACCGCATGCTGTGGGCCCCCAGCAGGGGGGGGCAAAGGGGCTAAAATGGATGAGTCAGGCATTTAATTTTTTGTCCTCAACAGCCTCCGGCAATTTCCATCAATCAGCTCTGTATCTCGACAATAAGCCTATGAGGATTAGCTCAGCTTTTTGCAGGTGAGAAAACGGAGGCTCCGTCTCACCCTATGCTTCTCCCAGTTCCAGGCTGACTTGCCCCCACCTCCACTGTCCAGGAAGGTCCTACTCACCCTTCAAGGTCTAACTCAGTGTCACCTCCTCCAGGAAGCCTCCCTTGGCATGCCTGCTCTGGTTTGATGCCCTTTTCTGTTCTCTCACAGCTGTCTGTGCTGCACAGACAGCTTAGCCCTTACTATACTGTATTACCACATTTCTTTATTTCCTTTCTTTTTCACTAAACAGAGAGGAAAAAACCATGTCCACTTTTGTTTCCCCATCCCAGGCAGAGCCCAGATGCAAATTGTCAGCCTGAAGCCCACGTATCTGCTGTCAAGGACAGTAAAGATGATACGGATAGCCACCTGCATTGAGAGTACAAGATGACTCAGTTATGAAGTGATCTCAAGCTGAAAGTTCATCTGAAGGAGAAGAAAGACGGCAGCACTCGAGACCTCAAGCCAAGGAAATCAAAAAGCTTTCCAGATGGCCACTGATTGGAAAGAACCATTTTAGACTCTTCGGAGGCCCTGGAGGTGGTGACATTTAAGAGGCCAATGTAAACCTTTACTCTGTTACTGAGATAAAGTGTGACAGGTGAGTCAGGAGCCAGCCCTGACTTGACAGGTGAGGAGCTGTGAATGCCACTGGGAAGGCAGCTGTCCCTCCCTGCACAGCCAAGCTCTGTGAAGGAAATCGACTTTCCCTTCCAGCCACTGCCTTCCCCAAACAGACCAAAGGGCCTTGCAACTTTCCTTTTCATTCTACTTTGAAGAGACTGTGCATTTTAATCCCACATCCCCAAGGTCAAGTCCAGCACCTGACACCAGGTCTAGACCAAGGGGATAGGCGAGAACAGAGTTTGTTCATACATATATCAGCCCAAGAGTTCCCAGGGTGTGGAACCTGTACTTCCAGTGACAAGGGACATTCTAAGTGGTAGGTAGGCAAACTCTATAGCAAGGAACACTAGGCTATCATTTTTTTGGTATAAAATTATCTTCTTCAAGATGGCTACCCTAGCCTTCTATAAAAGAGTAAATTGATATAATAAAAAAGTCGGAAGACAGAGGGTACTCGATAGATAAAATATCATGAAAATAATATGCAAAAGCATGATGTTTAGGAAACACAATTTGCATAAAATATGCAAATATGGACTTTGAAGAATGCCTAAATTGTTTCAAAAATAAAATGAGATGATGTGAAAGGGATTCAAAATGTAAAATACCTTGTTGTTGCTGGTAATAGAGAGTAAGGCAACCCCACTACTCTGCGCTGTGGTGAGAACAGCAGGACGCTGCTGAGACAGAAGGAAACACGTGGCTAAAGTTTGGTTTCTCAAGAGCCTTAAAAAAGTGGTTTATTTCTGTGGAGTCAATGACCCAGAAGGGGTGAGCTATTTTATAACCACATTTTTTAAAGTAAAATAGAATTGAAAAAGAAAATACTTCTTACACAAATGCATTTTGGTTCTTCATCTTTCACAGCGACCCAGTAGTTCTTAGAAATAAATAGCTTGGCTTTTATACAAGCTGGAAAACAATGACTTTTATAGCGAAAGTGTTTCCCAGTGGAAAATTCATTCATCCTCCCAAATAGACACTAATGCACACCTGTCCAGGACATTTCTGTCAACCACTCCCACTCTTTGTTCTCACAGCCACACGCAAACTATAACTAGTGCCAAAAAGCACCAGAAGTTTTCCAGAAACCTTTATCCGATTTCTTTGTCTTCCTCACCAAGCCTTCCAATTAAGCTATCAAAAAGGACAGAAAAACTGACAGGTCTCCCTCCAACCCAGGAGGAGTAGCCAGGCTCCTGTTTGAAGGGTGAGTAGCATTCACTGCAAGTTGATCCAGGGTAGAGTCTGCCTGGCCCTCAGCTCAGGGTAAGCCTGAGTTTTCCTCTCGTGCTCCCCTTTGGTCCCTGCTATAGTTTGAATGCATGTGTCCCTCCAAAATTCATGCTGGAACTTAAACCCCAGGGCGATGGTATTAAGAGGTAAGGTTTTTGTGAGGTGAGTAGGCCCCAAGGGCTCCGCCCTCATGAACGGAACCAATCCCCTTGTGAGAGAGGCCTCAGAGAGCTTCCTGGGGCTTTCTTCCCCTTGCACGTGAGGACACACTGCTTGTCCCTTCTTTGCCCCTTCTGTCTTACAAGGACTCAGTGAGAGGCACCATCGTGGAAGGAGAAAGCAGCCCTCACCAGACACTGACTCTCTTGGGGCCTTGATCCTGGACTTCCCAGCATCTAGGACTATGAGAAATAAGTTTCTATTATTTATAAATTACACAATCTGAGGCATTTTGTTACAGCAGCAAGAACAGGCTGAGACAATCTCTCAACCCAATGGCTTTGTACATAGGGACCCCTGGCCTCTGCTGCCCACTCCCCAGCCCCTCAGCCTCATGATCTAGCTACTCACACCACGCCCACTGCCCGGTATGTGGGAAATGCACAAATCCTGTACTTTGCAGAGTTCATTGTCTTTGCTCAGGCAATGATTTTATTTAAAATAACACACCTAAAGAGAAAGGGATGGTGGAGTTTCTCAAGAGATTCCCTTCTTTCCTGGCAAGAATAATGTATCATATTCTAAGAGCCTCATTC
>NW_003852411.1:26312108-26316433 GCF_000181295.1 Otolemur garnettii | reverse complement strand
TGGTGGTCTAGAGTAATCTGAATCTGGACCACTTGCTAAGGCATCATGATCAGTTGGACCATGTCAGACCTTGAAGATGTCGGGCATTCTGAATTGCAGTTTGAGATACTGAGAGTGTCACCAGGAGCCAACACTGTGCAGGGAATCTGCAGAGTACATAACTCTATAACAGCAATTTTCAACAGGTGTGCCATGAGGGGATTTTAGGTCCACCATGAAAATGTTTAAAGGTCACTAATGAAATTATTTTCAAAAGAAGTTCAAAGCACAGTAAGTATATTCATTTTTTTTCTTTTTGATCAGCATAATTTAAGCGTGCCTTACTTAAAGTTTAACTATAGGTTCAAGTGTGCTGTGAGATAAAAAGGTTGAAAAGGCTGCTCTTTGAGTTCTAAAGTCCCTGCAGGTATCATGACACCACAGCTTCAGAGCTCTGAAGCCACAAAGTCCTAGAATGGACTCAAGGCTCCACCACTTTCTAGCCATGTAAACTTGAGCAAGGAACATGACCTTGCCAAACTGCAGTGTCCTCTGCCATCAACTGAGACAAACACACCCACCTCTGAGGACTGCTGAGAGTGCATGAGGTCCATTAATGTTTTGTTCATGTATATAACTAGATGTAGAGTTTATACTACTAGAAAGTATTTGCATAAGAAATCAATGCCACTGATGTTTACCAGAACCCAAATCTCTAAACAACATATTGCGTGTGAGTGTATGTGTGTGTGCACACGTGCATGCACACGTGACAGAGGGGGGAGAGAGAGTCTAGCTGAGAAAGAGGACAGAAAAGCCTGGGTTCCCAGAACTACAGCATTCCTACCAAGGTAAGAAAGTTGCTTAGCAACTGCATCCTCAGCCAATAAAAGTAAAATGTCAAGGATGCAGTTTTTCTGACTGGCCAGACAAGGGAGCAAATGGCTTGGCGTTTCCACCGCTTTGCTGTTGTGCCGGGCAGGGTGGCGAGTTTGCTCTCCCGTTAGCAAGCTTTTCAGGACGGAGTGGAAACTTGTAATGAATCATTGATAATGGCTAATGCCCACCCAGGGGGAAAGGGACCGAGCAGAAAACATGCTATTTCTCAGGGTCAGGAACCTCCATTTGAAGTCAAGGGCACACGATGGGGCCCTATCCCACTCTGATCTCTCCCACGGTGGGACAGTCACACACCAAAGCAGCCCCCTTTTCTGCCCTGGGAGGATATGGTGCATCATCCTAACAATCCTAGAATCCTCAGATACCCGGCTTGTTCTTCTCTCAGGGAAACTCACTCACGCGTCCTTTCCCTGCTTGGTCATTGGGCTCCTGAGCAAGGTCAGCAGGAGACTGCCCTACAAAGGCACGTTAATTGTCACTAATGTCATCTCCTCTGCCGAGTAACAACAATAACGATAGCTAATGGTTTATCAAGCAATTGCCGCAAGCCAGGCATGGTCCTAATCCCCAAATCCCAAATCTAAAATGCTCCAAAATCCAAAGCTTTTTGAGCACAAACATGACTCTGTGGTCACTGGAGCATTTCAGATGTTTGGACTTGGGATGCTCCACCAGCAAGAACATGAGCTTGTACCCAAAAATTGAAAAAGTCCAAATCTTAAACATGTGTGGTCCTAAGCATTTCAGATAAGGGATACTCAACCTGTATGTGATCGCTAACATTTAGTACATACCTGCTTTGCCTAGCAGTCTTCCAAGATTACATCCATCATCTCATTTAAGAATCTCAAAGACTCTTGAAGGTCAGGGACGGTTATTATCACCATCCCCATGTTTCTGACAGGCGAGAGAAGACCCAGAGGAACTAGCAAACTGCCCAAGATCACCTGGCTGGTAAGGAGCAGGTCAGATTCCAAATCCAGGCAGTCTGGACTATGACTGTGGTGCTCACCCCTACATAATGCTTGCCACTTGAGGGGGTGAGGGGAGATACAAATAGTGGATTATGTATAAGAACAACTGAGATATTCAATTGTTACCCTCTGCTCTTCACCACCCACTTACGGATCCTAATGCATTTTAAGCACACATAATTGCATTGTGGCCAGTGAACATGATGAGGAATGGGGGGGCAAGAGACTGGGCCCTCAAAGGTAGTAATAAAGGAAGAGTTAAAATCTTGTCCCAGGTTTTGATTTTTATTTTTTTTTCAGCAGTTTTTGGCCCCTGGGCTGGATCTGAACCCGCCACCTCCGGCACATGGGGCCAGCGCCCTACTCCTTTGAGCCACAGGCACCACCCCCCAGGTTTTGATTTTAATATGTGGAACCTGATTTTAGTTTCTGGGATAGAGACTAGCAAACTTCCCTGAAAGGCCAGGCGGTCCACATTTTAGTCTTTACTAGCTGTGCTGTCTCTGTGAAAACTCCATACAATATCCATGGTTGTGTGAAAGCAGACACAGCCGGTGCATAAGCGGAGGCACACTCCTGTGGCCGTGTTCTAGTAAGCCTGCCGCCCGCTGGCGGACTGTTCTGGAGAAGTGTTATTACCACTTCTGATTGCTCTTCAGTTAGCAGCGATCCACAACGCTTCGGCTCCACATGGCTCTCCCTCTGGCTTCCTCTCGTGGAGCTCAGTTGTCAAAGCTGGGCAGAGGGGCTGGGCCGAGGGGCCTGCAGACCTCCTCAGGGGCTGTCCCACCCCTCAGTTAACAGGGGAGGACACTTGGGAAAGTAGCTATGGCTTGCCCAGGACCTGGGCTGCTTATGGTCTCCAAACTGGGTGCCCCTTGGGGCAGCAGGAAGGGGAGTAGAGGGAGCTAAGCCAGAGCATCTGTTTCTTTTTAGACAGAGCCTCAAGCTATTCCCCTGGGTAGAGTGCCATGGCATCACAGCTCACAGCCATCTCCAACTCCTGGGCTCAAGCGAGTCTCCTGCCTCCGCCTCCCAAGTAGCAGGGACCACAGGCGCCCACCACAATGCCCGGCTATTTTTTGGTTGCAACCGTCATTGTTGTTTGATGGTCCGGGCTGGATTCGAACCTGCCAGCTCAGGTGTATGTGGCTGGCGCCTTAGCCACTTGAGCCACAGGCGCCGAGCCAGAGCATCTGCTTGATGCTGCCGACCACGGGGTAAGGGCTAACCTCCCACAGTATAAGGGTTAAGGGAAATGAAGCCTGGAATCTTGGAAATGCAATAAAAGTGATCTCCCTTTTTCCATAGAAAACTCAGAGAGTAGGGTGCTAAGTTCAGTTAGAATGTCGCATGTTATGTTTTTCTTAGAGGAGGCAGGCCCATTCCTAAGATGTCGGACTGCACGCCAGGAGAAGCTGACAGGATAAAGTAAGGAAGACATGAATTCTGTGCAAAAGGAGCCCTAGTTTCAAAAAAGTACATTTTGAAAATCATTCCGGCGTTGGCGCCTGTGGCTTGTGAGTAGGGCGCCGGCCCCATGTACCAAGGGTGGCGGGTTCGAACCCGGCTCCGGCCAAACTACAACAGCAAACTAAATAAATTAATTAAATTAAATAAAAATCATTCCAAGTTAGGAGCTCACGAGGCAGGCAGAAAGGGAGCCATGACCTAGGACTTCCAGCTCGTATGGTCTTCAGAGACCCTAAAGGAGTCCATGACCTTGAGCAGTCCTAGCCACGCCCACAGTATCCTCAGCTGCAGAGTGAACGGCCTGGAGTCCCTTGGCTTGGGACCCTCATCCCCCTGGATGAGGAACTGGCTTACAGGGACATGTCCTATCAGTCACTGTAACTGAACAGGGAATGGAGGCTGCGGGAGTTTCTCGTTTGAAGATCAATCTCAAACTCCTGGTGGGACGTCAGAATTAATATCAAACTTACAAAATGGAAGGGTCTGTGATCTTTAATTCAAAAAGCATTTACAAGAAGTCAGAAGAACGGCAAATGAAATGCTTAAGTGCTTTGGGATCGTTGCCTGGATTTCATTTCTGTGATTGCATCTCCTTTGTTCCTCCTTTTCATGCTGCTGGTCACTGGCGTGATGGGGAAGCACTCTGTAGGGGGCTTTCAGGCGCATAGTACAGGGCGTCCCAAAAGTCACCCCTAAAGTCTCCATACACATAAAGAAAATGGGGAATTGTACCTGATTGTACCTTTGTTTACATAATATTCATTATAAAATTTTACAAAATATTCCCCACATGTTGGCCACCTCTTTGTAAAATTCTGTAATGAATATTGTGTAAACAAAGGCACAGGTAGCTACAATTTCTTATTTTCCCTATGTATGGTGTCTTTAGAGGTGACTTTTGGGGCACCCTGTATTCTGTTGTCTCAGCCCCTGTGAAGTGGAGAACAGAGCAGAGTAAGAATATCCCAGGCTGACGGGAAATGCCATCCATCAGTCATT
>NW_003852411.1:26301020-26311750 GCF_000181295.1 Otolemur garnettii | reverse complement strand
TTCAGAGACATGAGGAACAAGAGGTGAACTGGGGGCACCCTCAGCAGATATTGCTAAACACTTACCGGCATTTATCTTTGTAGAATAACCAGTACATGGCGTACCAGGATGAGGAATTGGCTTACAGGGACAGACAGCTGTTCCTTGTTAGGAGGGTCCCTTGGTGCCTCTCATTTGTTAGGGATGGCATAATATCCATCTGTACTAGCAAAGTTTATAATTTGGGTGGCAAAGGTGGTGTGCAAGCAAAATGCCATTCATTACATCTAGAAAGGTTGATGGAAATTGTGTTAGGCTAGACTCAGATTCTTGGTCTATTGTGATTCATAGCAAATGCTTGAAAGGGCCACTTTGCCATTCTGAACCTCAGTTTCCTAATCTGTCTAATGGGGATAATTCCTGCCTTACAGACTACTCTGAGTCAGCTTGAAGCTTGTGTAAAATAGACAATGGCCTCTGGGAAGGACCCCTATATCTGTAGTGCCTAGCACAGGGCCTGGCACATACTAGGTGCTCAACAAATTATTTTTGACTGAATCAATGATTCATATGGAAATACAATCATACATATTTATAAACAGTTTTATGAATCTAAGGTATAATGAAGTGAATGGAAAAAAGCCTGGACCCAGGAGCCAGAAGACCTGCTGTTTTTGTCCTGTGTGGCCTTAAGAAAGTTTCTCAACCTTTCTGAGATTATTTCCTCTTCTTTAAAATAAAGTGATTCTTCAAGCCCTAACAGTCTGTTTTCTAAACAAAAATAATGTGGTCTCATTAATCTGTGCCATAATTAATTTGGACTGGTGACTAAATCAGGTCATGAACTAATTTGTATTTGCTCATTCACAAAATAATAGTGAGAAAAGAAAGGTTTGTTAAGCAAATAAGATAGTAGGAGAAGTGTTGAGCCTATTTAAGATACATCTGTTTTCAAGCAATTTGAAAAGCATAGTAGGGGCTTCATTAGCATATTAACGGGGTGTTAATTACAAAGACTCTTTTAAAGCAGGTTTTATAAAATCCCCACTTAGCAACCATTAGCTTGTGGTACTTGAAACACAAACTATTCACGTGTGTTACTTAGAAGTAATAAAATTGTAATTTAAAAGTAATCTGCCAACTTGTCACGAATTTAGACTGATTTTTCTCTCAATTGATCCAAATGAGTGAGGTTTTGCTATAATTATACATAATGCTGGTGATAATGAGACTGATTATCAATCTTTCCCTGCTTTTCACTACCTCCATCATTACAGATTTTAGGGGAAGAGGCAGGGTTGAGGGAGAGGGAAAGAAGAGGGGGAAGGGAGAGAGAGGAGGGAGAGAGAGGAAAGGATGTCACTCTCCCCTCCCCCCTCCTCCAACCAGTAGACAAACAACCTCCCAGCCCCCACCCTCAACAGCTCATCAGACCCTCCTCTGGGGGCTGCAGGAATCCAGGTGGAACTGTCCAGTGTGGCTCAGAAGGCAGCCAGCTGGTGCGAACAGGGGCTGGCTGCATGCAGAGGCCTCCCCAGCAGCTACTGAGTCCTTTCGTCCTGCATTCCCACTGAGAGGCCTCGGGGCTGCGCCTCCATGGGCAGGAGGGCCTCTCCTATATGCTCCCTACTCTCCACACGCTCCTAGATTTTCCCCACTGAGAAAGTCAGAAAGGGCTTTGGTAGCAGAGAAGGCTTCTCAATGAAAGATGGGGCTTCTACCTCTGCTCCCCACTTGCTGGGAATTTAATGTCTAACATCTTGTTTTCCACATCTGTTAAAATGCAGAGCTTTGTACCAGTAAAACGGGTATAAATTACCCTCCTGTTCAATCTCAGGCTGCTGGTGCGGCCCAGAGGTTTCTGTGAAAGTGCTTTTGGAGATGCCGATAATAATTCAAATATAAGAAATGCATATTAGCTAATCTCCGGTATCTCCATGGCTCTTCTGTGGAAGGAGAAGAGGGAAGATTGGCTGGGCTGGAAGCCCTGAGGAAGGGAACAAGAGCTGGGGTTGGAATTCTAAGGGGCTGAAGTCAGGATGAGGAGTATCCCGACTCCCCATTGGAAAGGTGTTCGGTCAAAATCTTGAGTTTGGAAGGGGCAAGAAGGGCCAACCTGGGTAACTGCTGTAATAATTAGCAGAGTTGTACTGTACAGTGCCTGATGGGGCTGGAATTAAAACCCAGCTCGGCTACTCTTCCCCAGATTCCAATGCTGCGTATAGTGTTAGCTCTCTCTGTTCCCCAGTTTTTGCATCTGTAGGATAATAAGAGCACCAACCTTCAAGCTGCGTCATAGGTATGAATGAGTTAACACAGGTTGAATGTCCCTTATCCAAAAGGTGTAGGTTCAGAAGTGTTTCGGATTTTGGAATATTTGCATTATGCTTATCAGTTGGGCATCTCTAATCTGAAAATCCAAAGTCCAAAACGCTCCAATGAGCATTTCCTTTGAGCATCATGTCGGCACTCAACAAGTTCAGGATCTGGAAGCAGTTTGGATTTCCAGTTCTCAGATTAGGGATGCTCCACCTGTACTGTCGCTCTTTTGTGAGGATTACTGAGTCAGGGCTGGGTGATGAGAGCCACCAAACCCAAGGCATTCTAGAAAATAAACCCCCATTCCTGGGCCTCTAGGTCGTCTTTCAAATAAGAGAAGAAAATACCAGATCCTCTGAGAGCCCCCGCGTGCCAGCCACCCAGTGCCGGTGCCTAAATTCTCTGCAGGCCCAGAAGCTACATCAGGAGGGGAAGGAAGAGGTGGAGCCTTGAGATTGCTCTTTGCACAACTTCTCCCCTGCTGCTCTTCAGTGCTCTATCTCTCGGATTGTAAATGTTTCAGAAAATAGTTTATACTAATTATGTTCCTCCCTAAATCTCATAAACAGTTACTCCTGCCTACATAAAGCCAAACCACTTACAACCATGGTAGGCTCCAGTTAGCCGCCCACACATCTGTGGCGGGGAAAATATGTTCTTGCACATGCACACGACGTGCACACACACATCCGTGAGCACCCCAAGCTCAACTCTTCCTCTGCGGCCATCCTCAGGTGAAAAGGGGACTATTCGACAGGGGTGGTCGGTCAAGGTCAATTAGGAAGGTCCCTGGGAAAGGCTGCCTTTTAATGCTCCAGAGGTCACTGCTGCCCCTCTGCAATTCTTAAACCATCCTGTGGTTTACTCCTCACTGGCTAGCCCACATCTGTAACCACCTATCAGTGCTGGGCCTGAATTTCTAAGGCTGGTTTGGGGCTCCAGGACCGTGCCCTGTCCCCTCGCCCCCCCAGGGGTGTGCTGCTGACTCTAGCTTCACAGAGAAAGTATGTGGGCCTCAGCTGTTCCATTTTCCAGCTCTGAGACCTTAAACAAGTCATTTCACCTCCCCACGACTCAGCTTCTTTGTCCATGAGAGGAGTAGGGTAACAATGGCAACAGCACCCACTCACAGGGCTATTGTGCGGAGTGAATGAGTTGACACAGGTGGGTTGTCGCTGGCATTAGTGTCAGTGTGCTTGTTAAATGAGATGAGAGAGGTCCTCTCCTCCCTGATCCCCTCCTCACCCTGAGGATTACTGCACAATTGGATGAGGAGATTACAAGCTTTGTTTTGCAGTCTTCTAAGAGGCAGCAACTGTCTCATCCCAGGAAAACACATCTCTAAGTGAGCAGCTGGCAAGCCCAGGAGCAGGATCTCACTGTTGCACGGCAGGGCCTGGAGCTGGCAGAGTGGGTGTCTTTGTGTGGGCAGCCATTGCCACCCAGGTAGTCACTACCCTTCACCCAGTTGGACCAGTCTTCTGTTGGCTGATCAGATGGTGCCTGACATGTGGTAAGCATGGCCACCTAGACAAAAATCCAAGGGTGACACTGCTTCCCTTGTGATTCTCACTCAAATCACAGGAGCCCTCTGTGGTGGTATTTGCCAACATGTAAAAGGGCAGGGGCTCACACACCAAATCATTTAATAAATGCAGAACAATTTGCTGCATAAGGACAAAGGTGGTTAGAGGCTGCAGGTGACCACTGCGTTAATCCTTGGATTTCCCGTGCCTGCTGCTCAGTGCTCCCACTTCCCTTCTCCCCACTCACTGCAAGTTCTCAGACAGACCTCCCTGCAGAGGGGGTGGAGTCCTTCAGCTCACTTTTAGGCCTCTTCACTGGTACAGGCAAACAAAATAGAAATCATCAGCAGAACTAAACAGGATAATTGTTCTCCTCCCTCAGGAATGACAAGAAAAAGTAGCATGAGAGGGAGACGTTTAAACAACCCCTCCAGTTCCCAATGTCTTACTGAACTATTTTCTTCCTTCTGAGGCTGGAAAGAAACCATTGCATTTCCTTCCATCTGAAGCCTAATCATGAAATACCAAAGCCCCCACAATTATGAAAGTCTAAGCCTGCAAAACATGTGGGTGTGTGTGTGTGGACTTACTTTTATTCTCCCAGACTCCTAATTCATTATTCTACAGTAATATCTGCGTTTTGAATTAATTTGCATGTTAGCACCTAAGCAAAAGGGAGGGAATGTAACTATTAACTTGTGTTAGGTACCATATATGGGGGCTATACTTTAACAGCTGTTTTTTCATGCGCTAGCTCATTAATTCTCACAACAACACTTCAAGAATGAGATTATAAATCTCAATTTAGAGAGAAAGATAAGGAGGCTCAGAGAGGTTAACTAGCTTGCCTCAGGTCACACAGCTAGTAAATGAAAAACTGGGAATCAAACTCAGCACACTGTCTCTCCCTATCCCCTCCCCACCCACACTGTTTTCACTATATCCGAATTGCATGGGAGCCCCAGGGTGGGAGGCCCATGCAGATTATTTGAGAACTGCTTTGTTTATCCATGGTGTCAAATACCATGAGAAGTCTGTATGTATGCATGGATGTTTTCTGATGCTCATTAGCGTTCTTTTGTGTATTTAATGTGTGGTCCAAGACAACTCTTCTTCTTCCACTGTGCAGCAGAAAAGAAAATCATTAAAACAACAGGCTTGGCTCGGCGTCTGTGGCTCAAGTGGCTAAGGTGCCAGCCACATACACCTAAGGTGGCAGGTTCGAATCCAGCCCAGGCCAGCCAAACAACAATGACAGCTGCAACCAAAAAATAGCCAGGCATTGTGGCGGGCGCCTGTGGTCCCAGCTACTTGAGAGGTGGAGGCAGGAGACTTGCTTGAGCCCAGGAGTTGGATGTTGCTGTGAGGTATGCCACGGCACTCTACCCAGGGGGACAGCTTGAGGCTCTGTCTCAAAAAAAAAAAAAAAAAACAACCCAAACAAGCTTTTCTGTAAGCAAGCTGCAACTCAGCCCCACATAAACTTGAACTAGCCCTGCGCTCCTTTAGGCCTCAGTTTACCCGACTATGAAATGGGAGCTCTAAGACGTTCTTTAAGGTCCCCTTAGTATGCTAGCATTCCAAGATCCCAGCAAGCAGTCCCCAGTGAATTTTAGACCAGAACTTCTTTCTTCGGTTGTTCCCTTAATTCTCTCCTTAAATCTTTCTACCTTCACCACCCTCTTATCCGCCCCCCACCACCACCAACTATCTCCAAGAGCCTCTTTGGCATTAATGAAGCCATAATCTCACAAACTTTGGGGTTCCCAAGAATCTGACTGCAGACAAACACGTTTCTCTAACAAATGAACTAGAATATGAAGGGAAAAAAAGGCAATTCTCATCTCTGAATGGGCCTGAGATGGGAATTGGGGAGGATTTTCAGACCCAGGGCACAGCCATAAACTGGAAGTCAAATGCCCAGGTCACGGCGTTGGCCGCCACTCTCGCTGGATCATCAGACTGATCCAAATAACTTGAATATTACCTCTGGAATATTTCCATGGCCCCCTACCCCTAGGGGGGTCTAAGCATGACCTCCTCATACCTTCCACCTTCCATATTACACACATGGCACAATATTATAATGTGTCTGTTTAACAAGGCTGCCCCCAGTCCAAAAGGCAGAGCCTGAGTCCCATTCATATTTGCACTCCAGTGCCCAACCCTATGCTTGACTCACAGAAACTATCCAATGGACCCAGAATGAATGAGCAAACTCCCTGGTCTAACGCCTCCTGGGTAGGGATCCCTTCCACTTTGCAGAGTTCCACCATGCCTCCCAGAGTTTCTGCCCAGCCAAGTAGGGAGCTTTACTCCCAAGCCTTCAGATGAATTAGCTAGCTGTCCACAGAGGAGGTCAGGGGAGCAAGGGGCTTTTCAGTTCTCAAGACCTTACCAGAATTTCTGCTTTGTCTTGCCTGCCAGAATACCCACTTGGCTCCCAAGAACATAAGCTACGTGTCACCAACTGACCAGAGAGAGGCTACTCGGTCAGCTGTTGGTTCCATTAATTCCGAGCTGGGCGGCTGTGCTGAATGGAGGGATCCCTGGGACGGATGTGTCTGGGCGTTAAGACAGCCCGCGGACCCAGTCTCCCGAAGCTTCCGAGAAGTGTGACTGGGCTGCCCTGCCAGGCTCAGCAGCTTGGATCTTCAATTACCAGTTCTCTAAGACCCCAGCCCGCCGCGCCGCCCCGCCCTCAAGCCCCAGATCTCGACCCCCCAGAGTGGAAGTGACTGGCAGCGACCCTTGCAAGAGAACCAGGGCAGCAGCAGGGGAGGAGAGAAGAGGCTATTAGCAAATCAAAAGGGAAGAAAACAGAGAAAGGAAAAAACACTGTAGCAAATTAAAGCACTATGTTTTCTTTTTCAAAAACCAATTTTAGGGAAAACCGCTTTTCAGCACAACCACCAAGCCCTCGTTGCAAAGTCTCCCAGAAACCCTTCGTATAGGCAAAACCTTTTAAACCACATTTTGTTTTCTCATTACAAGTTGGGTAACAGGATATCATAGTAATTTCCCTCTACCTCTTCCACTTCTCACACCCACACAAACACAGTGGGCTGGAACAATGCTCTATTCTATCTTTGTCTCAGACACATTCTCCAGCAAACTGCTTTAGACGCTCTCCTTAGCATATCCCCGTATCTTCATTCTGATCTGCAAGCATATCCTCCCCTCCGACCCTGCTCTGTCTCCTGCACTCACTCGCACACGCTCCTGTGAAAACATTCTACGCGCATGTAAACATATGTGCTCCCCGGATTCAGTCCCAATCAGGCACCCGCGGTTCCCCGTGTCCCCTCGGTCTCCCTGTCCACGCAGGTCCGCACAGCGCAGCCCGCGTGAGAGACTTACCACCGAAGCCTGCGGGAAACTTCATGAAGTGAGAATAATTCCCATACATGTTTACTCTTCAGTTCATGTTCCTCTCTCGCGCGTCTTCGAAATATCTCGGCCTCTCCCGGCTCCCAGGCAGCGCCGGGCTCGCTTCAACTTGGGCTAACAAGAGTGGTCATCGCTAGCGAGCAGCCCGGGGAGCGCAGGCTGGGCCAGCCCTCTGGGATTAGTCAGGAATCTGCCTCTAGATCGGAGAGTCCACATAGTGCGTCGGAGCCGGCTGTGGCGGCAGCAGCTGGCGCTTGTCAGTAATCACGCATAATGCGCCGCCGCCGCAGCCGCCACCGCTCCGCTCGCCGCCGCCGCCGTCGCTGCCGCTTGAGGTCCTGTTGCTAGTTTGATTAACTCGGGGCTGGGCTGCTGCGTGCGACTCTTCCAGCTCGGGGCTGGTCCCCAGAGGTCCCTACCGGGTGGCAGGATGTATTATCTAGTAAGCCAATCGATGTATGACAGCCCGGGAGCAGGTCAGGAGGGAGGGGGAGGTGGCAGCGAATGGAAGACTCCTTGGGTGCCTTTTCCTTCCCTCGCCCCCTTAGAAATCAACGGGGTTTTTATTCACGTGCGTTTTCTCGCTCTGGCTTCTATCTGTCCCATGCTCTCGGTATTTGATCTGTGAAAGAGGGTGGTGGTAGGGGCCCAGAGAGAGCAGAGCCCTTTCAGAAGCACAAGATTAGAAACGTGTGAGACAGTCTACAGCTATGGGGAACTAAAATAGAGCAGCCCTTAGAACTGGGGTGGGCCTCTCCTGTTTTGGTGGCCAGAAGCATGTGTCTGCGCTAACAGTGGGAACTTGGCAAGTGCAGCTGGGAGCCAAGCTGGCTCACACAGAAAACTTTCAGGTAGAGAGGAGGTGTTGGTTAGGCACGGAGGTCATCCTCTGATGTCCTGCTAGAGGGGTGCGTTCATTTTACATACCGCTGTCATCATGCCACCTGTTCAGAATCACCACTGGGGCCTCCCTGACGCAGAAGGTCTCTAGTGTGGAGCTGACCCACAGATCAAAGAGCCCAAGCACCCATTTGATGTCTGGGTCTGTTGTTCAGCTCTCCTCACAGTCACAGCTCAGCCCATACTTGAACACTTCCAATAGGCAGGAGCTCCGTGATTTCCCATTCCTTCTCTAGGTAGCCCTCACCATGAAACAGTTATTTTATTGAGGTGAAATCTGCCTCTTTTCCCCACAACTTCTCCCTGCAGGTTCTGGGCTACTCTCTGGAGCTGTGTGAAACAAGCCTGTGGGGTCTTTCACTGTGGGATCTTCTGCAAATTCTGAGCTAGAACCTGTTGTGCCCATAATCTCTCTTTCTGTAGGGATTTTTGGCTGTTCCAGTCATTCCATGTCTCACCAAGCACTACTAGACTTAAGTGCTCAACCTATCCTCTAAGAATGTACTTCAATTTACATGACACCCTCATGGTGAGGAGGGGTATTGGCACGACTTGGATGCAATGCTCTGGGTATGGTCTAAATCTTTTTCTCGTGGTGTGTATGCTGGCAAGGGCATGGGGGTGCTATCCACATACCCACCAAGGGCCAGCATCACGGGCTGAGCACTGAGGGGATGGAACAGGGATAAAATGTTTTCTTCTGACACAGCACAGGACAGAGTGAGGCAGAGGGGTAAATCAAAACAGCCCAACAGAAAAAAAAATCAAGACTCAAATGCTAGGAGAACCCAGAACAAAAACCAAGAATAAAGGCCAGAGGGAAGAGGCTAAAATGGGGAACAGAGAAACAGTGAGTGGGAAAGGAGGGAGAAAGATCTAAGCTGTCACTGTGAAGGCCCACAGAGCCTCAAAGCATCAATTGAGAGCCAGCTAGACCAAAAAATGAAGAATATAGAAGGGCCACTTGCCTGCTTGCGTTAGCTTCTGAGCAGCTCTGCATGTTAATTCATGTAGAACGAACTTGCTCAAACCTCCCCCAAGTTGTGTTCTCTTTCATACACATATTTTTCATTCCATTCTTGGGCAATCCATTGGAGGGCCTCCATGAAATACTTCCTATATTCCTCTGAAATGAAAACTTCATTTCACCATCCCAGATCTTTTAGGATCCTGCTTCTTTTTGTCCAGTATTTTTCTTACTCTTACCTCCATTTCATCACCTCTGAAAATCAGATGAACTGCTTTCTCATCCAATTCATTGATAAAAATGTTGAAAAAGACATAGCAAAGACAGCATCTTAGAACACATCATTAGAAATTCCATTCATTGGAATTCCTTGGACACTTGGCTCTGCTGCTTACTAGTTACATGGCCTGGAATTCACAGGCCAGCCTCTGTGGGTGCAAATCACAGTTCCATTGCTTACAGCCTCATGATATTGGCAAGTAACTGAATCTGTTACTTTATAGGGTAGCCGTGAGGATTAATGAGTCAACACATTGTTCATCATTCAGAATATGCCAGATAAATAGTAAATGCTCAATATGTGTAAGCTAATTTGATGATAATGACGATGAGGTGGAGAAGAAGGATATAAATTTTAGCAAGTCACTTAACCTCTCATTTCCTTTTATTTGTAAACAATGGAACAGAGGTAGATGAGTTCCAATTGCCCCTTCAACTTTGAAATTGAAGGTAAACCAATCCACCATCCATTCTGTAATTGTCCATTCTCTCCAGAGTGGTATCTGAAGCAGGGGTCTCACCAACCACAATCTTCTCCTGTACACATGCCAGAGAAGGAAATGGGTTATTCAAACTGGCTTTTTGCTGAACTTCTACTTGGGAGAGTTTTTCCAAATACTCAGTTACTCCAAACCATTCTTCAAAAAGCTTACTCTAGAGCCTTGTCCAAGATCAATGTCAAGACGACTGTTGGATATTTGTGGGTAGACCCTTAACTTTCTTTCCGTTTTGCTAAGTTGGGCACATTATCAACTTCTTTTCCCCATAGAATAAAAACCAAATTACTTAACCTGCCATGAAGAGGCTTCATCATTGTGTGTCAACCTGCCTTTTGAGCTTTATGTGGATATAGACAGAAGTGCTCTCGGGCAATAACCAGGAGGCCAGGACACAGACAGCTCTGCCACCCTCCAGCTGCCCGATGTTGGCCAAGCTCATTTACTCTCTGGGCATAGTACCCATGCCACCTACCTCACTGAGGTTGCTGGTTTGGGTTTTTGTTTTGTGAATCACATAGGATGGGAGTTAAGCACATGATTATTTTATTTGTATTGCATTGTGTTGTGTTGTATTGCATTGTACTGTATTGATCTTTTGAGATAGCATCTTGTTCTGTTACCTGGACTAAAAATGTAGTGGCATCATCATAGCTCACTGCAACCTCAAAGTTCTGGACTCAAGCCATACTCTGCCTCAAACTCCCAAGAGCTGAGATTATAAGCATGCACTGCCATGCCTGGCTAGTTTTTCTATTTTTTGTAGAGACACAGTCTCACAGTTGCTCAAGCTGGTCTTGAACTCTTGGCCTCACGCAATCCTCTTGCTTCAGCCTCCCAAAGTGCTAGGATTACAAGCATGAGCCACCGTTC
>NW_003852411.1:26299876-26300723 GCF_000181295.1 Otolemur garnettii | reverse complement strand
CTCATCTGTCAAACTCTTAGCTATCACTCGAGTTCTAGCTCACTTCCCACAATGACCACGCTGATCAACCAAGATCTCTCCTTAAACTAAGGCTGCAAAATTTACTGGCTGATGTGTTCAGGTGACGCATACACGTATGGCCTTGTGGCCTCCCCAGGGCAGAGCAGCAGAATGATTATCTTTCCCTTGAATATGTCTTGTCTGTGTAACATGATTGTTAACTCTTCATAGACAGTGATGACGTAGTATGTGTCTTCAATTTCTCGTATCAATCTGGAGTGCACAGCAGGTGCTCAATAAATATTTTTGCATCAGAAATGCTTGATATGCTTCATATGTGCCAAAAACAATATAGCAAAGCACACCCTAGCAGACTTTCCTGGTGAAGCCTTCTTTTTGATTTAACATCCTGTAACAAACCATAAATATTGCTTCAGGAAATATGATTGCAGGTTTTCTTTTCGCTTAGCACCTCTGTGCCTTGCCTAAGACAGTTATTGATATAACATTATCCTAAGTGGCTGGTGTTTCTAACCTAAGCCCTTCCTGAACTACTCTACTGGCTGCAGGCACTGCATGTATCCAGCTGTTACTGAATTCTCATTGGGATGCCAAGGGAAAGACCAAATGCTCAATGTCCATAGTAGAAATTAGCTAATTCATTCATAAGAATTCTGGGCTTACTCTTGTCAAGGCTAATTATCTAGCCCTCTTAAATAATATGTTCTGCTTTTGGCTGGGCGCCTGTGGCTCAAGCGGCTAAGGCACCAGCCACATACACCTAAGGTGGCGGGTTCGAATCCCCAGCCCAGGCCCACCAAACAACAATGATGGCTGCAACCAAAAA
>NW_003852411.1:26294339-26299535 GCF_000181295.1 Otolemur garnettii | reverse complement strand
AAAAAAAAAAAAATATGTTCTGCTTTTATTAAAGCTATCAGTGCCTTTGAGTAAATGAAAAGGGCACATATTTCACTGGTATGTTTGATACAAACTCAGCCAATAATATCTTATGTTCCCCCTGGTAATCAAAGGCTTTATTTCTGCCTTTTTATTGTTGTTGTTGTTGTTGCTTTTGACCAATGATGGTATAAGACAATATTTTGTAGCAAATGCAAACGAAAGACCAAACACATTCATTTTGACATCTCCATGCTGAGGCTATATATATTTAATATTTACATATATTTAACATTTTTTATATTTTTGTAGTACTTAGCTATGTAATAGTATATTAAGTTCCAATGTGTTTTCCCAAATATTAGAGTTAAGTAGGGCAGGCTTTATGATCCCAATTTTATAAAGGAGGGATTTGAGACCAAAGCAATAAAGTTAAAGAGGAAAGACAGTTACTCTGACAAACAGGATTTTGGATCTTGTCTCACAACTAAGCAGTGACAGAAATACGTATATAAACCAGGGCTTCAACTCTCACTCCCAGCCAATGTGTGTTTCACCAGACCATGATCCTTCTCTCACTAGTATGTATATGTCTCCACTATACATACGTGTGTTGGAGGAGGTCTTTCTATATATTATTTTTTCCTCTGTGCTGCTACTCATTTACTCATTTATCAGTCAGCCACCTCTTACTGAGAGCCTATTATCCATCAGTCAGTGCAAATATCCTAAGGTAAAACACACAGCTCCTGACCTCATGGAGCTTATGCAGTCTGATGGAGGAGATGGATATTTTTTAGAAAGTCACAGACACATACCTATCATTATAAACCACGATGAGTACTATGAAGGAAAATAATTAGATGAGTTGAGAGACACTAGCTGGGGAATCTAACTTTTGGGGGGGTTGTTTGTTTGTTTGTTTGTTTTTGAGACAGAATCTCACTGTTGCCCAGGTGCTATGGCATCAGCCTAGCTCACAGCAAACTTAGACTCCTGGGTTCAGGTGATACTCCTGCCTCAGCCTTACAAGTAGCTAAGATTATTGGTGCCCACCACTGTGCCCAGCAAACTTTTGTATTTTTAGTAAAGAAAGGGTCTCACTCTTGCTCAGTCTCAAAGTCCAGAGCTTAAGGAACCTCCTGCCTCAGCCTCTCAATGTGCTAGGATTTTAAGCACGAGCCACCATGCCTGGCTTTTTTTTTTGAGATAGGGTCTTTCTCTGTCATCCAGGCTACAGTGCAATGGCACAGTCATAGCCCACTGCAACCTCAAGCTCTTGGCCTTAAGAGATCCTCTTGCCTCTGCTTCCCAAGTAGCCAAGACTATAGGCAACACAGGCCACCACACCCACCTAATTTTTTTTAGTTATTTAGTTTATACAGTCAGGGTTTTTTTTAATGCTGCCCTTGAACTTGTGACCTAAAGCAATTCTCCAGGTGCCAGGCTGGTCTTGAACTTGTGACCTAAAGCAATCCTCCTGCCTTAGTCTCCTAAAGTATAGGGATTACAGATGGTGAGCCATGGCACCCCACCAGGGGAATCAAATTTAAATTGAAAAGTCAGAGTAGACTTCTTTGAGGAAATGATAGTTAACACTCAACTCTAAAGGATAAGATCCACCCTGGGGAAGAAAGGAGGATGGAGAGAGTGAGACCAGGCAGAGAAAACAACAGGCCTGGCAGCCCTGAGGAGGGAATCAACTCAGTGGATCCAAGCCTCTGAGTGGTAAAAATGTTCAGAACTCCCATGGTAGACGGTCTGATCTTCCAGGGTCTCATGATTCTCTATATGACAAGGCACATCAACTTGGGCTCTCTACTGCTAGAAAACCTTCCACCCTGGCTTTGTTCCCCCTTTACACGCTGTTCAAACCGATGACTCTCCACGTCCCTATGACACCCCTCAGTAATTCACCTACATGCCTGTGTTCATTCTGCTTCTCTGTCCAGGGTAACCTTCACCTTCCTCTGCTCTCTGTCCAAATACTGCCTGCTCCTCAAGGCCATTGTCACAGAGCTGAACTACTCTCTCTCACCTCAAGACTTCCTTAGCCTACGGCTGGGACACTGTCATGTCACTCAACATGGTTCCTTGTATTATTATCATGAATGCATCTGAAAAACCCTCTTACTAGATGACTAGCAACTGAGGCTGAGTCATTGATAGTTCGTAAAGCTTTATAACAGAATCTAACCCAACCCAGTAAACACATGATGAATGAATGAATGAAAGTTTATTGATTATGCTGAGATCTCCTGGTGTCAACTCCAGGGCCCTGGGCATAAGGAAGTGAGCATGCCCACTCCAAAGTTTCAATAGTTTTTATCAGCGCAAATTTCATTTTCATGAACTCCTTTTCCTGCAATCAGACTCAGATGTGGACAGGCTCAACAGTGACCTTAGAAATTCAGTCTTGGTAACTGTGACTCTCTGAGCAAAGAAACGAGGCACTTGATTCAGGAAGACTGCTAATTGGCTTTGAGTTAGAACTGTCTCAACTATCATCAGAAAAAGAAAAAAAAAACCACTTCCGTTAGGCCTGAACATATCCAGTGGCACAAATTATATCTACAAGGTGTCATCCATGGCTTAGGAACCAACTATAAGTTTGTGTCATCTAGCTCAAGTCACTGATGAAACCAGCTGACTGTGTTGTTTGCCTGGAGGAAGTGGTTCCCAAACTTGTCTGCACACTTGTTCTACTCCGGAGTGATCTGGGATTACGGTCTGGGATTTGGAACTGTTAAAGAGAACCCCAAGTGATTTGAATGCACAGACAACTTTGGGAACCATTGACTCAAGGCAAGAGAACATTCTTATAATGAGAGAAGCTAAGAAGGACCCATTAGCAGAAAATGAGAAACAGCTTCCCAGGATAATTCCAAGGAACCAATAAGATCCACTTTGCCCATCTGCTAGTACACACAATTGGGGCTTATGAACCCAAGAAGCTCTTGCTTTGCAGGAGATGTGGTGGCAATGGCCATCTGCTGTGTAGACTTAGCACACACTGACTCGAGGTTTGCTGGCACTGTGTTCTCAGCACGACACGCTCTCACCCCACTGCCTCTGCTGTCAAAATCTTACTTATTAAAGGGCAGTTCCTCTGTTAACTCTTTTCTTAAAAATAGTTAATACATCCACTAAATGTCCCCCTAAAATGCTTAAATCTTTATTACGGCACTAATTTAATTTCCTCTGGTATCATAACTACTTGTTAAATTGGAATCTTCCCTTGAGTACAAGGGTAATCTCTTATTCATCTTTATATTGGCGAAGAGTCTAACATTTTGCTTTGTACACAGTTAAGTACTTGATGAATGCTTATCCAATGGATGCTGAGATTACAACTATGAACAGGGCAGACTTTATCCCTGCTCTCATGGGACGCTACGCCATGAGTTTAAGGATAACTTCTGACTACCCTCAACCCCAAACTAAATAAGGTAGAAAGAACAGTTGCATGGATGCCTCCATCTCTTGGTTCCCAGCCAAATGATGAACACAAAACCCTCCCTGTCATAAACAGCTCGACCACAGCTGCAACACACACAGGAACTCTCAGGAGACAGAACAACTGTGATCATGCTGAAAGAAGAATGGTGCTGAGACCAGGGGAAAACATCTGGTCTCCTTCAAGTGGAGCCAGCAGTACAAATATGGGACACTCTAATCCAGACTGGGTCCAGTTCCAAGGAGTCCCAGCCAAAGAGGTAGATGTCAGTATTAGAGCTCAGGGAAGCCTGTTCAAGTCTCTGAGAGACAGGAAGAAATTCTGAAGTACAGCCCAATGCCTGAGACCAAGTCATCGCCACCTGGATTGTGTTGAACAGACAAATATTGGAGACCTCTGAAGGCTGGCTACTGGCTACACGGATTCGTGTATTCAGGTATAGATTAGGAGGCTGCAACCCAATCGCACACAGGCAAAGCAGTCTATTTTCAGATCCCACTTACTCTTGGGGAAGAAGCTCTAAATATACCATCCAGTGACTGCGGGAAGCAGATTATCTTTGCTGGCAGCTGAGCAGGGTGGGGCAGAATGGGACGTCAGGAGCCTCCCCATTAACCTCAGCACAACCCCAAAGCCCCCATCCCTTGCAGAGCTATATTTACATAAGGGCAAATGTCTATTATATTTGACGTGGTTTTCAGTTAAGAGCTCCCGGGGATGGGCTTTGGATGGCAGGAAAAGCCACTATGTTTCACTCTCCAAATATCCACTGAGCATAGCACATAAATTTCACAAGGTAGGATTCAGGCAAAACTGACTGTGTCCCGTTCTGGGATGTTTATTTCACAAGAAGGTCTTGCAATTATAGAAACACTAGTATTGCAGCTTCTTGGGTGTTCAGCACCTGCTGGTTTAGGACATGCTTTTTGAGCCCATTCATGGACAGGTATAGAATATTATTAAAAGCAAAATCCAAGAAGTTTGTAATCAGAAAGGATGTTTGGTTTCAGGACATGAGAATTTTTCTTGCTGTAACAATTGTTTCTATAACAGACAGGCCTTTTGACTGTGTTCACAGAGACGTAGTTATCTTACTGCCCAAAGCCGAACACTGTATAAGGCCCCTCTGTAAACACCTCTATTTCCGGCAGGTAATCTGAAAAGGCCAGAGAGTGTTTAGTTTTGGAAGGAATTGAGCGAGACCCGTACTAAGCACCAGCACTCAGGTAACTCAGTAGCAAAACCAAATAGACATAGCTGTAGGTAAAGACCAGTTGATTGGGGCAGGGGTAGAGGGGACAGACAGAGAAGTGATTGAAGTCAGAATGTTTAGCAACGTCAGCGATTGGGAAAGCTCTGTATTTAGCCTGTCATATTAGTCTTAGAAGAGGGACTAGACCCAGTTTGGCTGGAATCAACCATGGCACACGGAGAGTTTGTAGCATCTGCGGGAGATAGAGGAAGATGGCATCCGAGACCTTCCTCTGTAGCAGGGTTGCCTTAAGAGTCCAGGTGCCATCTGCCTCAAACTCACCTGGGAGGAGTGTTAAATCCACAGATTCCTAGGCCCTGCTCCCACCTTCTCAGTCAGGTGGGGGTGGGAGGGCGCCCGGACATGTGCACCTTTGACAGACCCCACAGGTGATTCCTTTGAGCATGAACCAGGGAATCACAGCCTTAAAGGATGATACCCACAGAAGGCCAAACCTTGGCCAGGTGTGCTACATTAGCATCAGAGC
>NW_003852411.1:26286172-26293231 GCF_000181295.1 Otolemur garnettii | reverse complement strand
CTTCTTCTTCTTTTTTTTTTTTTTGCAGTTTTTGGCCAGGGCCAGGTTGGAACCCTCCACCTCTGGTATATAGGGCCAGCACCCTACTCCTTTGAGCCACAGGCACCGCCCAGTTACTTCTTTATTTATTATATATTTAATTTAATTGCATTCCAGAAAAATTTCAGCCTCCTTAAACGGGCACAGAATATTCTTTCCCAACACAGACTTTGCCCCTTCCTTGTTCCCTTCTTTTGCTCAAGCTTCCTTCTCCTCCAGGAGCACCGCCCCCCCCCCACCCCGGCTGAATCCCAGGGCATTCTTCTCTGGGCTTCCTGAATGCCACCTCTGCCTGACCCTCCCTAACTAGGTGGTCTCTGTCGCCTTCTATCTTGTCTTCCCCTCTCTCTTCTCCGAGTGTGTGTCTCCACATGTCTCCTTCTCCAGCTCTCTGTCCCTCTGTGCTCTTAAAACTCCCATCCCATCCCCACCTCCAGCCCCTGTTACCCTTGTTTCTCACCTACATGGAGCTAAGTCCTGTGCTGCATTTTCTCAATGTGAAGCAGCCCCACAAACTGATATTCAACCTGCTGCTACTAAAACCCATCCCTGGTGACCAGGCTTTCACCTCAGCCTCCATACCAGGGACTCCTTCACCTCAATGTGACAAGGCAGGGAGCACAGCTTCCTTTTGGGGGACAGGGCATGTCATCCCACCTCTCTGAAGAGACGTCTTTTCAGCAAGCGGTTTTCCCTGCCACGTCCCCCATCCTCACGTCCTGGTCAAAGTTGGAACCTGTGTTTCTATACTCTTATTCTGCAGCCGTTCATAAATAGTAATCCAGCTGGTAGTTTAATGCCTACTTGCCCGCACAGATGGAAAGCCCAAGAAGACAAGACCCGTATCTCTTTTATTCACTCCTCAGTGCCTGGGACATAGGGAGTAGGCAAGAAATAGTCAGTGAACAGACGAATGTATCACCCCTCCACTGGGTGATCGCTGTGTGTGCATGGATATATCCCACTCACCCTCACTGTCTTCAAATATATAAGTGATGTAGGATACTTGTTGTCCTCCCCTAGCACTTCAAACGGTGCCGAGTTCATAGCAAGTGCTCAAAAATATAGTCGTTAGATCTATTCCTCTACTGGGAAAGTAATTCAAAGCCAATACTGGTGAGTCTATAATATCATGTTTGATTCAAAAGGAGACACATTTAGTCCAACAAATCAATGACTATTAAGCACCCGTTCTGCCAAACGCATAGAAGTCTTCATCTGGCTATCTCCCTGTCGGTCGGTCTATCTGCCTGGCCGTCTCTGATAAGGGGAGTGGTTGCAGAGACAGAGCAGGGTCTGCTTTTGAGTGCCAGTTTTGCCTGAGTGTCTGTGTGACCTTGAGCACTCAGAACCCTCTGATTATCAGTTTCTTCAGCCTTCAAAATGAGCACAAAATTTTTAGTTTGCAGAGATATTGGGAGGATTGAAAGAAGGGATGTATTTGAAAGCCTTTTGTAAAATGTGAAGTGTGGTAACGTGTATAATTATTCTGAGTGCATGATGAAAAGGAAAAGGCGATGGAGTGAAATATGGCTGCGAGAGTTTCAGTCCCTCTCCAGGCAGTGAGGGACAGGCTAGGAGGGCAGCACGGGGTCCACACTCCCCAGACCTGTCTGTCCTGACCCCCTGACAAATCTCTAAGCCTCCAAGACATAGGTTCATCATCTTGTCAAATGGGCTCCAAGGCTCCTGGCTTCCTGGGAGGAGCTGGCTTACTAATAAAGAGATTGTCTTAATAATGTGAAGTACCCGGGTGCCATGGTAACGGGCATTACATGATCTGGAGAAGAGGAGCAGCTTTTGATAAGAATAGGGAGCCTGCAGATGGGAAAGGGGGGTGGGGATACACAGGGGGTGGGGGTGGAGGGAAATGCAAGCACGGAAAGATAGAGTAAGCACCAGCGGGAATGAGCACACCGTATTGTATTTATTGCCTGCCTCGCAGGGCGGCCTGGGCCCTGGTAGCTGCAGGTATGTCTCTTGAACATTTTCAGATTCTCAGGTACTACTGCAACTTTGGATCCCCATGTACGTAAACTGGTAACCCCAATCTATGGTTTTTTTAAAGACATAAGAACATGGAAAATCTGTATAAAACCGGGTTGTAATTTCACAGAAGATTTAGAAACACAAGTTTTTTGTGTTCACTGATCAGTGATTTTAACAAGTTCTCCTGTAACTCTTGTTGAAATTATCCTCATGAGTCCTACCAATGTGAAGAAGCAGAAAGTTTGTGCAGTGTGAACAGAAGGTCAATGCCAATGTCTGTGTCCATGCCATCGAACTTCATTACCTCATTAAAATACTACCTACACGTCCGAGAGCATGACACACGATTTGGAAGGTTGTTTATGCAAAGGAACACACGTTCGCTGTAGCAAGGAAGGAGCTCATGCCTGATGAGTCCTTCCGTGTTGCAGACCCTGGACTGGGCACTTACCCACATTAGCTTCTTCTAGAGAGTCCCGCAGCTTGGCTTCTGGACCCAGCTTGCCACCAGCCGGCTGGGAGAGCTTTGAGTTTCTTAAAGAGAAGCACATCTGCTCACAGATATTTGTTATGATTCTCTTATTAAAAGAGTTTCCCCATGTGGTCCCTAAGTGTCTCCTAGCTAACCTTTCTTCATTTTTACCTCCTGCCATTTCCTCAGATATAACCAAGGGCCTGGGCCACGCACAATAGAGAAGACAGTTTGGTTCCTTCTCAGCTTTATATTTTGACTTGAGCTTCTTTGGTAAAATCTTAGTTGCCTCAAAGGCAAGTTGCATGTGACTATCTTTTGTGTTTATTGAATAATATAGGTATTTCTATTGCTGCCAGGACTAGAGGCATATATATATATATATATATATAAAGAAGGATATAGATTAAGACACTGAGAGAGAGGCAGCGCCTGTGGCTCAGTGAGTAGGACACCGGCCCCATATATCAAGGGTGGCAGGTTCAAACCCAGCCCCGGCCAAACTGAAAAAAAGACACTGAGAGAGCTTCCCAGCTACCAGACAGTAGGGCCCACTGGAAGGGGGTGCCATGGGTGCCTACAAATGTTCTTTTTCTATAAATTTGTAAAGGAAAACTAGATTCTTCCTCTATTTCATTAGTATAAGATTAAACACGCCAGCAGGGGGAAAAAAGGAACTTCCTACCATTCCTTTCAGTATGTTTTGCAAATTTCAAGTAACTCTGGATTTTTCAAAAATATTAAGAATAGAAAGAAATACAGCAGAATTTGAACAATACTTAACTCTTAAGTTATGCAGTTTTCAAGTGATTTTTGTTTTCTTCTGCAAACCTCTTAATATTTTATAAATTCTCCATGACCGCATATGTATTCACAATGAGAAAAATAATTAAAATATTTTAAAATCTTAAATAAAAATATTCTTTAGTCTTCTGATTTTTTTATTTGTTTATTTTATTTATTTCTTTGCCATTGGCATATCAAAAGTCACAGCCCGTTTTCTCTACACATTGAAAGGCCAAGGTGGGAAGATTGCTTGGGGTCAGGAGTTCAAGACCAGCCTGAGCAAAAGCAAGACCAAAAATAGAAAAAATTAGCAGGGCATGGTGGTGCAAACATATAGTGTCCAGCTACTTGGGAGGCTGAGGCAGAAGGATCACTCAAGCCCAGGAGTTTGAGGTTCCAGCAAGCTGCAATGATGTCACTGCACTCTAGCTGGGGTTACAGAGCAAGATCTGTCTCAAAAAAAAAAAAAAGAAAGAAAGAAAGAAAGAAAGAAAACAAAAACAACCAAAAAACAAATGACAAACATTTATTTTATAAAGCAAGCAATTGAGGAACAACCAAAGATGAATAAAAATAGTCTGGAATCTTTACTTCCCTGAAAATCCATAAAGTGGGAGCCAAATATTATCACCAAAAAGTCAAATAATCAGTGTCAGCAAGGGTGTAGAGAAAGGAAACTCTTGTATACTACTGATGGGAATGTAGGCTAGTACAGCCATTATGAAAAAAGTATAAAGGTTTCTAAGCAAATTAAAAATAGAACTATTATATGACCCAGCAGTCCCTCTGCTGCACAGACAAGCAAAGAAAGTGAAATCACCACCTCATAATGATATCTGCATTCCCTTATTCATCAAAGCATTATTTGCAATAGCCAAGATACAGAAACAACCTTACTGCCTTTTATGGACAAATGGATAAAGAAACTGTGGTGCATACATACAATGGAATATTACTCAGCCCTCAAAAAGAAGGACATCTTGCCTTTTGCCACGATATGGCTGAGCCTGGAAGACATGCTGAATGAAATAAGGCAGACACAGAAAGAAAAATATTATATTAACCCACATATTTGTGATGTAAAAAAACAAAATCAAATACACAGAGATAAGAGAACAAAACAGTAGTTGTTACCAGGGCAGGGGATGGAAGGGGGAGGAAATAGGAGAAATGTGGGTCAGAGGATACAAAGTAGCAGTTATGTAAGATGCACGTGTCTAGAGACCTTAGACACAACAGGAGAACTAGCCGAGATAGAACTGCACATAGGATTTATGCTACCTGAGTAGATTTTAGTTGCTCTTACCACAAAAATAACCACAAAGAAAAGTGGGTAACTATGTGAGGTGATGGAGTATTAATCTGCTTCACTATAGTAACCCTTTTTACTGTCTTGGTGCACCCCATAACATTACGTGGTGTACCATAGACACAATAAAATTTATTAAAAATAAAAAAGGTTGGAGCACAACAGCAGTTTTCTGAGCGTCCCCTGGGCACAGCCGTGCAGAGGCCCACTCTCCTGAATTACATTAGACTATCTCATTGCGCTAATGAATTGATCCCTTCAGTGTCCCTTCCCCCACAGCTCCCACCCATTATTTAATTGCCATCTGCCTTCCACGTCTCTTAGAAGTTACTTAAAAGACGCATCATCAAGATTCTTGGACCATGAAAGCCCGCCCTGGTCCTCTTCTGTCCTGCTAGTTCTCCATGTCTCTTTTTAAAGTGTGTGTCTAGTGAATTAGAAGACCTGGGCTCAAGTCCTGACTCAGCTATTCATAACTCCTCTGACCTTATCCTTTCTCAGCTTTCGTGTCCCCCTCTATGAAATAGAATGGTCGTTGCAAAAATAAGATGAGAAAACATGCAAACATACGTGACACAGTGATTGATACACAGCAGGTGCTCAGTAAAGTTATGGAAAGTCTACAGCTATTTTTTCTTTAATTACTCCTTTCCCAATGGTGATGGTATCTACAGCTAGTCTTTTCCTGAGAGGACGGTTCAACCCTAAAACCAATCCCTGGAGCTAACTATGATATCCACCTAATCCTTTTAATCTCTCCCAAGTGGAACCCTCAGCACTTGACCCCTAAAGGTGAGTTGCTAAGGACAGCTGACACCAGCATGGCTGTCAGCAGTCTGCAGTGATCTGTGATCAATCTTAACAACACCAGTCGGGGCTAAGCACCATGCCGGCATTATCTGCTGTGGAGCAGTCGAATGGGTCTCATGGTTAAGGCTTTGTATATTCACTAGATTCAATAAAGAGGTTTGATAAACTACCACAGACCAGCTACTATGCTGGCCCACAGCACTGAAAGCAGTTTAAGAAGTAATTCCTGCCCTTCTGGGGTGCACAGTCTAGTGAACAATTTTGATGTGGAAACCTGTTTTATACTACATGTCCCCTTCACAGCCAGTACTTCTTGAAGGGGTTGTCTAAGCCACCCTCACCCCCACCCTCATTCATTTGCCCACCGTCTACTTGCTCCTCACCCACTTTGTCTGGCCTATACACCCACCCCTCTAATAGGACTACTCTTTCCAAGGTCATCAAAAATCTCTGTTTCAGATCTGAATAAATGTCTCGGTTATTGCTTATTTGACGGTGTGGTGGCAGGTGACACTACTGACCATTCCCTTCCTTCTCGAAGCATGCTCCCTTAGTCTCCCTGGCACAGTTCTTTCCAGACCCAAGTATCAAGAAGCCTACTAAGCATCCACACATGGAGGCCTCACAACAATCTTACACCTAACATGACCCAACTAAACTCATAATCCTCCATCCAAATCTATTTTTTTATGTCTCCGGATCCTCTATCCCCAAAGGACACCCTCATTCACCAAGTTATTCATGCCCCAAATCTAAGAGTCATTGATGAAACCACCCTCTCCCTTGCTCCTCATCCACCATCTCACCATCTCTGATATATTCGCCTTGTTCTACCATCTTCTTTCTCCCGGACTTCTGTAAAATCCTCCTTATTTCTTTCCCTGTTTCTACTGTTAAGCCCCCCATTCCAATAGCCACAAAGTAGCCAGAATGGTGTTTACGAAGCATGAATTTTATCATATTACTCCCATGCTTAAAGTCCTTTAATGATTTATCTCTGCATTGAGAAATAAACTCTCCTCCTAAAACTTGATTTTTGAGATGCCAAGGAACTAGCTTCTGTTTTTTGTTTGCTTTTACCTTAACCTCACATGTTCTTGCCTTTGGTCACGGTCACAGCTACAAAGGTCTCCTCTCAGTGCCTAGAACACTCCACTCTTTCTTGCCGTAGGGCCTTTAAACATGCTATTCTCTCTGTTTGTTAAGCTCTTACTCTCTTACTCTCCCAGGCAACTTCAGACCACCTGTCATCTCCTCAGAAAAGCCATCCCTCAAATAAATTCCATTCTAAATTACATGTCTCAGCTATATGCTCTCATAGTGCCCTGTTACTTCTCTTCATGACTCTTAATCAAAAATGTATATTTATTTATCCCCTACGTATATGACGTTTGCATCACTAAGACCATAGGTAGCACGAGGGCAAGGACTTTGTGATCTCAATTGTCTTCCATTGGGAGTCTTGATAAGAAAACAGGACTGTACACCTGCAAAGAAAGTTTGTGCTGGCTTCAGAAATTAATCAACTTACTCTTTCATTCATGAAATATAAATACACTCTGGGAGGCCGAGACAGGTGGATTGCCTGAGCTCATGCGTTCAAGACCAGCCTGAGCAAGAGTGAGACTTGGCCTCTAAAAGTAGCCAAGTGTTG
>NW_003852411.1:26279300-26286067 GCF_000181295.1 Otolemur garnettii | reverse complement strand
AAAAAAAAAAAAAAAAAGGAAAGAAATATAAATAGACTGGCAAAGATCACCAGATATTTGAGAAACATCAGCATCACAAAAGAAATAGGTGAATAAAACACTGACCCTACAGAGAACAAAATAAAAGAGAATTTTTAAACTACAGTAGAACCTGATGTGCATGATGCAACGGTACATTTCAACTGAGTATAATTGTGATGGATGTGTTACTTAGTTCAACGTAAGCATTTCACATTGTATATTGAAGCAGTACCCCGAACCCCATAAATGCATCAATGTACAAAGTTATGATTTAATAAAAAAGAATTAAAAAAATACAATACAGTAGAACCTCTGTATGTTAACCACCCAAGGGACTGTAACTAACTGGTCAATATACGGAGGTTATCAACACAAGGAACTAGACCTATTGTATTAATATGTACATGTGGTGCATGTCCAGTCCATGAATATTAGATCAACTTAAGGAGGTGGTCAGTGTAGGGAGGTGGTCAGCTATGGAGGTTCTACTTTAACTCAAATTGGCACACTCAGAGACATTCAGAAAGATCTTATATCCATCAAACAAAAACTGTTGCAGTAAAAATAAAACATTCAGAGAGCAGGAAAGACTTATAGCAAATTAAAGACACAATTGCTATAGAAAAAGGTCAATAGAACAACTAGAAGAGAAAACTAAGGAAATCCTCCAGACCCACAGATCAAAGAGTGAGAGAGAGATGGAAAATCTCAGAGAAAGTCAAGAGGCATAGAAAACCAATCCAGTGGTCGAACCATCCATTTTATGACAGTGCTAGAAAATGAGTACAGGGAAAATGGAAAAGGGAAAATAATAAAAGAAAGAAAGAAACACAGACACAGGCCAGGAGCTTACGAAAAGTACAAATTGGGTCCACATCCATATCCCAGTGAATGTTTTGTAACACCAAGGATTAAAAAAAAAAATCCTAAAAGTTTCCAAGAGAGATAAAAATAAAGCTGATCACCTATGAAGAAACAAGTATAAGACCATTATCAGTAAAACTAGGTGCTAGGCTCAGCACCTGTAGCTCAGTGATTAGGGCGCCAGCCACAGCAGGGCTGGTGGGTTCGAACCTGACCAGGGCCTACTAAAAACAACAATGACAACTACAACAAAAAAATAGCTGGGCGTTGTGCTGGACGCCTGTAGTCCCAGCTACTTGTGAGCCTGAGGCAAGAGAATCACTTAAGCCCAAGAGTTTAAGGTTGCTGTGAGCTGTGATGCCATGCACTCTACTGAAGGTGACATAGCGAGACTCTGTCTCCAGAAATTAATTAATTAATTAATTAAATTGTGTGCTAGAAGTTCAGAGGAAAAATAATCTTAAATCTAGAATTCTAGCCAAACTATTCAAGGGAGTGGGAGTTTTGAGACATGCAAAGACCCAGAATGTTAACCGCTTGTGGAAAGATTGTTTGAAATCATACTCCAGCCAAGCAAAACAGACACTTAGGAGGAAAACAGGCAGGATACACAAAGAGTGAAACAAATTGAATCCTCCAGGGACAATTCTTTAGAGGGTCTAGCACGTGACCAAGCAAATTAGGAAAGGAGGACAGAGCTCTTTGAGGAAGAATGTCTTCAAGAGTCAAAGAAATTTCCTATAACAAGCAATTAAGGGAAGAAGCTGGATGATCTTATAGAGAAGGCAGAATGATAGCAATTGTTTTGTAAATAAAAAGAAAAAAAGACAGGAATGAATACCAAGAAAAGTCAACAAAGAGCTGTAAAAGAAAGTCACAGTACAAATATACAGAAATAAATACAGAGTTATCGTGACACTGAGCATGGACATGAATGTATGGAAACAGAACACACCTAACATGGATGTTTGGAGGCTTCTCCTTCCAATGGAAGAGATTTAACAATGTAGAATAGTACTTTTTCTCATGGGTGTAGTCACACTACTTGGTTCTGAAGATAATAGTAATGACATAGTCATAATGTAAATATTCTTCGACTCCAACTTATAAAATCAACATATAAACAGAACACAGAGGACTTGGTGGTAATTACAGGAAAAAATAGCAATGCCTCAATCCGTGTGATGTAACAGTGAGAGAACAGCAGGCAGAAGCTGGAATGCGGATGAAGTGGGAATTCCTTATTTATAGAGCAGAATTAGGAAATAAAAATTGCCCGAAGCTGAGATATCAAGAAAGATCATCTCTTAAATTATAAATTTAAATGTATTATTTAAAATAACATAGGTAAGCAACAAAAGACCTCGAAAGCAAATTTTTCCTCTCTTATACTAAGAATGCAGTAAACACTGATTAAGGTTGAAAATCCAAGAAAAAGCCATATACAAGCATTGGTGCCGTTAAAAGTTTGGAAATACCCACCAGATCTAGAAACAGAAATGGCTGAACCCAAGGACAAGGGCAAGAGGGAAAAGGGACAATTTTACTTGTGGTTTTATATTGCTCTGTATGGCTCAAGTGCGCACAACTCTGTGCAATAATATATATTACTTGAATTGATAAAATAATCAGCGAAGAATCCACAAACCTAAATAAACAGAAGTTCTGGGCCAACAGACTCAAGCACAGGGCTGTCTGAGATGTGGCAGGTCTGAACAGAGGAGCCACACTCAGTTACTGGGGCAGCCTCCAGAAGCTCCTCAAAGCTCCCCCAGCTCGGGTGCCCCTCCGGTACGTCCTTCTTAACGTCCAGCACACAAAACGTCCTGGGGATCTGACCAGCATTGCAGAGGAATGAGGCTAACGGGTTCCAGTTGGCCGCCAGCTCAAGAGGAGCCAGTCATAGACCACTCTGGAGTGGTCTAATCCAGAGACTGAAGCAATGGCGGGCTGGGTGAAGGTCACATGACTTAGTGGTCACAATCATAGGCTTTAGAATAACCGGCCTTTCCCAAACTCTCACTAACCTCCCTCTTTGTAGGAACTGTCTCAGGCAAGTAAGGAAAATGATTATACGCATCCTGAGGGTTTTCCTGTGGCTTAAATGAGCTCATTTGTGTCAAGCTCTTAGAACAAAGCACCGGACAAGTGCTGTTGTTACCCTTATAAAGAGATGCAGATTGTAGTTCCAGAGGAAGCCTGCAGACAACAGTGAAAGTGTTGGAGATTCTGTTAGGTGAGGATTCCCTAGCGCGTTCCCCTCCCTAGCTTTAGAAAGACAACTTGATTTTAGCCAATTTTAGCTAAAAATCTATTTTGGGAACAAGTATTAATGCCGATCCCACTAACAAATGCCAACACTTTTTGAGCATTGACCAGGTGCCGGGTCACTCCGTCCTCACCACCGTCAGATGAGACAGACTTTATTCCCTTTATTTTACAGACGAGAAAACTCGGAGGAATTACTATGTTGAACCATATGAAAATGGTGTGGTTGAACAAAATTGTTTCACCTACGAACAAACGACAATTTAGAATAATTTACTTTCAGAGGCCCGTAGCCCGAGCCAGTTCTCAACAGAGCTGGGATTCAAGCCTGCGCCCTGATGTATTTCATGCTGCTGAGAACACTCCAGCATAATGACTGGGGACAGGACCATGAACTGAGCCACATGGGAGAAAACATGGAAAGTGACTCAAACTTTTTCATGTTGTATAAAAGAGCATTAAAATCATTCTAAATTATTCTAAAAGAGCCATAGCGGTGAACCCATGTTTGTAGGAACTGTTCTTGGTTCAGTTCAAACGAATCTTCTTTTAAAGAAATAAAAATGAACACATATAAAATCGGATATTTTCCACATGATCTCTTCATATAATCTTACAGATCCTTAGTTGACACCAGTGCCCTCATCAGAAACGGCAAAGCTGTAGACAGATCTTCAGATGAGTTTTTATGAGCATGAAATGCATCAGAAGCAGAAGGCCACAGGCATTAGTGGCTGCTGCACACCTGTCTGAGATAGAGGCCGCATTTATGCGCTGTCCCCATGCAGAAACAGGTGCACAGCCCCGCCCCTCCCTGCCTGCAGTCCTGCTGCGGCAGAGGCAGTGGGCCCCAGGAGGAACTCGATGGCTTTAATATCCCCTGCATCCCCCTTGACAAGCAGGTGCCTGTTCAAAGGCCCCTTCACCCACCCGTGTGTTCCCTCAGCGTTTCCTTACCCTAACTCCCCTCTCGCCTGCCTGACCTCCCCTTCTCCACACCCTCCCCTCTTCTTTCATCACTTCACAATACATTTCTGCTCCCTGAACACCTGAGCACAGACTCAGGCTTCCTCTTCTTATTACTTTCAGAAAATTCTGTAGGTGGAAAGAAATTTAATCGGTAATAATAATGCTTTCTATTTTTAGAGCTTCTGCCTTCTGAACAACCCGAAGAATGGCACAGCTATAACAGAATCAGTGAAAGAGTTGAAAGGATCTTCTAAAGGTCTTCTAGGAAAGTCTCCTGCAGTGAGGCAGAACTTTCCTGAAACCTACTTGGGGTAGGCTGTGACCGTGACCGCCTTAATCTGAAGCTGGACTCACTCTCAGCTCCATGCCTGATAATCCCAACCTCCAGAATCTCTCCCCATCTCCAGCCAAGCCTCCCCTTTTCATCCTCTGCTAATTCCTCTCTCCCCCAATGGGTGCAACAGACCATAATGCTCTCCCAGTCATTAGCCTCTCCTTTGATAACTGCTTCCTACCATGCAGTGATCTTTCAAAAACTCGGCTCTGAGCAGACTTGGAATGCAAGGTTACATGTGCAAAGTGTTATGGGGACACAAGTGGGGCTAGGGATTAAGGGAAAGTGTCACAAATTGGGATTCAAAAGACCACACATAGGAGGTCACCAAATAGAGTGACAGGGAGCAGATTTGGCTACAAACCTTTAGGTTCTAAAGGGCACGGTTGATTGGGCACAGGCAGTCATGAAGGGTGGAGGGAGTGGGAAGGGAGGCAGAGAGGAGCCGGTGGAGGAGAGAGTAGAGGAGAGTGGAGGGGAAGGTGGGGTCAGATGTACCAGGCCTCTTCCTAATGGCAGTGGGATGGGGGGTGCCAGGAGCCACAGTGGAGGCCTTGAGCAGGGTTCATTTGAAACAGCCTGAGCCCAGGAAGAAGAAACATGCATCAGACAGGAGAGCACTAAGGGAAAACATAGCAATGCCACCTTCTCACCCATTAACTGGGCTCCAATTTCTTGAACTGTCTACCCCCACTCCACTCCATACAGCCAACGTACACTCCTCCCTTTCTGTAGTGTAAATAATCTAGTTACCATTGCAGTTTCTAAACCACTGGTCAGTAGACTCTCAGACTTGAAGATAAAAGCTGGTTTCTGATCTGCTTCTCTGTGTTTGGGCTCCCTACTGTGCCAGGGCTTCCTCAGCTAAAATGCAGGGAAGACCCTTCCCCCTGGAGTGCCTCTGAGAATCCTGGGGCAGCTCTTGCTCCTAGACCATGCTGAGTCAAGGCAATTTTAATGTAAACTTTGTTTTTGTTTTCTTTGAGATCCTGCCTACATTCCCCACGAGTTCCATACCCCCAAACTTTTGGGAAGAAGGCTACCTTTCACAGGTAAGGGACAAATGTAGACTCTGGTTAATGGCACTGCTGACACTGCTAGGGGGGTGGGGGTGGGGAGGGCTTTGCTCGGGTTTTTCCAGCCTGCAGCTGGGAAGAAGAGGCTAACACTTACAGAGAAGGCTGGGCTAATGCAGAAGCCTGGGACTGCGCGTGCATGGGTGCGTGTGTGCACGCCGTACCTGTTTGTATGTCAGTATGGCTGATGGTGAAGGGGGGGGAGAGGGATGGAAAAGGCCAGTAAATACAAGGAAGTGGAGAAACATTCAGCTGTGCAAGAAGAAGGTTGAAGTAGATCAGAGGGAGGGGACTTTGGGAGGGCACACGTGGAGGGCAATGAAAACTATAGCACGTCCCCACCCTCGCTATCGAATCTCCCAGCCTGGCTACTCAGGCCCAAGGGAGTCCACCCTTAGTGCACACCTCCAAGCTGGAGAAATTCTCCAGGGCCTGGAGCTGGGGGTGGGGTGGAAGGAGGGCAACTTCACCAGTATTCTGGGATCCGCCAGCAGTTTCTAGGGCTTCTTCCAAGGACAGGCTCTCTGAACACATGCTTTTCCGTGACATCACTGTCAGTGACCTTTGGGGGCCAGCAGGGTGGAGTCCGAGGGGAAGGGACAGGCCACAATTCTTTGGCCATCACAAAGGTTAGGATTGTGAGCTGCCCAGAGCTGGAGAGCGGCCTCAATGTGGACAATGTCCCGCTGGATTGGGAATGGCTTCCCTGCCCCAGGATATCGCAGGACTACAGTGGACCTGTTGTTTTGCTTTTTTCTATATTAAAAAGCACATTGTTAAGCACAGCGGCTGAATGTGTGTGTCCGCAAGTGTGTGTGTGTGTGTGTGTGTGTGTGTGTGTGTGAAAGTATAAAGAGTCCCGGAAAATTAAATCTTGCTTTTAGAACAAGTGATGATGATGTGGAGAGGAAAACTTAGAGCCCGGCCAGCAGAGGGAAGTGAGTTTCTGCTTTTCAGAAGCTTGGGGGTTGAAGGGGTATGAGGAAGAAAGGAGAGGAGGAGGGGAAGACCCCTGCTGATATTTCAAGGAGAACACCAAATAGCACTGGGAGAGATCAATATGTCCAATGAGCCCAAAGCTGATTGCAGCCGAGCACACACAGCCCAGCGCCCTGTGTTCACTTAAGGTAATAGCCTTAAACACTGGAAGGAAATAACTCATCACCTTATTGATTTGGGATTTCAGCCACTTCCCCCCAACATACCACACATGTGAATAGCACAACAGACTCACA
>NW_003852411.1:26276352-26278576 GCF_000181295.1 Otolemur garnettii | reverse complement strand
GGAGGTCAGGTGGGCGCGAAACCTCAGAAGGTGCGTGTGGAAAGGTGGAAGGGTCAGCCCATTGTCATCTCCAGCCAAGCTGCCCCTCTGCCAATATCTGGCCACGGAGAAGTCCCATGTGTCTGCCTCTGCCTGGAATGTCCCACGTCCCAGGCACCCCACAGTCATGGGCCAACTGGGATGGCCAGTGACCGTGAACTCCACCCTCCTTAGCTTGTCTGTATCCTGTATTGTCAAACTCTTCCTCTCAACTAGCTCTTGTCCACCAGCTCAAACCTTTCCCAAGCTTAAATTTAAAAAGTCTCTGGATCCAACAGTTCTCTCTCCAGTCTCCTCCACTCCCCTTCTCTCCTCCCTGCCTTTGCCTTTCCTCTCTTTGCTGCTCTGTCCTTACCCACTTTTCTTCTCTCAAATAACAAACAATCACACCACACACACACACATACACACAACACACACACACACACACACACCTGTGTAGTACCCTGGGTGGGAAAGGTCACAGCTCTACACTTTCCTGGTGACCACGTGGCAGCCTTGAGGACAGCACCAAGGCAGACTCCAAGTGTGGCCCAGCCTGGTTATGTAGGCCCTGGGGGACAAGCTGGGCAGCAGGAAGCTTGGCAAAACCAAGCTGTTTTTGCCAGAAATGCCCGTGTACCCACGGCTCTCCCAGTGGTCAGGTGAGAACAGCCCAGACTTGTCTCCACAGCCTGGGGATTCCAGGTACCCAATTGTGCAGGCAGAGAACACCCCAAACCCTGTAGCGAGGTAATAAGAAGGACTGTGTGTTCTGCTGTTTCAGAAGAAAAGGACACCAGCACCTGTCCCTGCCCCCAGCCCCACGGTCAATCTGCCTCTTTTGGAAAGAAAGGCCTTTATGTCGTAGGAGCTGCTTCATCTGAGTGGCTTCCAGGACAGTTCTCTATGTACTGAGGACAGGGAAAGAAGTGAACCAAATACTACTGAACACCTGCCTCGGGCAGCACTGGGCTGGGAGTTACAGAAACAGTGAGGAAGGAGAGAGGCATGTCCCCTGCCCCCACAGAGCCCACATTCTAATGGGGAAACAGGCAATACACACATCCACAGACAGAATAATTATGGATGAAAATTAACCACACAGGGTGTGAGGAAGTCTTCCCTGAGAAGGTGACATCTGAGCTGAGCCCTGAACAATGGAGCTGGGCACACAGTCGGGATGGAATTTAAAGTCAAGCTCACTGACTCACAAGCCCCTGTAAGGCCTGTGTTGTTGTTCCCTGCAATGTAGTGTCCCGAATGGGGGTTCGAGAGATGAGGAAACATTCCCAGCAGCAGGGTTCAAACTAATGTGATCAGAGGCCCGGCTTTCTTTGTCACCTTCCCTTGCTTGGGGAATCCACACCCCCATTCTGAATACTAACAAGCAGCTGAGAGAAATCTGGGTATGGAGATTTCAGCTGACCCTTCCCCGAGAGCAGTGTCCGGTGCTAGCAAAGTGTAGGTATCGAGTGCCTAGTACACGCCTACGGCAGGACAGCGCTATGGGCATAAGCAGGCACCTCAGAGAGGGAGTGTGAAAAGGGAAAAATGAGGGACAGTCAGAGGTTGGAGTCACTGTGTGAGGTGATCCTGCAAGGATAGGGCAGTCTGGCCAGATGGAGAGGAGGGCTGCAGGTTCGTGAGTGCAGGCAAGGGCGCCTCCCCTTCCAGAGGGGGCTGAGGGCTGCAGGAGGTCAATCAGAATAGCCTCCTTTCCGTGGCCTGCCACATTCAGGAGAAAGCAGAAGAATGGATCCAACTCTCTAGCATGGTCCAGCCTTCAGAGTTTCCGGAATGTCTGCCTAGCTCATGGGTCCCAAGTATTGCATGAGGTATTATGAGAATATTCAAAGAACACAGAACCACGATCTCAACCCTGCAGAACTCCAACACTTCCTCAAGGAGATACAATCCTGCTTAGGAAATAAGTGAAGAGTACTTGTGCCCAGCACCTGGTGGCATGGCAGGGAGCCCAGGGGGGAGGGGCTTCCTCAGGAAATGGACCCACTGTGTGTCAGATTTTAAAGGTGGAGAGAGATCCAGGTTGGCAGAGGTGACAAAGAGGTCATTTCAGCTGGGGAACATGCCATATCTCCCATAGAAAGAGAGCTCAGAGAAAGGCTGGTTGGAGAAAGGGCAGAAAGAGCCTAATGGATGGGGAGAACCGAGCAGATTCTGGGCCCCAAATGAGAGTGACCAC
>NW_003852411.1:26265473-26276065 GCF_000181295.1 Otolemur garnettii | reverse complement strand
CATAGCACAGGTCCTGGAGAAGCAAGGCAGATCTGAGTCCCAATACCACTCCTGCCGCCGGGTACTAATAAACCTGGGCAGGTTATCATCCTCCCTGAGGCTCAGTTTTCTAATTTTTAAAATAGAAACACAGGTCTGCTGTGAGGTGGGAAGTCCTGACAGCTCCCGGCACAGGGCAGCATCCTGCAAACACTGGTTTCCTTGCTCTGTTTCTGCTGCTGCCCACTCGGGTCCTGAACCAACCAAGCAGTTGACCCACCTGCCCCACTACATCCCAGTGGTGCCAACGCAGTTCTGAGGCAAGTGATTCACCCACAGGACCACGCGTGGCTGACCCTGCTCTCGGCAAAGCTGAGCCCCTCGGAGCTACATGCAGGTCTTGCTGGGGTGGTCACCAACCCACCCAGCATGTCCCCTGAGAAAGCGCCTCAGTGAGAGACAGCACGGAGCCAGCCAGAGGGGTGACCAGGAGCCGCAGAACACGCTCCACTCTTTCTTTCTTGACAGAGCGGGCTGATTTGGTGTGCACACGCGTGTTTTTTTCTTAAACACACAAAACAGGATTTAAAATAACAGCCCCCACACAAAGGACTTCTTAGAAATCTCACCCTTGACTTATCACTTGGGATAAAAGCAATTTTTTATCCTGGCAAAGCTCTTTATTCTTTTGGGAACATTTTCATATACATTATTTCACTTGATCCCCAGAACACGGAAAGGGAGACAGCACAGGCTTAACTGTTCTCTTTGGCCAGAGGAACACTCTGAGGCTTAGTGACGGGGGGTGAGGGGGACCCAGAGCTCCCACCCTCCTGCCCGTGGTACTCTCCTTCTCCTAAAGGCTCAATTTGGAGTCCAGAATCCATTTTTTTAGCAAGTTCAACTCTGACTTTCAAAATCCTCCCCATCCCACTCAGCTACTGAAGAATCAGAGATGCCCACATGAGGCCGGTGCAGCTGGGGGAGGGGTAGGATGAGGATAGCTGCTTTGAAATGGGACAGTCAGCCCTGGGCACGTCCCGCAGGTTTGCTGAACTCTCTGCTCAGCAGAGACAGAGGGTCCTAAGCCACCTTCTCCCTGGAGCCCTTCCTGACTGCTCCAAACACCCGTGCAACCCCCTCTCAATCTGGGACCCTCAGGGAAGCAGAGGGCTCACTTTGGGGACTCTACTTGAGTTTGAGGATCTAAGCAAGTCAGTTCATTCCTAGAACCTAAGCAAGACATCCCACAGGGAAGCCGACTACCATCCCGCCAGGGACTGACTCCTGTGTACAGTGGGCCTGCCCCATCCAGCAGCACGGAGGATACAAACAGCCAAGTGTTCTGGGCACTCGGGACACATCAGTGAACAGGCCCGACAGAGTCCCCTGTATTCATTTGGCTCATAGTCAATGGGACAGAAAACAGAAAAGGAACACGATAAGGAAATTAGAAGGTCTGTTAGGTGGTAAGTGCTAAGTGAGAAAGAGGTAGAGGAGAGTGGAGAAGGAGCCCACTGTGGGCAGGGGGAGGTGTGCCGGTGACTGTTTTAAATAGGACTGTCATGAGCTCCATTGAGAGCTTGACATTTGAGCAAACATGTGAAGGAATGAGGGAGTCAGCGTGTGGATATCTGGAGGATAAGCTTTCCACGCAGAGGAGACGGCGGAGCAGAGGCCCTAAGGAACGGCGAGGAGGCCAGTGTGGCTAGAACAGAGAGCCCCGGGGGGCAGGAGGTGAAGTCAGAGAGGAAACGGAAACTGGTCCTGGGGTCACACGGGGTCTTGTAGGACATTGCAAAGACCTAAGCTTTCGCTCTGAGTGAAATGCAGCCATGAACAGGCTCCAGATTTCAAGGAGAGAACTAAAAAGATGGACTTTCAGTGGGAGCTGCTGGCTGTCCCACTGCCATCCGGCTTCGTGATGGGTGGTAAGGGTGAAGGCAGACAGACTGGCTAGGAGGCTGTAGCACCATCCAGGGAAGGGATGATGAAGGCTGGACCCGGGGGCAGCCACAGTGGCGGTAGGAAGTGGTCAGTTCTGGCTATACTCTAAGAGTAGATTCAACGCATGACCAGTGAAACCTCATCCAGGCCTTATGGCAATAAATACATCAGACTCCGCCAACACTAATTGAACACCTACTGCATGCCAAACACTTTATAAAGCACTTTTACTTTTATTTTCCATTTGATTCTCATCACCAACTATAGATATTATTATCCCCTTTTGAAGATGAGGCAACTAAGACTCAGAGATACCCAAATTTGCCAAATTTCACAGAACGAGTAAGTATAGGTATCAGTATTTGGACCAGTCTGTTGATTCCAGAAATAATATTTTATCTGTACAGCTGGGTGGTTTGCAAGTTTGGGTGGTCATCCCTCGTCCAAAGCCCCGTAACGTCACTTGGTGCGTCCTGAGGACTGAGTGGATGCCTAGAAGTCTAGTATCGCCTTCTTTTCCTCTTTCCTTGGCTTCTTTTCCTTTGTCTTCTCCTCACCATGTTCCTGCTTCTCATCTCCAGCTTTCAACATGTTGTCCTTTCCCTGCCCAGAGCCCCTAACCCCAAGCAAGGAATGGTAAGCTCAGACCCAACGAGCAGCTCTGGAGACGGGGCTCTGTAGCTCACCTGGGAACCAGGGCGAGAACTCAGGCATCTTGTTTTAATCACCTCCTCTTCATCCTGCTGGTGAGTGAGGAATTCCCGCCCTAGGTTATGGGATAGCAGAACAAAGGACACCCAGCCCTGGACAGATGAGATAGCCAGTTTACGGTCATTCCAGAAAAAGAGTTCCAAAATTTCTTTGAAGGTGGACTAGGAACTGGTGTCAGTGCTTATCTCCCCAAGGGGAGCGCTTCAAAGGTGACTGCAGTGCTAAGCAATGAGGGATGTTGCACTTTTTTAAAGGATGAGTTTGTGAACTTTATTGTCAGGTCTCATATATTTATATGTACTAACCTACCTAGCTATCCACCCTGTATCTGCCCACATATATTAAAATAAATTTGAGTGTATACGGATATATCTGATTCTAATTCAGCACCACAGGATTGATTCTAGGTTTTCCCCCTTGTTTACTTGTAACATCCTACCAGTTGGCCATTTTTTGTCTTCTTTTTTTATCTTCTAATGTTCATTTTAACTTTATTTCAACTGTAAAAATCACTGCAGGGGTGTACAACCCATGGCCCTGGGCCACAAGCAGATTACGTGAGGCCTATTTTGCTTATCTCTGGTATCAGATACTGTGAAAATTATGCACAGACCTCCCCCCCACTCATCAGTTAGTATTTGTGTAATTAATGAGTGGCCCAACGTGTGGCTCCTCTTCTCTCAATCTGGTGCAGAGAGAACAAAAGGTTGGACACCCCTGCTGGGTAATTTCTCAAACTTGAGTGTACATCGGAATCCCCCAAAGGGCTGGTTGGAACCAGCTATGGGCCTAACCCCAGAGCTTTTGATTCAATATATCGAGTAGTTTGCTGTCCTAACAAGTTCTCAGATAACTGCTAGCCTAGAGACCTCACTTTGAGAACCTCCAGATCTACAGTGAATCTTCATGAGGGTGCTGGCACAGGGAGTCTGCCTTCTGCTGGCTGGGCCTCATGGTGACGGCTGTGCTGCGGCCTCTCTGAGCTGTGGACAAGGCTGTGTACCATTGCCCTGATACCGTCAAGGGAAAGGGCAAGTCCTGGAGCAGGAAAACCAGGATCACTCCTCTACTTACGAGCAGAGATGCTAACTCAACGGGTCCTTCAATGTCTCCAAGTCTTCATTTCCTCCTCTGTTGAATGGGGGAAACAATTATATCTGCCTCTCAGATTCGCTGTAAGGATTAAATATGTGCTCGTGTCTTAAAACAGTGGTTCTCAACCTTCCTAATGCTGCAGCCCTTTAATACAGTTCCTGTGGGTCTCAACCCACAGGTTGAGAACTGCTTAAGAAACTCTTCTTTCCCTTTAAAATATTCTTCCAAAAAGTCGCCTATAGGAAAATAAATTATCCCTTTAATTCAGGCAGTGTATAAAGCTGCAGGCTTCTCAAAAGTCACCTTCAGCTACTAAGAGAAGTGTGACTATTAAGCCACCGTATTGAAATTTTCCAGAATGTCCGACCAACTTGCTAGCATCTATTATATGTACTTATCAGGAGGAAGAAGACTTTTCTATTTTTTAAAAATAAAACGCAACAATTAATCCCTTCTGTTCGTAGATTTTCACTATTCCCCAAAGATGATATGGATTTTCATGTCTCAGAGCGTGGGATTATGTTGTTCCCTCTTTCTAGAACAGTTCTGTCCAATAGATATTTCTTTCTTTCTTTCTTTTTTGTCCTGGAGAGCTTGGTCAAGCACATATCCAACAGAAATTTTTCTGCAGCAGTGGAGATGGTGCATATCTGTGGCTGTGTTGTCCAAGGTGACAGTGAGACTGTTGAGCAGTTGAACTGTGGCCAAATCAACTGAAAAGTTAAATTTTTTACTTTACTTAACTTGAATTAATTTAAATCTAAATAGCCACATGTGGCTAGTGCTACCACATCGGATAGCTTAACCCTAGACAGTCCTTACCTCTCCCCCTGCATCTAGCCAAACTCAGGGCATCCTGCAAGGCCTCATTCTAACACGTCTAAGCTTCCTTCTCTTCATGCTAAGAGACAGAGCCTCCTCAGTACCGCCATGGCCCTTTATACGTATTTCCAGCAGCTCAGTATATAGGAACGATCTAGTTGCAGTCCTATTCCCCCAACAGACTGAGCTTCTTACAGGCAAGGACTGTGACTTTCTTACCTCTGCAGTGCCTGCACTTAGCAAAATGTCTAGCATGTGCCAGGGGCTTATTTATTGAATGAATGAGCACAAATTTCACAGTGGTACCCAACCTTTAATTCAATTCCTATGTCTACTACGTGAGGAGGAGTGTAATAAAGGTAGGAGAAGGGAAATTGAGCTCTATTCTACCTTCTCCTTGCCCCTCTCTTCTTCTGATTGCAGAGAGTGGGCAAGAGAGACAGCAAGATTAGGAGGAGGTCAGAGCCCACTGACCCTATCTAATTAGCTACAGGCATTAACTTCAATGAAATTTCAGGGACTTCAATACCCGAGCGAGTGCTTAAGAGGGTATAATTCTAACCACAAAGCCAGAAGAGAGAAAAAATATTTTTAAAAGCAGATAAACATGATAAAATCATATTTAGTTAATAAGGTGGTATATTTTACTTTGGCATTTATGTCTATGACAACTGCCTGTATATGATTATCTGCTTTATAGGTTAGTACCAAGGGAAGTCATATTTGTTTTATCTTTTTAAGTAAACTGTACCTGTGGCTAAGCTCACAGGTTCAAATGGCATCACCAAAGTAACTGGTAACATCTATACTTTGATTCCAGGATTAGGTACTTGAGAGGACTTCCTAGGTTTCTTTAAAGCTAACAATAGCCCTAAATCTCTCAGAAAGTAATATTATGTTTTCTTCAAAAGGCATGTTGAGCATTACTGTGTGTGAAGGGTTGGCCGTGGAGGATACAGTAGCATCCCTGTTCATGAGAAACTCCTCATCTAGACACAGGAAACACTCTGGTTACCACCAGGAGAGCGACCCTGCCCTAAGAAAGAAACTCATCCTCTGAGAGCATAGAAGAGGCTTCTATAAGAAGCCTGGTATTTGGTTTGGTAAAACCTCATACTAATTGTATGAGCGCTCAGACATTGACTGACAGAGACCCAGTGCTGCAGATACTTGAATTAAACCCCCAGAAGGATGAGGATGGGAAAGGATGGTGGTGGAGGGAGTGATTTGGGAAATGAGAAAGAAAAGAGAAAGGAGGGAGCTTGGGGCAGGCCCCGTGCCTCTGGCTGCAGTCATTTCCAGAGTTCCTCCCCAGCACCACGCTGGGTATGGAGATGAGGATGAGTCACTGGGGGAGGGGGGGTGTCACCGGAAGAGAGTAGAAAACTGCAGAGGAGGGGAACCCCTTCAGTGCCCCTGGGGTGTGGCTCTGCTATTCTGTCCCACAGTTTCACACAGCACAGGCTTCAGTGCTCAGAAGCCATTTTATGGGGTAGTTTTAAGAACCCCCCCAAACCCCTGGGCTCACCCAGGGCATGGAGGAGTGGGTACTTAAGCTTCCTTGTTTATAACCCTAAGGGACCATAGGTGAAGAATCTCTGCAAGGAAAGGAGTATTCATTCGTCTAAATCAGGGGCTTTCAACCAATGTGCTGTGAGATGATCTTAGTGTGCCATGAAAACTTTTAAAGATCATTAAAATATTTTCAGAAGAAGTTCCAAGCACAGGGCAGTGCCTGTGGCTCAGTGGGTAAGGAACCGGCCCCATCTACCAAGAGTGGTGGGTTCAAACCCGGTCCTGGCCAAACTGCAAGGGAGCCAGAGATAGTCCACTTATCTAACAGAGCCACTCCTGAGATAACATCCACTTGAGTCACAACTACATTAATCCATTCAGTAGGACAAAGGGATTAAGTTTCCAACATGTGAACTTTCAGGGGACACACATTCAAATCATAGCAGCCCGTGAACCCTTGCTGGCCCAAGGCTGTAAGAATCACATTTAAGGTCCCCTTGGAGTTATACCAAGGCAACATGGTTCTGGACACACATTTCTAGGTCAATAAGAAGCAAAGCTGGTGGCGCCTGTGGCTCAGTGAGTAGGGTGCCGGCCCCATGTACTGAGGGTGGCGGGTTTAAACCCAGCCCCAGCCAAACTGCAATGAAAAAATAGCAGGGCGTTGGGGTGGGAGCCTGTAGTCCAGCTACTTGGGAGGCTGAGGCCTAAGCCCAGGAGCTAGAGGTTGCTATGAGCTATGATGCCATGGCACTCTACCAAGGGTGACAAAGTGAGACTCTATCTCTAAAAAAAAAAAAAAAAGTTCCTTTGTACATCAAATCAGTACATTGTACTCCATAAATGCATCACTATACACAGTTATAAAAAAAAAAAAAAAAAAAAAGAAGTTCCAAGCACAGTAAGCATGTTCTCTTCTTACTCTTTTTTTGGATCAACATAATTTAAGCATATCTTAGAAGTTTAACTAGAGGTTCAAGTGTGTCGTGAGATAAAAAAGGTTGAAAAACACTGGTCTAAATGGAGATATTAAGGTTAAATCTTCCTCCCGGGAAGAGAGAAGGAAGGGAGGGGAGGGGAAGGCGGAGGCCTGGCCTCAAGCATGGAACCTCCTGAGTTTTCGTGTGGGAGTCAGACTGCAAAGCCCCCTGTGGCTGTGTGATTTAAGCCGCTGCCGTAGGCTCAGTGATTTCCTGGTCATCATGGGCTGAACTGTGTTTCCCACCAGCCCTCCTATACTGAGGTCTCAACCCCAGGTGCCTCAGAATGTGACTGTAGAGACAGGGCCTTTGAAGAAGGAGCTAAGTTACAGCGAGGCTATTGGAGTGGGCCCTAATCCAGCCCGACTCGGGCTTTTACACACAGGAGGACAGGACCCACAGAGAGGCACCAGAGATGCCAGTGCACAGAAGAACAATCGTGTGAAGGGCCAGCAAGAGGGAGGCTGTCCTCACCCAAGCAGAGAGGCCACAGAGGACACCAAGCCTGTAGGCATCATTGGTTTCCTCACAGTCACCCGGTTAGGGGCTGTGAGCCCCAGGATAGAAGCCCGGGCCCTCTGATTCCTCCATCACACCCCAGGGGTCTTCCTGGGGGCTGTCAAAGACTAGAAGTGTTAAGGACCACATGCCACTCTCCCGTTTGAGAGTCAGCTCCATCCTCCCAGAAACACAGTCGCTGGTGTGTATAAGTCCTATGACCCAGAAAGGAAAAATATCTATTAAATCCTAATCTACCTTTACCAGACCTTTCAAGCCAAATCCTTAATTGACTACCCGATACCACTCAGGAGCTAGTTAAGGGGCATAAACAACCCCAAAGGCGTTACAAGTGAATCACTTAGCAGTGTCATTGCTTTGTGGATAGCAGGCCAGTTTGTTCTGTTCCGCTCAGTTTGCTGAGGACAACTCTATCTGCAGCTCCTTGTCAATATCTATTTTTAATGGGATATATTTATAATTGGATATATTTATAACCTCCTTCTCCTGGGCACTTGGTTTCTTTCCAGAATCACAGAGACGTTTTAGTAGATTGGCTATGGCAGCAAAGAACTGACTAGACAGGCTTTGGGCCTGATCGTCCGTAGAACCTGAGAATCTTAATTCCTCCTATGCTACCCTTGAGGAGGAAAGCAAGCTCACCACTGCACTGTGATTTCTATTTCTACAAAAGGGACCCATCACATCCCTCTACGAAGGACAGAGCACCACAGTGAGGTGACTGGAAGGTTTAGCATGCATTGAGAGAAACCTTCAGTATGGAAATTCCTACTATTTAATTCGGTTTCACAAATATTTATTGTCTATCAATTACACACTAAGCAAAGATGTATCGTTTGAGGTATGCTGTTTTCAGAAAAATTATTGAATGCAATCATCAGGGCTGGAAGAAATCTTAGATATCATGTAGTCAGATTCTCTCACTTGAGTGAGGAAAAACATGAAGTCCAGACAGAGGAAGTGGCTTGTCCAAGGTCAAACAGTTGGCTCCTGGCAGGCAGGGAACTAGTCCAATGGTTTCAAGATATTCCGTAGCAGTCGGACCCTTATTAGAGAATTGTATCCAAGTTGGTTCACCACATTGTGAAAACCATGTGCACATCTGGAAAGGATCCATGAAAAAATAACCAAAATTGACATGGGGTGGAAAACAGATTTTTAAATTAAGTAGTGAGATTCCAGCTGGACATGAGGAAGCACTTTTTGGCTGCCAGAGTTATGAAATGCCAAAAGAAGAAACCCAAAGGAAAACACCCCCAGAAATTCAAAAGGATAAGAGATAAGCATCTGTCTTGGATTGTTGGAGGGTCACTTGCCCTCAAACAGGGAGCTGAACAAATAATCTGTTTCACCTAGATCTACTAGAATTCAGTTAGGAATCCAAGTGTCTTCTAGAAGGTTCCAGCCAAGCAAAACTGCCAAGTCCAGCTGCATCATTGATCTTGTAATTTGTTTGAAATTTCCTCTTGAAACCATTGCCTTGCCCTCTCTCTCTCTCTTTTTAATTTCCAAAAGTCTTTGCAATAGTCCAGTGCAGAATCTGGAATTTCTGAATCTTAGGCTTTTTAGATTTAAAAAAAATTTTTTTTCCCCAGAGGTGACATACTGAGAGATTAGAGTCCTGACAGTAACCACAGGTCCAGGCAAGCGAAAGGTCAAGTGCAGAGGGAAGCTAGTTGACAGATACCATACATCTGGACAGGCAGGGTCTTGGAGATCAGAGTGGCATTATCAAACACAGCAGAACTCTGACCTTAGAGCAAAAAGGCCATGTGCTTTCCTTTTTTTTTTTTTTTTACATAATCTCCTAAATATAGGTCTCTTGAAGTTTAAGAGACATGTCAGAAGCAAGAAAGGGTCAGAGGCTTGACAACAACCCGATTAGAGATGCTAGGACTACCTCACAAGGTCATCACAGTTTATCTCCTCTTACTTGTGAGGCCACATTTACACCCCAAAGCCACCCTAGGTATATCCAGGAGGAAAACTTACAACATTTAAGGGGCATCCCGTTGCAATAACAAGATATGTTTCTGTATATAGGAAATGAGAGAACGCCAACCCCCAGGGCTACAAAGACATTCATCCCTGCTCCTGCCCAATGTCTTCCAAAATAATTCCTTCAAAAGGCAACTCTGCAATGTCCCTAAATAAAGGCCAACAATCACCTCTGTTCCTTTCTCAGACTCTGCTCAGTCTCTCTCCTCTTCTCCTTCTGGGACCCATCTCAGTCTAGTTCTCGTTAAGGTCAAGCAATAACAAAACGCCTATCCCTGGGCTCCCATGGTACGGGTCTCCCCTCACAAGCCAACCAGCCTGCCCCTTGAACCTGTAACTGACTGTTGCTCTGTTCAGAATGAATCGCCACAGCTGTCAAATGCAAGAGTGACAGACCCTCTGCTAAGTTCATCTGCTGAGAGTCAAGACTGAAAGGATGCACATTATGACAGAGGAAAAAAGCAGCAGAATAGCCTCATAGGCTCCCATCTGTTCTCAGACACGCACCTCCTCAGGCTTTGGTTTAATGTTCTGTATTCAAAGATTTTAGCAAAGTACAGGATGGAAGAAAAGCCCAATGCCACAGAAAAAAAACAAAAAACTCAGATGCTAAATCCATTCGTTTAAAGGCTCCCCCCAAAACTGTCAGGGAACTCCCATGAAAATAGGTCCTTGTTCCAAAGAGCCATGAAGTTTAATTCACTGCACTGGACTCCAGGCTCGTCCTGCAACCCCACATCCTGTTGATGTCACTTACTTGTGAGCCAGAAGAGAGCAGAGAGCTGAGACTTGATAAATTTTCCTTCCTCACAGCTTGGTCTGTGTAGGGTTTCTGCTTATGTTCATATTAAAAAAAAAAAAAAAACTGTTGGTTCTCCCTCCTTGCTCTCCCCACCATATCCCAATAGAGAATTCTTTCTGTATGAAGCATGAATGTTCAGGTATGTATATGTGTGTGCCAACACCAAGCACGCAGGGATTTTCAGGCTAGAATTTGGCAGGCAGTCAAATCCTTCTCTTTAAAGG
>NW_003852411.1:26248357-26264327 GCF_000181295.1 Otolemur garnettii | reverse complement strand
AACTTCCAAGCATATAGTAGGTGTTCAATTAAATCATAAAAGCATATTGTCAATTATAAAACTAAGCTCCAACTCTTCCAACTACAGATAAGTAGATAATTTTCCTTGCATTTCAAAAGCTTGAGTTAGAACACGCAGGATTTTAAGAAATAAGAATCTCATTTTAAATTGACAAGTGATTTCTAATGAGATTCATCGGTTTCAACCTTAGCTGCATAATAAAAGAGCATTAGGCCTAGGGTACTTTTATGGTAATCCCTGTGCCCATCCCCCAGAATTCTGATTTAATTAATCTGGAGTGGATCCCAGGCACTGGCTATTTTTTTTTATAGCTCCCCAGGCAATTCTAAAGGGCATCTAGGATTGCAAATCACCATTCTTGGCAGAACCCACCTTCTCCTGCCCCAGGGTGATAAATTTCTGCCTTCGTCATAATGAGGTTGCAGAGGTAAAGAAAAAAGTACACAGATTATTAGGAGAAAAGAGACCTAAAGAAATATTCCAAAAATGTTTTCCTCTTAGACATAAATTTGTTAAATGAAATGACATGAAATGAAATGGCTGTAGCACTAGGGTCACGGTATCAAGTTCCAAGCTCAGAGCCCTGTTTTATGCTCAGGTGCGGTGATTTTCACCCAGGCTACATGGGAGACTCAGCTGAGGAACATTTGGAAATGTTAGTTCTCTGGGCCCACCCCAGACTGATTTTATCAGAATCTATGGGGTGGGGCAGCCCACACATTAGCATTGTTTTAATTCCCCGGGTGAATCTAATGTAGCCAGGGTTGAGGACCATTAGGCCAGATAAGGCAATTTCTCCGCGTATCTTGAAATCGAGATCATAGATTGGTCCACGTTTTTGTTGTTGTTGTTCCACATATTTAATACAAGAAGAAATTTTATTTTCATATTTAGACCGGAACACCTTGAAGTCTTGTCTGTGAAATGTGATTAAATGGTACGTGATTAAGTGGCTATGATTTTAGCTGCAAGGTGGCAAATATGGTGAGCTGAAGAAAAAAAAATAGCAGTTTCCATGGCTGGTTACTGGCATACAATATAGTCATTTAGTTGGCAACAAGATGTCTCCTAGGGTGACGCTGGCACAGGTCTGCATGTGCCCTCTGCCGAAAATGACAGCCCTCCTGAACACATGGACCCCATATGAAGTAAATTCTATAAAAAATGTGTTCGCTAGAACTGCATCACCACCTGAAGGTTTATGAAGAGTGTTTTCCCTTGTAACAAAGTGAGTGTGCAGGGTTTCTGGAGGAGAAAGAGAATGTGAGCAGGCAAGGCCCATCATGGAGAAGCAGCAAAAGGGCCCAGGTTTGACTCAACTGGCCCCAAACACAGTCAGCATTCAGGCTTGTCTGAGAGTCATGCAGAAATGCATCCGTGCATTGGTGACTAAGTTGCTATTTTCCTTAAAATGAGATCCGTTTCTTAAAGGTATCTTACAAACGAACGTTTTGAAGTATGCTTTTCATTTATGGCAAAACCACGATGATGAGACGCAACTTAATGTGACTGAATGGCACTAAGTAAGAATCTGGCTTTGACGCTAACTGGCCATATGACTTGGGCAACAGATTTTATCTCTCTGGGTTTCAATTGCTTCCTACGTAAAATTAGTCTAGTTCGATGCCTGTTAGCCTTGGCTGCTCAGCAGGATGGTTAGGGGGGTGTTGAAATGTACAACACCTGAGGGTCTACCCCAGTAGTCTGATTTCCTTGGTCTGGAATAGGGCTGAGTCATCAGTATTTCTAAAATATCCTCAAGTGATTCCAATGTGGGTACAAGCTGAGAACCACTGCCTTGCGTGGTCTAGATGCTCCGTTTCAGCTCTTGCCTTCTGCGGGGTTTAGGAGTCCCAGCTTTGGGGAGTGCCTGAGCTATTAGAAGAGGTTAGTAGCCAGTCACTGAGACATCCCAGAACACTCAAAGCTAGTACTTGGCCTCATAAAAGGGCTGCCGTGTTTTTGTTTTTTGTTTTTTTAAAAAAAAGAATAATAATGTATCAATCAATCAAAAAATCTAAAGCAGCTTTGAAAACAGGTTTCTAAATATACTGTGATTCTGAATTTTTTTACTGTCCTGGGAAGATGTTCAATGGCCCTTCTTATATCCAACCTCCTACAAAACTACCAGGTTGGTTAAGTGGTGTTCACCTGGTCACCCAAAGTTCCTTTCAACTTCAACCCTTCCCAATGTCCTTCAGGCATCCAAGCAGTGGACCCAAGTTCATTTTCACAGTTGACTTCAAGAACTGATTCCTATTTAGGTTTGGATTTGCTGCCAGATCGCCCAGCCCAAGTTCAACTTCCCATGGGCTGGCTGAACCACCAGCGTAAAACAGCAAGATAACATCCCAAGGCTGGAGCTCCTCCAGCCACGTTATGCTAAGAGAACTGAGTCCATCTTGGCCTCACAGGGTCACTGTGTTCTCACAGCCAGGGAGCCACCCTGGCAGCACACTTGTGGATGGTGCCAGCATTTCATTTCAACACTATCCCGTCTCTGATTCCAGCTGTGGAAAGCAAACCAAAGGGAGAAAAATGTCCAAAGAAGTGCTAATTCAAGGCCAGTTTCAAGAAAGCAAGTCATTAGATAAAAGTTACAAACCAAATCAAAATTCTAGACTCTTTGATAAACTACAAAATGAAAACCAGTATAAAGGCAGTTAGGTGTGGACGCTCTGATCAATAAACCTCCAATGTATTAACTGAATTGTCCAGTTCATTGCTTTTCTCTGTGGCTATGGAGATAGAGTTTCATTAAAACTTATGAACAATCCCTTTCCCACCTGCAGGTTAAAATGACAACGTAAAGCTGCATCTGGCAAAGAGTTTGATCTTTGGCTCAAGGAATTAGATTAGCTTTTTTTTTGGGGGGGGGGGTAAATTTTATAGCCTAGAGAACTATTTTCAATTTGCTCCAGCTTTGCAAAACTGTAGTCTCTACCAAGCTTTTCTCGGTGTGTGAAAGAGTTAGGCGGGCCACCCGGGTCTTTATATGGAATTCGCCTGGAGTTTCTGCTTGCCCACATACTCTTCATTCTCAAGATTAAAAATCATAGTCAGTAAGAACATGTCTTGACTTTTGTTATGATTCATCATTAAATTAGTCTAGATCCTTCATGCCAGAAGTAGAAACAAGATAAAATAGAAACAGAGTGCCTGGGAAAAGGTCAGGGACAGGTTTAACCATGTCCCATTAAACAGGTCAGCCAGTTTCCCGGCTTTCAGGCTACTCTGCCAGCTGTCACCCAATACATCCTTACCCTGGTCCCACTCATTGTCATGCCCGGGGAAAGTGTCCAAAGAGATCTCCAACCCTACAGAACAGCCAACAAGTATTTACTTACCTTCAGGATAAGCCCCTCTCCCCCTGGTAAAACAGAACGTTCCCTAGAAATACGGGCACGAGGTGCCACGTGGGGAAGACTGGTTGTGACTTACAAACCAGCTCGATGCCAGAAGCCTGCAGACACTGTGCTGTCTACACCACAAGGCTCTCTGGCTCACTAGTGACGAGTGTAAGGTTTGATGCAAGACTGACCTAGGTTCCATTCCTAAGTCCTCTATTCACTCGCAGGGACATCTTAGGCAAGTTATACAAATTCCTGACCCTCAGCTTCTTCTTCTGAAACATACTTTCTGGGGTTATTGTGGGGGTTGAGGCATTGTGAATGCTGAAACATAGGAGGCTCTCAAGACATTTTAGTCATTTTTACTGTTCTTTATGATGACCTAGAATGCTGAAATTTTAACTGAATCTATCCCTCTAATTGAAATTTTCTCAGAGCCGTATATTGTGTATCGGCTTAATTTTTCAGTGAATGCTTTCAGCCCTTCAAATTATACATGGGAGCAGGGCTTGCAGTGAAAAGCACAGACATCGCCTGGGAAACGAGTGGGAGGCTCAGCCTGCCAGGCTCTTAAGCCTAATTCACATGAACCAGGCCTAGGCCAAGATGGCTGTATCGAACATCCTAACTAAGGATATTTTAAAAGAAAACCAGTTTTATAACTTTTAGATACAAGTTAAAAGTGACATTGGCTTAAGACAATGTATAATAGATTTTTTGGAAGATGCTTTAGCAGTTAGATCGGATCTGTGATGAGCACCCAACTCTTTTGGATACGAGAGCCTCCAACGTGTTTGAATGGATTGAGAAAGGTTATACTCAAATATCCTATGAGGTTTTTAAAAACATTCTGTTGATACTATGTCTGTGCCTTGTAAGCTTTTTCTTCCTAGGCAGACCAAACATGAGCTCCGGATCCTGGCCAAATTTACACTCACCTTCATTATAAAATGGGAGTAGCTGTATCACTTTTTTTTAAAGGACTGAGTTGAGGCTCAGAAAGCAGCTAGGAGATCACTGAGCACAGCGCCAACTCCTAATCAAGGTCGACTGTCATTGTTGCAATTGTGGCGTTGTCACTGCTGTTGTTCAGTCCTGGTGAATTCTGAGAAGAATACGCAAGAGCTACCAGCCCCCCAAGATGCTTAATGACTCCAGGGAGGGATGGACACGGAAATGTGTTCTCATACAAGGCGGTAACTTCTTTAAGGTCTAAACAAAGTGCTATAGGTACCCCGAGTGCAGCCAAGGAAGGCTTCCCAGAGGAGGTAACCTGTTACATGGGTTTTAAGGAATGAATAGGAAGTTGCCTGGCAGGGGCAAAATAGCACATGTAGAGAAATTGGGTCATGGTGGGCTTTGAGGGTGTCAGTGAGTTCTGGATCCCTCAAGGAGTTTCAGGAGAACGGGTTGGTGAAATAGCGGGGGCCAGACTACGAAAGCCCCTAGAGAGCCAGTCAAGGATTTGGCAGTGATCCCACAGACCTCTGGGATCAACAGACTTATGTGGGAAACTAACCTGATCTGATTTATTTATTTACTTTTTATTTTTTTGAGACAGAGTCTCACTCTGTCACCTAGGTAGAGTGCTGTGGCCTCACAGCTCACAGCAACCTCAAATTCTTGGACTCAAGTGATCCTCTTGCCTTAGCCTCCTGAATAACTGGAACTACAGGTGCCTGCCACAGCTCCAGGCTAGTTTTTCTATTTGGGGTAGAGGTGGGGTCTCACTCCTGCTCGGGCTGTTCTCAAACACCTCAGCTCAAGCTATCCACCCGCCTTAGCCTCCCACAGTGCTAGGATTATAGGCATGAGCCACCGCACCCGGCCTGACTTATTTTTTGTGAAGGTAAGTCTGATGGAGGAAGATAGAGACTGGAAGAGAGCAGGGAAAAGCCGCTCACTCTTTGGTGGGGAGTAATGGTCCCACTCACTTAACTGCAAATGGGACTTGTATGCAATGGCTGTGCTCAGAGCTGTTCAGCTGCCACCAGGCCTTGGGGCCCCTGCAGTCCATCTGAAGAGGAGAAGGCTTGAGGGACAAGAAACAGAACTTTAACTACCCTGGCTTGTCCCAGACGTTCCTAGTATTAGCGCTGAGAGTCCACCATGCTGGAAATTCCCTTGGTCCTGGGCAAATGAGGATAGTTGTCACTTTAAAGATTAGAGAATATTGCACTGCAAGAAGACTGTGGTTCAGCATTTATGAAATTTCATAGCAGTTAGATATGATTTTTACTTGGATAAAATGAGGTGATGATTTTTTTCCCTATGTAATTTCAGGGTACCATATGTGAGAACTCAACTTTATTCCTCTAATAAAGCCAACATGTCGACTTATAAAAGATGTATGGCAGGAAACAACAAGAATAACTAACATATTGGACCCTAACTATGTTCCAGGCACTGTTTTAGGGCTTCATATAAATTAAGTCATGCAATCCTCACAACAGCCTTATTATAATCATCCTCATTTTACAGATGAAACAATGGAGGCCCAGAGATCATATACATAACAAATGCACATGGTAGAACTCAGATTTACACCCAGGCTCCCCAGGGGTCCAAAGTCCAAGCTTTCAAACATTTCCTCTATATAACATATGATAACTCATTTATTAAGTCCTTCCTATCAGCCAGTCATTGTACTGAGTGTGCTTTCCATGAAATATTTCGTTTAACCCTCAAGACAGTCTGTCTGGTACGAGATAGATCATTCATTCATTCGTTATTTGTTGAGCTTGTGCTTGTTTAAGAATTATAATATTGTATTTTTACAGAGGAAGGAGGATGAGGGCTTATACCAAAATAGAAGCGGTGAAAATGAGAGGCAGGATCCAAGAAAAATTTCTGAATTAAAAGCATCAGAACAAGGTGATTGATTGAACATGGGCAATGAAGAGAAAGAAATAGTCCAGGATGACTCTGAGATTTTTTTTTACCTGAGAGACTGGATGTATGATCATTCATCAATCAAAATCAAAGCTATAAGAAGGTTTACTTTGGGAAGTGCTATAGACTGAATGTTTTTGTCCTCCCAAAATTCATTTGTGAAGTTCTAACCACCAAGGTGATGGTTTTAGGAGGTGGGGTCTTGGGAAGGTGATTGTGTCTTAAGGTCAGAGCCTTCATGAATGGGATTAGTGGCCTTATAAAAAACACCGGGGAGAATGTCCTTGTCCCTTCTGCCTTGTGAAGACCCAGCAAGAGAACATCCATCTATGAACCATGAAGCAAGCCCTTGCCAGATACTAAATCTGTCAGCACTTTGATCTAGGACTTCTCAGCCTCCAGAAAGGGGAGAAGTACATTTCTGTTATTTATACACTCCCCAGTCGATATGAACTGGTCATAGCAGCCCAGAGGGGCTAAGACAAGAGGGCAGATGAGTCCATATTGAGCTTTAAGTTTCAGCCATGAAGAAGTATACTCGTAGATATGGCCAAAGAGCCCTGGAAACTTTTATCTGGAGTTTAGTAGCAATGGTTGAGAACCAGTAGCCTAGATTCGATGATTAAGGTCACAGGTGTAAATAAGATGATTCAGATCTGAGATGACAAATGGACCACTCCAGGGAATGTCAACATTTCAGGAAAGGGAGACTGTAGGAGAGGTGGGAAGAGAAGGCTGAGAAACAAGTGGTTGCCTGGAAACCAAGGGTGGAGCAGGAGATGGTCACTGGGGCCGGGGCTGCAGAGAGGCAAACAGGAAGAGGCTGGGAACAGAGCATTAGGACCAGGGCTCAGTCTGGGGTGGAAGACGCCAGGTCAGCACATGACCAGGCAGCAAGTCCTCCTGCTGCCAACCTTACTCTCCTTACATTCATTCCCTCGACCAGGGTAAGGCTAGCTCTGCCCTGGAGAGCTGGGGACTCCTGCTGCTGAGTCTGAAAGTCTCAGTCTGAGCAGGTGGAGGCCCAGACAGAGAGGCCACCAGTGTTTACACATTTATTTCCAGGCACTCCTTTAGATTGTAAGACCAGTTCTAAATAGCCACTGGAACAAAATATAAACCAATAACAAAAAAATTTTAAACCAAACAGCAAAACAAAATAACCCTCCCTCCCCTCCCCGCCAAAAACCTATCCTTTTGTAGCAAAAGGACAAGAAGAAACAATTCTGCTTAATGAAATGAATTCTGCAGGTTATAGCTGCCTGTCTCTGGTGGCCTGACCTCTGGCCCCAGGCTAGAGAAGGACTGAATCTTATTAAACGCCAGCAAAATGTGAGTGAAGAAAGGGACATGCTTTCCAAGGGTCTTGTTTTATTTCCAAGCCCAAATAGCTCACGACTGACCTTGAAACTGTGGAACATAATTTTCCCTTCAAGATGAGAGAGAGAAGACAACGTCGTGACAGCGTTCTGAATGGGAACCATCACGGTCATGCGAAGCAGCTCTGTTTTTAATACATCCTCGGGAGAAAACAAAGAAAGTTATGAGCTGCGCTAAGGAAAGATATGTGGATGCAAATCTGACCCTCATTCAGCTCTAGGCTACTCAGCTCAAGAGGAAAACATGTTATTTGAAGTCAGATGTTTGCCCTTTTTATGTGAATTGCCCATCATTCATCTCCACACCCTACATGGTACCACCTGGGTCATTTCTTATGCTCTGAAGCCAGGCTCAGCGTCCAAGTCTGTGTGATCACACAAGCATTGCAGAGTCTCCCCGCCTGTCCCCCACACCCCATTTTTCATGTAGCAGAGGATCAAGCAGAGTATTCCTGTGGGGACAGACCCACCTAGGATGCCCCGAGACTGCCTCTTTCAGTCTGATAAGCCCCCCTCATAAATTACGCTGCAATGGGGGGAAGGCTTCAACCTGTTGCCATCAGCTTGCTTTTCTCTTGGCAAGATACCAGCTCTGTCCCCTTAAAGAAATCCATTATTTTCAGAGCTCCAGAGGATTCCCAAGGGTAAGCAAAAGAGTCAGAGAAGCCCCTCCATACCAGGGAAAGTCACCCTACTGTCGCTGTTTCCAAGCCTCAAGCTAACATCTCCTGCTGGCCGCACTCCCTTCTGGGAGTCTCAGCAATGCTGCCACGGCTGATGTGGTATTTTCCAGTCCTCCACTTCACCATCCCCCACGCCCTCTTTCCAGCTGTTGTCAAAGCAACAGGCTAAATTCACTGGGAGGTTCAATGAGGAGAGACAGAGGTGGGAGGGATAGGACAGGAGAAAAACATTCTGAGATAAGAAAAGCCACTTTGCCCTTATAGAACACATTACTGGAAGCAGGGCTGCCTCTCCCTGGCACGGGCTTCACGCTGCATGGTGGACCAAGGCTGAGCTTTAGAATTTATTTTCCTTGGCCTCAAAAGGTTCTCAGGCCTGCCACATGAGAAGGACAGAGAAGGCAGGGTTCATGGGTTGGTCTCCAGGACACCAGTTCGCACATCATAGACTATGTGTCTACAATAGCCCAAAGACACCAATTGACTCAGGCAGCCTTGACCCAGTCTTCCCCAGTTACGACCTCTCCTTCTGCCCAGGGACCCCACTAAGAACAGGAAGTGGCTGCTGAACCCTTAGACTACTATGGCCTAACCGGAACCTCTGAACTCCTGAACTGAATCCCAGCTCTTTCCAACTCCAACCATTTTTCCCCCAAATAAATCACTTTTTCTGGTCATGTCAGCAACTACTTGTGCATGATTGAAAGGATCAGCTACACAGATGAGCCGGCTTGGCTGCGGGCGCTGCCAGAAGAAAAACCCCAACTGATCTGGTGTTTTTAATCTTATTGACAGTAGTATAATTCAGTCAAGCTGCATTTCATCTTGGGAAAGTTTGAAACTTTGGAAGGAGGGAAATCACAATGCCACCGATCTCCACTGGAAATTAGGTATTGGGGCTGTGCTGATGAGTGTGTCTGTAGCCACCCTGGGGAAAATCATCCAGTGGAATGTTTTAACATCGGTCCCCAAACTTTGGAGGGGGTTATAACATCAAACAGACATTTGGCTTTTTGTGAACTCTTCCTTCAAACGTAAAATTTTAGAAAATACAGTAGGGCTATACTTAAAATTCATTGTAAATGATTTTACTTTGAGTTTTTTTATGTGAACTTCAGAATAATCTTATATTCTCTTAGATACTTGGGGTTTCTCCCCTCCGCCCCCGCCCTGCCAAATCAAGCAAGGAATCAACTCTCTGCCCCGTAGGTCAGGGACTGGTCTTACCGATGCTGAGAAGAGAAAGTTCTTCATAATTCAAGGCCCTCTCTAGAGCAACACAGATGATGTGAGCAGTTAGGGCCTTGAACACGGCCTCAGTTCTGACTCCATCCCAGCAACCCCAGCCTGCAGCTGCTCCTCAGAGAAAGCTCCACTGGAGAAGTTCCTGGGTTCTTATGGAAAAAGGGAGGCTGGGAGAGAAATCCCCCATTCCTCCATGAAAACGTCTTCCAGTAATGGCTAACATTTATTGAGCTTTTGCCATGTGCTAGGTCTAAGTGTATGCACTGATTTAATCCTTTTAACAACTTTTTGAAGGCTATGCTGTCATTATCTCCATTTTACAGATGGAGACACTGAGGCACAGAGAGATCAAGCAACTTGCTCAGAGTCTCACAAATCATAAGCGGCAGGGCCAGGATGCCAGCAGAGGAAGGTTCTTAAGCAGCTGTAGCCCAGCGGCTCTCACACCTGAGCTTGAAGAATCACCTTGAGGGCTTGTTAAAATACAAACTGCTTCTTAAAACACAAACTGCTTAGCCATACTCCCGAGTTTCTGAGTCAGTTCTGCGAGGGGCCTGAGGACTTACATTTCTAGTACATTCCCAGGTGATGCTGATACTGCTGACCACACCCGGAGAATCCCTGGTCTGAGCTGGAGAATCCCTGATTCTGCCTCTGGAGAAATCTCTTGACAGAACCCGTCTTCTCTCCCTCACACTCCCCTACTCCAGACACAAAGCTCCGCAAACACATTGGTTATACTGTGTAATCTCATCAGATCAATCCACCAGCCAGACTTCCAGAAGGCCTCAACAGCTTCTCAGGCAGCTCTGAGCCAAGACCCCTGGGGCTTCCAGGAGCAGAATCCCGGCCCTGCCAGGAAAGCCCTCTGGGCCACTGACCAGAAATACAGGGACCAGACAGCCTTCTGTTTTCTATCTAGATCCACTCATTTGTTGCTATCACATATTGTTTCTAAGCAAACGAGTGCTATTAAACAAGAGTAAATCTCATCTGTTCGCCAAACTCTCCTTTGTGGGTGTTCGTAGAGTTATGACATCTCCCCAGGTTAATTCAGATTCTCATTCATTCACCCATTCAGAGTCTCTTCAGGGCCCTCTGTACGGCAACAGAATACACATGCAGGTGAGGAAAATCAGAGTGTAGCTAAAACACAAACTGACCAGTTCTGTAAGACAAAGCCAGGGGCAAGTTAGAACACAGAGATGCAAACTCTTAGATAAACTCAAAGAAGGAAACACACAGTAGGCTCTGAGATTCGCAGCTTCTTAGGAGCTCTTTGACACATTGAGAATTTTTAACAGTATTTCCGTCATGGAAAGATGTACTGTGTGAGGTAGCTGGTAATGTTGTCTGCAGCATCACCAAGGTAAATTAAAAAAATGTTTCCCAAAGCCTTTGTTAAGAGTAGCCTCAAAGCACACCTAGGCTATCACACTGCACAAAATACGGACCCTTCGGAGACCAACATGTCAAGGCAGACGCTTTGCCTATAGTAGGTTTGCAATAAATATCTGAGAACTATTGAGTCCATGTAGTTTTTTCCCCACTCTTGCAATGCTTCACTCAGAAGAATGGTCTCCGGTTCCATCCAGGTTGTTACAAAAGATACTAGATCACCCCTTTTTTATGGCTCAGTAGTGCTCCGTGGTATACATACGCTACGTTTTATTAATCCGCTCATATACTGATGGGCATTTGGGTTATTTCTACATCTTTGCAATTATGAGAAGTAAAAATACTCTCAGCTGTGTGGTTCCTCACTCTCTGGACTCTAATGTGCGTACGTGAAGTACTACAATTGCACGTCTTTCCAAATACCCTGTAATTCTGATACTTTTCCCGACTGCCCTTCCACCCAACTTAGCTTACTGACTTGAACTTAATTTTCTAATGCTCGAAGACCATTATTGGGCCCTTATGGTGAAAATCATAAGGATTTTCATAAGAGAATCGCACATTCTCTTTTTTTTAATGTCTACTTTTTCTCAAAAGACCATTCTTAAAAGATGCGTCATTAAGCACCCTCATCAACTAATCCCTTAATTACTCTTGGTTTGTGGCATCCCCTATTCTGACATTTTTCAGTGCCATTTCTAGCATAAAGAAAACCGTTTAGACCAAGTTTCAAAGGCTGAGATTCTAATCCTGTGTCTATAATTTAGCAGCTGTGTGGCTTAACTCCTCTCAGCCTTGGTTTTCCCATTTGTCAAATGGGAGAGAAGAAAACTCAGCATAGAAATACTCTAATGTATGAAGAAGGGAATAAAAAACCTGAAGGAGCAAATGTTGACTCTTAAAATTGTGAATTAAGTTATAATAACACACCTAAGGGCCTTGACTTATTTTCCCCAAGGAGTAGTGACGTATCTGTGTGGGATCAGTGTGCGTCCACTGCCTGTGCCCCCAGAGCTGTGTGAGGAGCAGGGAGAGATTCCCACTGCAGGGCAGATAGGAGTGCTTCATCCCAGCCCAGCAGGAGGCTCAGATCCTGGTCAGATCCAGATCAGATCCTCAGATCCAGGGTTCCACAAAGGCTTCTACACCAATCCCTGGAGCCTGAGTACCTGTTGTGACACCAGGAGCCACAGAATAAAGAAAATAGGGCTGGAAAACAAAGGGAGGTGAGACCAAAGACAGTGAGTTGAAACAGGATAACAGGGGCAGTCTGGGAATAATTCAGGGGCAGGCCAGTGTCTGCAGCTGGACTTGAAATCCTTCTCAGAGCCCATTTGCAGGGAGTAGGGGATCTGTTTGGACAGACAGGAGGGAACAGGAATAGCACAGACACTCCCACCCAGTTTAACTGACAATCTGTGGCACACTCAGGCCTGCTGTGAAACTGGAAGAACTGATAAGCCACCCAGATTTCAAACCTCGACACCCAGACTGTGTCCTTACTGAAGCTCTCAACCTCAGGGTTAAGGAATTTGTTATTAGTGACAATGTCCTAATGTTTGAAAATGCCTTATTTATGTAAATTCAAAATGAGTTTGTCCCTGTGATAAGCTTCTCTCACTCACTGGTATTCCAATGTTTTTCTTGAATTAAAAAGAAAGAAATGAGATAATAGCCAAAGGTCCAGGAATTGTACATCATCTGAGTATTGCCCAGGGGAGTATGGCATTTGACATTAGGGGACAGCACCAGTCACAGGGGGAGATGGTTGGAAACCATCGCTCAGGCCAAGCAGACAGAGTAGCCTCGTGGAAATAACACAAGAGATGCCGTGGAATCACTGGAATGGCTGTTGAAGGCCTGTCGTGTATTTCAGAGCATCTGTGGAGGGCACCCAGGCCCCAGGCCCCAGGCTCTATGTTCACGACCGCAAAGTATGGAATCAAGCTAATTACAGATGGTCCATCTGATGATCATAATCACTCTCTGATATAAATCCACTAATTCCATAATTTGGCTGCACTCATTTGGAATTTTTTGGTAACAGAAGTATTCAGATGTTAATTGCTGGGACAGAGAGGTATTTTAGCCAATTCTCTTTTTAAATGACTCATTTACAGTTTATATATCAATAACCGTGGTAGCCAGACTCCAAGATGGTACCCAGTGTTCCCCACCTCCTGGTGTCCGTGCGCTGGTGTAGTCCTGTTCTACACTATGCCAGGCTCAGTCTGTATGGCAAATAAGATATGGCCTAGGTGATGATGTCTGCCCTCCCACGCAAGGTCCTAAAAGACACCACTGCTCCCCCTTTGCCCTTTCAGCTAGCTTGTTCTGAGAGAAGCTAGCTGTCATGCTGTGAGGACACCCAGGCAGCCCTGTGGAGAGTTCCTTTTGAGGAGGAACTGAGGCACCAATTTTCTAGCCATCTTGGAAGCAGATTCTCCATCCCTAGTCAAGCCTTCAAATGCCCGTGACCTCAGCTAGCATTTTAACTACAGCCTCAGAAGAGGTCCTGTGCCAGAAACACTCAGCTCATCGACTTCCAGAAACCAGGTAAGATGACAATTGTTTGTTGTTGTTTTAAGTCATTAAGTTTCAAAGTAATTTGTTGTGTAGCAACAGAAAATATTTAGTTCATGTACAAGTTACTTTTATCATTCATTCAAAGCAGATACCCAAGGAAATATTAAATACAACTTAAGAAATATTTAATAAAAACTTGTTGCTAATTCCCCATAAGAAGCCCAAATAAATTTCAGGTTTTATTGCGCATATGTAAATCTGTTTCTTACTTTGACCAACTGGTATTTCCTTAATTTGGGATTAAACGCAGTGGTTCTCAACCTGTGGGTCATGGCCAATGAAAATATATTCTGCATATCAGATATTTATATTACAATTCATAACAGTAGCAAAATTACAGTTATGAAGTAGTGATGAAAATAATTTTATGGTTGGGGGTCACCACAACATGAGGAACTGTATTAAAGGGTCACGGCATTAGAAAGGTTGAGAACCACTGGAATAGAATCTGTTCTCCATTGGTGGCATCCCAGAGAGACAAGTCATCTAAAAGCTGATCTATTATATGTTTATATGAGGCATGACAATTAAATTCGGGAACTCATCCTGGAAAAAGTGCTATGTACCTCATTGCTGAATTTAACTATAGTCACCTTTGAAGAACTCCCCTTGGGGAACTATGCACTAATATCAGTGCCTTTTTACCCTTCAAAGGGTAAATTTGGGAACTCTTTTTCTGGAATGGCCATCAAAGCTATCGTCTTATTACCCTTGCTGTCTTGAATGTCATCAAAATTTTGTCCTTTCAATATTTCTTTCATCTTCAGGTAAAGAAAAAAGTCATTGGGGACCATCAGGTGATAGGGAAGGTATTCCAATACAATTATTTGCCTATGGCTAAAAACTCCCTCACAGGGTGGTGCCTGGGGCTCAGTGGGTAGGGCACCAGCCCCATATACTGAGGGTGGCAGGTTCAAACCCAGCCCCAGCCAAATTGCCACAAAAAATAGCCGGGCGTTGTGGTGGGTGGCTGTTGTCTGCGCTATTCAGGAGGCTGAGGCAAGAGAATTGCCTAAGCCCAGGAGTTGGAGGTTGCTGTGAGCTGTTATGCTACAGCACTCTACCAAGGGTGATAAAGTGAGACTCTGTCTCTAAAAAAAATAAATAAATAAAAATAAAAACTCCCTCACAGACTGTGCCATGTGAGCTGGTACATTGTTGTGATGCAAGGGCCACACCTTTCTCATGCCAAGATTTTCAGCTAAGATTTTCTTAACTGTTTCTCTATCAATGTTTATTTGATCTGTTATGCTTCTCACAGTCAGCTGACAATTTTGATGCACAATCTAATGAATTTTTACACTATTTTCATCAGTTCTACTCATTACTGACTGCCCTGACCTCTCTTCATCAGTGACACTTTCTCTCCCCTCAGAAAAATGTTTAATCCATTTGTACATGGTATTATCCCCATAACCTTAGACTAACTTGTGACTGATTCATGTCCATTTTTGCCAGGTTTAATAAGAAATTTACAAACGTTTGTTCATTGTGCTAATTTAAGCTCTGAAATTCTGATGATGACACAAAAAAACACACAATAACAATAATGAACACCACTCAGCAAGACACTGTCACACATTAACATGAACACAATGTGAGACATCTTATATACCAAGGTTGACACCTTACCAAGTTGTTTGTACAGTGCTGCTAACACAAGCACATAGTGGCAAGTTTAAGAACTTAATTGTCAGACCTGATATATATTGTATGATGTTGTCTAGTCTATTATTTGGGGGTACAAATTGATGCGTTATTTGTGATGATTTAGAAAGCCACAGAGTGTCATCCAAAGAATTTATCTTATCAAAGGAATTGATTTTCCTTCAAGAACTTGGCAAAATTTTATTATGGTGCCAGGAGGACATGAGCACATAGATAATCTCTAAGTACTTTTTCGCCACCTCTGGAATCAATCAAAAGGTTTTAGAATTATTCCTCCTGTCTACTAGAAGTTGGACACAAAACCTAAAACCCAAATTATTATTTCTCACCATAGGAAAGTTGTGAACGAGAAGTTTTGTCAAAAAAAAAAAAAGTTGTCCTGCTTAGGCCAGTGCACCATCTTAGTGCAACGTAGGCTCCATTTCCTAGGGCTGCATATTGTAGGTGGATCTGTGAGTTCTAAGAACATCTGTCATAGAAACATCTTGGAAGCATCCCAAAGTTAAAACATGAACCCTGGTTAGCTTGTTGCCTTTCTAAATTATATGTTCCCCTTTAATCAGTGCAAATACATTAAAAGTAGCCATATTTGCTAAGGTCTCCCCCATAATTTATTTTCCTACAGAAAGAATTACACCTACCAAGGACTAATTGAGAAATGAAAGAAATGACGGTCTAATCAAGACTGTTGCCTAAAGGTAAAAGAAAAACAGGCCATCCAGGGGAAAGTTCCCAAATATTCCAGCAG
>NW_003852411.1:26247547-26248337 GCF_000181295.1 Otolemur garnettii | reverse complement strand
TTATCTGATGAGAACTTGTGTATTTTTCATCCCCTCACCTCCAGGAAGCCTCTGATACCTCGACTGTGTGGTCCCTGCTTTGGGTTCCCTCTATATAAAGGGCTTGCTGGAAACCTGATGCCTGTTTAACTAGTTGAAGGCCTCTGGGTGTAGCCCAGAGGTGGGCAAGTAGAGGGACATATGACAGGTGTTGGCCTAATGTGTCCTTTGGACTCATGATCTCCATATCATATCACTGTGCTCTTTCTCTCCCCTTTACAGCTCTCATTCTGAACATCTATGTTTTGCAAAGTTCGGATCAGCAGAAGGCAAAAAAATAAATAAATAAATAAAAACTGGACAAAATTCTCCACATCCCTGTCCAATCTGTAAGGATGTTGTAACCACATATTCCATTAGGATGGCTGTAAGTAAAAACCATACAACAAGGGTTGGCAAGGGTGTGGAGAAGCTGACCCCTTGTACATTGCTGGTGAGAATGGTAAATAAAAAATAAAATAAAAAAACACCAAAAGAAATACTACCATGTGCCACCTTCATTGGAATTACAAACTGGAATCCATGGCTAATGTTTTTCTTCCATTTTAGTTGTTTGTTTGAGACAGTGTCTCACTCTGTTGCCTGCTTTAGAATACAGTGGTGTCATCATAGTTCACTACAACCTCAAACTCCTAGGCTTAAGCAATCCTCCTGTCTCACCCTCCCAAGTATCTGGAACTACTGGTACCTGCCGCAATGCTAGGTTAATTTTTCTTTTATTCTTTTCTTCTTCTTCTTTTTTTTTTTTTTT
>NW_003852411.1:26242529-26247477 GCF_000181295.1 Otolemur garnettii | reverse complement strand
TGTGTGTGTGTATAGACACACTATTGCTATGTTGCTCAGGCTGGTCTCAAACTCTTGGTCTCAAGCAATCTTCCCTCCTCGGCTTCCCAAAGTGCTAGGATTATAGGTGTGACCCAGCATGCCCAGCCTCCATGGTCAACTTCTACTGGTGCATTTAATTAAAAGTTGCTGTGTGTGCCACGAGAACACTCAGACCCGAACACCTGGGCCTAAACCTAATTCCTTAGCTGCATTCTGCAGCTGAAATCCAGATAAAAGAGAAACCACTTCAGAGAGATTAGCACCCACATAATTCCGTCTCCACTTCATGCTTAAAGCAGAGTTGCTGAGGCAGTGATTCAAGATTTCATTCTAGGTCCCAGGAACTCTGGATCATTGTTCTGAATTCTCCATTGCATATATATCAGATGCTGAACCAAAGCAGGAGAAATCAGCAAAGGTAAAAAAAGAATTTATATAACCCTTCAATTCCAAGCCTTCAAAAGATTCTCTAAGACTCGCAAACGTGAAATATTGCACCGTGAGGTGCTGCATGTTCACCAGTTAGAGCTCTGCATTCTGGGCGTTAGCCAAGGGTGAGGAGGGCTTCAAGCCCAGCATGTACAGAAGTGGTGGCTGAGAGAGGGTGAAGAGAGTGCCCAGGTGTTGTGCAGTCCTACCCCAGACACACCTGCTATCAAATATCTGAGATCTTCCCAAACTAGAGACAGTCCTGGAATAGAGACAGGAGCAAGAAACTCTTGGATTCAGGAGACCCAGGGCTACTGTGGTCTGGGGAGGCACTCAGAAGCCCAGAGACTTTAAATAAAGGCTGACTCTAACCACAAGTCAACAAAGTGATGTGTGTGGAAATTCTCTATAATTAAGGTGTTGCTGCAATGTAGTGTTCAGAGTGCTCTTGAAAAGTATGCATTCCAGTTGGGTGACTTTTTCATTCATCAGATTGTGTTTTACCAGTCACTGAAGGGAATTTAATGTTAGATAAAAAGACACTACCAAAACAGTAATAAAATTCGGACCCTCCATGCTAAGATCAGGGCTTACCACTGAGTTACAGTTTTTTCAGGAAACTTCTGCAAAAGCCACACCTGCCAACTGTTCTCTTTTATTAAATATGTGTATTTTCCTGGTCCTGTCCACCTTATAACCATTCCTTAATCTACCACCCTCCTAAAGCTCCTAACACTGCCCTAGTCTGTCCTCAGAGGATGGGCCCAGGGATGTATTTGCTGCAAAATAGCCTTGTTTTGTAGCCACCATTTCTCCCATGTGTAAAGCACATGTTCAAACCTACCCCATGTACTCATTCACTTTGGAGGCTAATTTGAAAGATCTGATGGCCAGAAGTCTGGGTCAATATGAATCCTGTAAAATTTTTATATGACTTTCTTGGTGCCAGTCAAAGTTTTCTTAGCTCTCACTACAATAACTTCCCAAAACAATGGGATGAAAGATGCATAAACTACAGGCATCATGGGGACCGAAGACCCCATTCTTGGCAGGAGAGGGCACCCCCAGAGAAAGGGAAAATTAAAAGGTAAGCTGAAGGAGTCCGAACAAAGAAAAGTGAGCTAGCTTACCTTTAAGCTAGCCATTGCTAAATCTCTTATCTAAACAAGATTCCGGCCTTTCCTGAAGCTCTGGCCTATTGGGGATATAGCTTACACCAATACCCTGCTGAGTCCCCTGAGCTCCCACCTTTGAAAAGTCTTTTCTCTTTTTTTTTTTTGAGCAGAGCCTCAAGCTATCCCCCTGGGCAGGGTACTGTGACATCACAGCTCACAGCAACCTCCAACTCCTGGGTTCAAGCGAGTCTCCTGACTCTGCCTCCCAAGTAGCTGGGACCACAGGTGCCCGCCACAACGCCTTTTGGTTGTAGCCGTCATTGTTGTTTGGTGGGCCTGGGCTGGATTCGAACCTGCCACCTTAAGTGTATGTGGCTGGTGCCCTAGCCACTTGAGCCACAGGCGCAGAGCCTGAAAAGTTTTTCTGTGTCTCATCATCGTCATCATCTCCTAACTTTATATTTCTTCAGTCAGTGGCGCCAATTCCACAGGTCTTAGCAGACCCTGCCCCTGGGGCGGGACCCTGACAATAAACAAATCATTAGTGAAACATTCTGCGATCTTTTATCTGAATTGAGTTGGAAACTTACCTTAAAATCCCACCAGAAAACCAGGCCTGATGCACAGATGTTCTATAATACATACCAGTCTTCATGCTGGGATTTTGTCCTTAGACAACCCCCCACCCCCGCCCCAGCTTAAAGGGTTGGATAATACCTTCCCACAGATCCTACATCACAACTCCCCTACAACTTATGGGGTGATCTTGGACATTTTGTTTAGCATCTCTGGGCTTGAGTTTTCTCATGTTTAAAATGTCGAGGTGCACGTAGGGTGGGAGAAACTAAACCAGGTCACCATTAGCATCCTTTCAATTCTAATATTCCGTGAGCCTTCACAAGTGCTAGGAGAGCCAATCACAAGACACCTGCTGAGTCCTTCCTTTCCCAGGCTTCAGTTTCATCCTCTGTTGCGCTAATAGGAGAATAATCAACTTTACGGTAAGGACACATACCTAGACCTGGGATGTGCAGGCTACTCAGCATCCAGAGGCATGAAGTTTCCTAAGAACAAGGACCACCTGTGTCAGCTAGAATTAGGTACAGCAGCATATAATGGAAAGCCCAACATAAGTGAGGCTTACACACAAGAAAAGTTACTCTCCTACAGTACAGAGGTCTGCGGAAAGGCACTCTACCATGAATGTGAAATCAACAGGGACTAGGGTCCTTCTAGCTTTCTGCTCTGCCGACCTCAATACATGGCTGCCACACTTACGGTCCAGGATGAGTAACGGAAGCTCCAGATACAACATTCAAATCCCAGGAAGGAAGGAAGAGAAAGGGAAGAAGGACAAAATAGGCACAGGCCTTGGTTGAATCAGTTCCCTTTACAGAGCCTCCCTGGAGAGCCACACCAAGTTTGCATTCAGATTTCAATGACAGACTGTAGTCACAAGGCTACACACAGGTGCAAAGGAAGCTAGGGAATGTGATTTGTAACTGGCACGCGTCTGCCCTCGGTGATATAGGAGTTCTGTTGACTGGGAATAAGGAATGACTGCCGAGTAGACACCCTGCGTATCAGCCACACCACCCCTGTGTCTTCTGGAACACCTTGGGAGGTATTCCCGAGCACTGTCCCCGGGAGGAGCTCATTAAATGCTGCTGGTTTGATCTGACTGGCAGTGGGCAGGTGATCTACTCTAGAAATGGCTTTGCCTTCTGCTTGCATAAACATCCTTTATTCTGGCCCTCAGTAGAGGGGCCAGGCAAATAAGCATGATTTTTCTAGTCTTCGCGTATTAAGAGCCAGTCAAAAAACATTGATATTTTGTCTTGGAAACCAGAGCTATGTGAAAATGAAAAGAAGTTATTTCAATTTTCTAAACCACCAAGACTTCTCAGTTAGATTAGAGATGAAAACCCACTGTCATTCTCTGTCCTCAGACTTACCCTGTGATCCTCCCACTCACAGATTCGCACAGACCAATGCAAAGAAGTTTCATCTGAAAGAGTGTGGGGTCAAGGGCGCACAAACTGTGCTAGCAGCCCATTCCTCCTCAGGGGAGGCCCCAGGTCTGTATTCCCCCAGGGAAAGGACTAGTTCTTGTCCCACCTCTGTATTTGTAAGAATTCATTGCTCACAATGCCAGAAAAAAGAGATGCAAAGTGTTATGTGACTTGTCTGATTCGAGAAGCAAAGATAGAATGAAAATGTCAGTCTCAGTTCCCAGTCCACTGGTCAAATCAACACAGCCCAAACTATGCTGAAAAGTATATATCTACTATTGAGAAGCAAATGTTTGACATTATGATACATCTTGAATCACCATCTGTACTGAATTCATCTTGCCCAACCTATGTCTTGCCTGGGTCTCTATGAAGTCACCAGTTTAATTCAATTATTATTTGCTAAATAATAATTGACTCAGTGATCAGTAAGTATTATGAATGGAATACAAAAGGGTCATAATACACGGCTTTATAATGCTATTTTATTATAAGACTATATGACTTTGAATTAGTGAGTGTAGGGGAATGGACACCATGCAAGTGACCCCATATATTGCTGTGCTTAATTTTACTTCATTCAGATCTCAGGGAGCTTCCTTCCTAACTCTCGTACTGGGTCCTGGGTCCTTTGTGGCCTTGTACCTTGCATGCAAGCAACTGGACGTGTGCCATAGTCCCCACCACAGACTGTATGGCTTTCTCCTGAGAGCTACAGGGGATGGAGCACAAAGCTGTCACTGGATGGGCTCGTAAGCATTTCTATAATTAAAACTTGAGTCTTTCCCAGCACCCAGGAGAGTGACAAAAGGTTAAAGCAGGGAGGGGGTGTTCATTATCATCTAGTTTAATTCCCTCCACCTCCACTCCCCTCATTTTAGAGCTGAGGAAACCAGGGCCCAAAGATGCTAGGTGAAGTGTCCAAGATCACCCAACAAATGACAGGAGAGTTATTACGTGGAATACCCAGGACAGTGTCCCAGCCATTGCCCAGCTGTAGAGACTGAGGTCATCATCTCACCCAATTCAACAAGAGGTAGACATGACGTGTGTCCCTCCTAAAGAACAAATACTGAAAACTCAAACTGCACATTTCTATGTCTATCATCTTATAGTTACTGGGACTAAAAAATTCTCAATCAGCCCATCACTTTGGGGTCCATGTTAGTGATATACCAATGTGGTTTTTATTTCTGTCAAAAACCCATGTCTTTGGCAGCTCCCATAGCTCAGTGGGTAGGACATCGACCACATATACCAAGGCTGGTGGGTTCAAACCCAGCCTGAGCCAGCTAAACAATGACAACTGCAACAAAAAATAGCCAGGTGTTGTGGCAGGTGCCTGTAGTCCCAGCTACTTGGGAGGCTGAG
>NW_003852411.1:26216815-26240304 GCF_000181295.1 Otolemur garnettii | reverse complement strand
AAAAATAAATAAATAAATAAATAAATAAAATCAGAATGTGATAGTATTAAGAGATGGGACCTTCAGGGTGGCCCTCCCTCCTTCCCTCTCCCCCACTCCCTCCTTCCCACTCTCTACTCTCCCCTTTCCCCACCCCCCCTCCCTGTACTAGGTCATTAATTGTCCTCATATCAGAATTGAGTACATAGGATTCTTGCTTCTCCATTCTTGTGATGTTTTACTAAGAATAATGTGTTCCACTTCTATCCAGGTTAATACAAAAGATGTAAAGTCTCCATCTTTTTTAATGGCTGAGTAATACTCCATAGTATACATATACCACAACTTGTTAATCCGTTCCTGAGTTCGTATATCTCTATTTTTTAACGTAAAATAATATCCTCCTTGTTGCAAGAATGGTGAGGTGAGGGGATAAACATCACTGTTCAACCCCCCATGGTGAAATATCCCTTATGCTTAAGAGGTAGCTGCCCACTCCATTCCGACGACTCCCCTTGTTCTAGGAGATGACGGAAAGTGAAGGGCAGTCAGAGTGCACACCCTTCTGTGTCTTTGCTGCAATGCTCACTAGCTTTACATAACATCAGAGAAATGGCCACAGAACCACAAAGAGTTAATCCTCTGACCCCTGATAGTGTCTTAAGTATCAATGCAATATCAACATTTGGTCACATCCTCTTTCAATCTAATACCAATCGTTGGAATGGCCCTGATTTTTCAGAAGCTACATGCAAGGACGAGGCTGCATGGAGGGTGAGTTAGCATTGGGGAGAGTGGCACACAGAGTGGCTGGAAGTTCCAAGAGGACAGACCTGGGGGAGCCTGGCTTCTCTGTTTTATTACCTCACACCCTGGAATCACCAAGTTTCTGTTGGGGGATTAAGGCTGCAAACCCCAGTGCCCACCCCAGGACGCTGTCCCATTTTGCTGGGCCTCACAGTGCTCTCCCCTGCCACCCCTGCCCCTGGAGCAGTACACCCCACCCTGGTGAGGGAACTACTAACAGCCCCTTTTTTGCCTCTGGAATCGTGCTAGAAAAACATCCAGTCTAACCTACATCCTGGCCATCCCTCCAGCAAACTTTTAGGCATAATTCTGCAGAGTGGGTTGAGTACATTCTCAAATGTAAGCATTTCACCCTCCCCTGCTTGGAGTTGATTGAAATCCAAGGTCTTTTATTTCCTTTGTGGGCTTTGTCCTCCCTCCCTGTTCTTCCAGCTTCTCCTCTCAGCCAGTGGGGTGCTAATTGTTTAGGTACCAGAAAAAGGCTGCCAAGCTACACTGCTTATCTGCCCCTGCTTGTTAAGGCTGAGTGGGTCTCAGACGCTGCTTTCTTGTGGGTCTAGGAGAGGTCTGGAGAGGAGCCCTAAAGAGCCCACAAGGGCAGGTGAGCATGGTTGCCACGGTTAGCAGCCAGCCTGGTGGCCTGGCCTCCTCCTCCCAACAAGGCAATCCCTCTCTGAAGCAAAAAGGGAAATCGCTCAGGTACTCAAACCCACTTCATCCCAAGAGCTGGGAGAGCAGTGCCTTTGTCACATCATCCCCTTGTCACAATGCCCACAGCAAAGTTAGGGGTCTCCAAGGCTTCAGGGGAACACACACAGCAAGCCACTGTGTGCATATTTAACATAGAATGAGATTAAACACTCCAGTTGGAGTCAGTGTACCCTGTGCTGAGGCTTATTCTGTTTGCTTCGTTTCTGGCTTCTTTTGGACCAGAACTAACGGCACATCTGTCTGCCTGTGTGACTGGCAGCCGGGCACAGGAACGTGCTCGGGGCTGGGCAGTGGGGAAGTAGCTGGGCTGGGATCCAGTTGGGACAGTCTCCTCTTTCTACCTGAGCCTCCAACTACGGTTTTCCAGGCTCCAGATGGTGATCATGATTGTTCAAAAGCACCATTATCCCTGTTAATGAGGATAATAAAGCTAAACAATTCATGAGCACCGACGACATATGGAAAACCCTACGAAACACAGATTTACCCAGCATTATCGGGAAATGAAGTTTTCCACATCAGTGGATTTTCTGAAAAATTACGGCTTACCACTTCAGCTTCAATGTTTTTTTCTGAAGGTATTAACCATTTCAGATGGAAATATATGTCAAATACGCGTTCCTATCTGGCTAAACAGCATAATAAATACTACATACACCATTATTTTCCTGGATGTCTCTATGAACACGCAATGAAGCTGGGGGGAAGGGGGGCCGTCTCTGTCCCTAGTATATGTGGGTCTTTACCGAGACAGTTCGCCCACTTTGCCTTGACTTAGCGCTATCCAGGCCTCTCTGCACTCGACAGTAAGCTCCTTAAAAAGGAACCAAGGCTTCTCTATCCTTAACCTTTATCCCTTACAGCCTTGTCACTCAAAAAGGAGCCCCCAGAATAGCAAGTCAGCCCCACCTAGGAGCTTATCAGAAGTGCAGACTACTGAATGAATTAGATTCTGAATTTTGACAAGATCTTCAGGTGATTCATACTCACATTAAAAGCTGAGACTCGCTACCCTCCCGCCACACTTGCCACCTTGTCCCTGACCAGTTCCAGCTCTCATTACCTGGAGATGCTTGTTAGAAACACAGGACTCTAGAGCCAGTTTAGACCCCAGAATCAACACCTCCAGGGAGTGAAACTCAGAAATCTATTTCTATCACGTTCACACTCTACAGGTAAGTTAAATATGCAATGCCAGTAGAGACTCTAGCCCTAGGCTTTGCTCGTAGGAGGCACTCAGTAAGTCTTGATTAAATTGAACAGAACGCTTCTATTTGGTTTTTGTGATTACCCTGTCTCCCTGGGCATGAGAATGGGGAAAGGTGTTAGTCCTTTTGTCTAAGCAGACAGAATTCCTATTTCTGATTTTTGAACATACTAACTAGTTAAGATCTCTGGCTTTACGAAGTGAAAGAAGACAGACACAAAAGGCCACATATTATGTGACAGTGTTTACATGAAATGTCCTGAGTAGACAAATCATAGAGACCAAAAGTAAATTAGTGATTGCCAGAGGCAGGGAGAGGGAGGAATAGGGACTAATGGGTATAGAGTTTCTTCGGGGAGGGGGGCTGATAAAAATGAAACATGCAATTAGATAACAGTGATTGATAGATGCACAACCCTGTGAATATACTAAAAACCATGGAATCATACACTTTAAAAGATGAAGTTTATGGTATGTGAAATATATCTCAATTTTTAAAAGGTGTGGGGCTTTAGAATCAGACATCCCGAATTCAAATCCCGACCCCTCCCTATAACCTTGAACACCTTAATTAACCTCTTCAAGACCCAGTTGCATTGTCTGTAAAGAGAGTGATAATGGTGCCTGTGGCATGGGCTTATTAAGAGATTTAAATAAAATCTCGTAAAAGTGCCTTATGTTGGGGGTCAAGACACACTATCCCAAAATATAACTGCAGGAGACCAAAATACACTACCTCCAAAATATTCCTTTTTGGTATATTGATTATTTCAAGCTGGTTATTTTAAGAAACTGCAGACACAGAAGTAGCTCTGAAGAGTTGCCCTTTTGTAAAGGAAATTTACATTTACAAAGAAAATTCTTATTAGTAAAGATGTCTGCACTAGAAAGAGAGCTACTCCTAGACAACTTTTATCACCTGAGAAACTTTTATCTGCTTGAAAAGACAATATTTACTCACCATACATTCCCCTCACCTCCCAGAACCCCCAAACTTTATTCCTTTCTGTAGCTCAAGATGATATAAGCCTCGCTCACCTGGTCATTTCTTTGAATCTCATATTTTCATAGGACCCCTATGCACGCATACATTACTAAAATAGTTTTTTCCTCTTAATCTGTTTCACGTTGATTTAATTTGCAGACCAGCCAAACTACCTAGAAGGGTAGAGGGAAGCAATTTTTTTCCTCCCTTACACTGGTGCATAATTAAGCGCCAGTGAATGTTTGCCGATCTAGGGGTGAAAAAGATGTAACATCTCTTCGATTACGCATCACAAGGGTCACAGCCAATACTCCTATAACAAAAGACAGGTTAAAAAGAGATGAGCATAACAATTATTTTAAACCAAAGTTATATCTAACATGGGAGACTTCAGATATGAAGACCCAAAGACCCAGGGAAACTACCCACTTGTAGGCTTAGATCAAATGAAGAATGGACAGCTGTGCAAAAATGTGCTTAGACAAAAATGGTATCATCTCACAGTAACAGACTGAGAGAAACCCAGCAAAGCCTCTGTTCAGATTCTTTTCCTCCAGGCTTAGGGCAGAACACCTGTCACACAGGAGAGAAGGGAGAAGGTCAGAGAGTGACCTTCTTAGGTTTTATGGCTCACTTTGGAGAGAGGAGTTCTAGTTTCTATGACCCACTTGGAAGGAGAGGAATTTTCCAACTTGCTTCAGGAAAGAAGATGGGGTAAGAAACAGGAAGACCTGCTCTGAGGCCTTCCAATCTCTTTCCGTTCAAAGTACTCAGCACATCAAGGCACCATATTTGAAGTATTGTGTTCTGAGCTCCAATACTGCTAAATTTGAATCCAACAATTCCCAAATGTTAAAATACGTAAGAATTGCCTGCCAAGTTTGATAAAATGTGTACCCCCTCGGTTTTCAGAGTTGTCTGTCTAGAGCGTGGCTTCAGAATCAGCATTTAATAAGCAGACCATTCTGACTGCAGATGGTCTGGAGATGGCAACATGAGGAACACTGTACTAAATTCTTGTCAACTGGAAAAATAGACAAACAATGTTTTTAGAATTATGCATTAGTTTTCCACTTAAGATACATAAACTGGAAGGAACATAGTTCCTACCCTTACATCAGAAAAAAATTAGACAATCTGAAAATTTACTTTCATTGAACATTTCAGAAAGCCAAGGCTGAAAGGCCATCAGAAATCTAACATCTAAGGAAACAAAGATAAGACAGAAATAAACACAAGCACTTGATTACTAGGGGCAGATGTCACTGGTCCCAGATAAGAATAATTCAGTTAAAAATTTTAACAAATTGCTAAGGGCTGAGTTTAGGCTAGCAAGAGACTATTGAACCCTTTGGGACCTTAGACAAAAGAAAATTTATACCCTGGCTCAGTGCCTGTAGCTCAGCAGCTAAGGCACCAGCCACATACACTGGAGCTGATGGGTTCAAACCCAGCCCAGGCCCACCAAACAATGACAACTACAACCAAACAATAGCCAGGCATTGTGGTGGGGCCTATCCTCCCAGGTACTTGGGAGGCTAAGGCAAGAGAATCGCTTAAACCCAAGAGTTAGAGTTGCTGTGAGCTGTGATACCACACAGCACTCTACCAAGGGTGACATAGTGAGACTCTTTCTCAAAAAAAAAAAAAGAAAGAAAGAAAGAAAAAGAAGAAAATTTATACCCTCTCAAAGGCTCTTTCCTACAGACCTCACTGATTATACACGAAAAAGATGGGGAGCATGATAAGAGTCTTCAGCAGCATCCCTCGTGCTGTAAGCCTGAGAGAAACTAACAGCAAGCACTGTGGGGAATGCATGATGCCTCACCTGCATCCTTATCCTGCTATCTCTCCTACAGAATGAAAGCCTTAAAATGTTGGTGGAAGGGCAACAAACTCTTTCACCAGGAAGGCACTAGTAACAACAACAAAAAAGTCATTGAACCTGAAAGAAAGGGAGAGTTAAGGAGCAAACTCACCACCATAGAAAGGAGCATGAATATATGTTGGGCTCAGACCCACAAGCTAAAGGTAAAGGACGACCACTGAGAAAGCCTCACCTCAACACACAGAGATGCAATGCCCGCCAGCGGTGGAGACTTAATCAGAACAACAAAAAATGCTCCCCCCTACTCCCCAACACCAGAGTAACAAGCATGTCGTAAGTAATGATAGCCAGCTGTCTACCACTGAGAGAGGTCCAAAAGCATGGAGAGGAACGTCCACTTAGGTGTGATGTAGAGGGAGCCTGAAGCTGAGGATAGAGCTGACATTGGGAAAAGCCTTCTGGTGAACCAGCCCCCCCATCCTAAACACCAGATACACTGGAGGGATTTGAAAACTGTTGTTCCAAGGGTAACCATAGTAACAACAACAAAAATCCCAAACTGGTTCAATACCGGAGTAGGTTGACTCATCCCCTAAATAAAATGTTAAGAATAAGAAAAACATGTCACTTCCTGGTGCAACAACTATAGTCATGCATCATCTAATGACAAGGATATATTCTGAGAAATGTGTCATTAGGTGATTTGGTCATTGTGCAAACAAGATACAGTGTACTTACACAAACCTAGATGATATAGCCTACTACACACCGAGTCTGTGGGATAGAGCCTATTTTTCCTAGGCTACAAACCTATACAACATGTTGCTATGTTGAATACTGTAGGTAATTATAATACAATGCTAAGTGGTTGTGCACATAAATGCTAAGTATTTGTAACACAATGCTAGGTATCTAAACATACCTAAGCATAGAAAAGGTACAATGAAAAAATGTTATTACAAGCTTACAGGATTTCTGTCATCTATTCAGTCCATCATTGACCAAAACATCACTATGTAGCACTCAACTATCTAACTCAGCCTATACTATCCCACACAAAGCATCTTCTATCAAAAAATTAAAGGTATTAAAAAATAAAGAAAGAAAGAAAAACAACATGGTCAAGAGGCAAAGCAATCAACAGAACCAGACACAGATATGATCAGTGTCAGAACAATCAAACTATCATAGAGTTTTAGAACTGATTATTATGTTAAAATGCTGTGGTTAAAAAACATCAGCATCATACCTCATGAGACGGGTATTTTCCACAGAGAAATGAAAACTATAGACATAATCAAATGGGAATACTAGAAATAAAAAATGCAATAGCAGATGTGAAGAATGCTTTCAATGGGCTCATTGGTAGATTGAAACAGCCAAGGAAAGAATAAGTGAATTTCAAAATAGGCCAATAAAAATTACCCAAATTAAAATGCAGAGGAAAAAATAGTAAGCAAACAAACAAAACCCAGAGCAGAGTACCCAAGAGGTGTGGTGCAGCATCAGTCTAATGTGAATGTCATTGGAATCTCAGAAGAACCAAGACAAAAAAATCGAAGAAATAACATATTTAAATGTATCTCCATTTTGTTGCCTTTTGAGTGTTTTTCATTTCTTTGAATAGCTTCGAGATTCTGGCCAGTATCATTTTTGTTCTACCTGAAGAATTTCCTGTAACATCTCTTATAGTGTAGGTCAGCTAGCAATAAATTCTTTCAGTTTTTGTTTGTCTGATAAGGTCTGTATTTTTCACTCATTTTTGAAAAATGTTTTCGCTAGGTATGGATTTTTGGGTTGAATTTTTTCTTTTTTACTTTTTTTTTTTGAGACACAGTCTCACTATGTTGCCCTGAGTAGAGTGCCGTGGTGTTGCAGCTCACAGCAACCTCAAACTCTTGGACTTAAGTGATTCTCTTGCCTCAGCCTCCCAAGGAACTGGAACTACAGGCGCCCCCCCCCAACACCCAGCTCATTTTTTGTTGCAGTTGTCATTGTTGTTTAGCTGGCCCAGGCTGGGTTGGAACCCACCAGCCTTGGTGGCTAGAGCCCAACCCACCGAAATATGAGCACCACCCCAAACTTTTTAGCACTTGAACAATGCCACTTCACTGTCTTCTGGCTTGCAGTTTCTGGCCAGAAGCCTGCTATAACTGTTGCTTGTTCATCTGAATGTTATATGTCTTTTTTCTCTAGCTGCCTTGTGGAGTATCTCCTGTCTTTGGTTTTCAGTGATTTGAATGATACATGTAGGTGTATATTTGTTTGTGTTTTGACATTAATCCTACTTGATGTCCTCTGAGTGGTTCAGTGCCTTAATTTTGGGCCTATCTTTGGCTATCATAAGGGCATAATTTTTAAGCTGAGAACTAAAGAATGAGTAGATCTTAGAAAAAGAAAGGGAAAAAAAAAAAGAAAAGAAAAAGAAAGGGCAAGAAGTATTTTAGAGAAAAGGATCCAAAAGATGGAGGAAAGATTATTATGAATAGCCAACAGATGAGGAGAGATCCTCACAATTTGCACAAGTTAAAAAGATCATTCTGGGATAAGTAAAAAAGAATAAATGGGAGAGTATGATAGATAAGATTAATAGATTGAGAATACGCTTTGGAAGACTATGTAAACCACATTAAATATTTTTTTACTCCTAGAGTAAATAGTAAAAGTTTTTTTTTTTAATAGTGAAAGTTTTTAAGCAGAAGAGTAACATGATAAGATTTAGGTTTTTAAATTCATAATAATTCATAATAACCATTCTTTCTGCTGAGTAGAGAGTAGATTGTGCATAATTTCTTAGAAGCCAAGAGTCTAAACAGTTTCTGAAATTATGGGCATTTCTCATCCATCTTCTTTACCCTATCTTTCATCACCTCATACATACCTCCTACTGTCCCTGCCAAACTTACCTATGCTATGGTCCACGCCTTTAGGGCTTGCTAAATGTTTATCAATATCCTTCACACAGATAAACTATATTTTCCAGACTCCCTTGCTGTTAAATGTGGTTATGTGCCTGAGGTCAGACCAATATGAATAAGAAATAAACTTTTATTGTTCTACATCACTAAGCTTTCAGGGTAGTTACCGCAACTAGCCTACCCTGACAAATACACTAAATGACTACCTAGTTAAAAGTAAATTGATTGGGCAGGTCATAGTGGCTCATGCCTGTAATCCTAGCACTATAATCCTCCCCTGTAATCTGGGAGGCCAAGGCAGGTGGATTGCTTGGCTCAGGAATTCAAGACCAGCCTGAGCAAGAATGAGACCTTGTCTCTACTAAAAATAGAAAAATTAGCCAGGCATCATGGCAGGCACCTATCGGCCCAGCTACTTAGGAGGCTGAGGCAAGAGGATTGCTGAAGCCCAAGAATTTGAGATTGCCACCGCACGTTAGCCAGGGTGCTAGAGTGGGTAAAGTCTATTGAGACTTTTTGTCTCATGCCACGGAAGTTTCATGGTTGTTACCCTGCATTATTTTGACAATGGATAACCAATAGTGTGGGAGATTAGACCCCCAGAAACTTAAAGTACTATAATATAATAGTATAGTCTCAAACAAAAAGTAAGTAACTTTTAGATTGCTAGTGAATCTCTTGGAATCATGTATTATGTGAAAATATTTTATTTTATAGGAAATCTATTATTTTATAGGAAAATATTTTATTTTATAGCTAGGAATTTTATAAATAGATTAAGAAAAGATAACTAAACATTTATATATTCTCCGACTGACACAACATTGAGAGCCACCCTCTTTATTTTTATCAGTTTACCTCCAGGTAGTTCCTGACAAAATTCCTAGGATTTATGCTCTTAATTAAGCATGGACTCGTGCCATGGAAAGTTCCTTGCATTTGTAAAGGAGGACCAGTGTTCTTCTTTCTGAAATGCTACTAACCAGCTGGTCAGCCTTAGAAAAGGGTTTTACCACTTGGGTGTCCCTTTTTGTAATATGTAAAAGGGAGAATAAAAATATCAATCTACCAATATCTGTATGGTAGATTGCTACAATCGTACCAATTATTTTATCTTCTCTGTATCTATACCCTTATCCAGGTGACTGAAAATCCTCCAGCAAGAGGAGTAGAATGTATTTCCCTACACCTGGACCTTAATTCAATCACGTGACCTGCTTTGACCATTGTATAAGGCCTTGTGGATTTTGCTGGCTCTTTTGTGCCTTTTAGATCACCTTTTCCAACACCATGAGAGCACACCTGGGTTAGCCTCATGGAAAATAAGAGATGCATGGATCAGAGCTGAGTCTCCAGATTGTCTCAGCTAAGGTCATCCCAGATCAACTGACAGCCACCAACTCCCAGATTTGTGAACAAGCCTAGCCAAGATCAGCTGAGCCACCTGCAAACCTCTGGATGTGTAAGCAATAGACACATATTGTCATATGCCACTGAGATTTCATGGGTGTTTGTTACACTGCATTATTTTGACAACACATAGCCAAGAGTCTAGGATATTAGACTCCGCAAATTTTAAAGTAACATACAAATGTTTACTATTAAAGTCAGAGATGGAGGGGTGATATATAGATAGATAGGCAAGGACTCCTTTGGTCTATGAAATATTAAAACTTATGAAAAATCTCATTGAATCCTGTGTCAGACAGTATGGGACCAAAGTTTGAGTTGGACAGGACTCTGGAGATGGTGTAGTCTTATCATTCTACCTACACATGAAATCTCTCTGTTCAGCAACGTTGATTCCCTTTTGTCTGAACCAACAGACTTGCCCCTTCTGGCACTCTGTGTTCTCACAATTATAAAAGACATCATCCGTAAATCCTGCCTTCTCTCTACTAAACCCTATGCAGACATCCCGGGAGGTTGGTCCAGTTCCATCTTTCTCAATTGGCCACTTCTCTGTGTTGGCATCTGTCAGTTATACTCTGATCATGCTGCAGTTTGTAATATTTCCAGATGCCTTTGACATGCAGCCACTTTGACAAGCTAAAAGCTGCTAATGCTGCATCATTTATCACATTTTCCTGCATATTACATTAATCTTAAAGACCCAGCTTAATGAACACAAGGACATCCTCTCTGAATATAGAAGGGCTAGTCTACAAAAGCTCATAAAATCAGCATCCTTCTGGATTTCCACCAAAATGAAAAGCCACAAGAATAAATTGGATAAGAAACCAGGCAAGCTGTTTTTTATTTTCTAAGGGAAGGAAGAAATTATTTAGCCTTATTCAGGGCTCATGTAGGCACCTCACACGTTGTTATTACTGAACAGTGCTTATTATTATTCGTAACCATGAGGTAACCCGAGATGGACCTTTTCTTCCCTAAAAGGAATAAGGAGTATTTCCAGGTTCCATTTCTGCATCCCAAATGGTATCTTCACCTTAGCAGCTGAAGGATCTTTTTTTTTCCCCCTCTAACCTAGAAGAAGGCAGGAGGCAGAGTGCCTGTCTAGCAAAATGACAAATCAGACATGACATACATACAGACCCATTACTTCTGTCATATTTCTCCTCTTAACTTTTCTCAGCAATTAAGGTTTCCATGAGCCTCCCACTCCTTTTCAAATCCTGCTCGTGAGGCAGTTGTAATTAAATCTCCCTGATTTCACAATGCTTCTCCTTTGTAAAATAACTTTCTCTGAGAAAAGTTCCCCTTCTAAATTTCCCCCAGCACCCTTTCCTGACTCAGACTCTGACAGGTCAACAAAACCTTTTCTTCCCTTTCTTCTAAGCCAAAATTCAGGGCAGGCACTACCTCTTCCAGGAAGTCTTCCCTGACTACCTGGCCCAGCCTCATTCTGATGCTCTTCTGGACCCCCCACACCCTCTTCTACACACCTCTATCATAATATTTGCCATTCAGTCTGACACTCACTAGTGTCCCACTATCTCCCAACTTAGCCATGTCTCAATTGACTTTGCATCCATGTACCCAGCTTTGCCAGCAGATTCACTATTCCTCCCCAGGTATTTTCTACCCTCACAGCAAGGGCGCTACCAAGATGCTAAGCTTAAATACAGCCTTGTCTTTGTTCCTGCCTTTGTGAGCATCGTAAACCAAATGCGATGCCACGATTTACCTGAAGATGAGCTTCATGGAATCTTCTGAAATGGTCAAATAGTCTATGAAATAATCTTCGGGCACCTGGTATGGGGCCAGATTTGTACTAAGCAGCCTGGTGGGGAGGGAATGGTAATAAGGAAATATAAAACTGGGTCTCAGACCGTAAGAAATACATTATCTTGTTAGAAATGTAAATATATGTATATGAAACGCTACCTTTACATCACGGGAGATGCGTGCCAAATAAGTCATAGACCAGAACAACCGGAGGCAGAATTCGGGCAAGCAGAGATTACTGGGAAAGGAGGAAAGCGGGAAGTGTCTATAGGGCGGCTTTGCCAAAGCAGTGGGCGTTGGCTCTTGCATGAGGGCAGCGGGCGTAACTCTTAAGGTGCATGGCGGGAACTGTGCAACCTACTCAGATCTGGAGAATAATAAACAGCCTTGTCCGGCTAGGATGAAGGCCTTGTGATGAGGAATAATGAGAAATTAGGTTCCAGAGACAGGCCAAATTTTACTTTTTTCCCCAATATAAAGAGCCACCCACGTCACCTACTTCTAAGAGGCCCCATCAAATCTTTGTCCTGAACAGGAAGTGTGCACCTCAGCAGGGAATGTGCATGTTACCACAACTCAGCCGCTGCCAATTACTCTTCCAGAGCGCCTGTTAACTCCTGGCTAACCACGGGCTGCTTTTGGAGCCTGTGCCTGATCTATTTCCACCAATCAGTACGAAGGGTACGCCCACTAGTGCTAATCCCCGTACCAAACTCCCTCAGTCACTCCAAAATGGAGGAGGTTGAATTCTTCACAAAACGTATTTCCCTCTTATTTTTCTTCCCACACAATTCTCTACTCTCCTACCATTTCCTAAAGGCAGAATTCCTTTAGGAGTTCCATCAGGTTTCACACCTTCGGTAGCCTTTCTTTGGTAAACACATTTTAATCATGCTGGTAGCTTTCAAAAAAGAGAAGAAAGACGGGGCAGTCCGTAATTGGTGTTGCAGGTAAAGTAATTCAGTTTTGAGTACCTTCTGTGTGATGTTAGTCCTTCCGCTCTTTGCTCCTCAGTGGTTAAAAGTTGGCTCTCTCGCCCAGAAAACTGCTTTTGCATCTCCCTCCAATGAGAAACAAGACACTTCTCTTGTCTAAATGAAGAGGTGAAACCACAGTGGCACCGACGAAGTGAAGTCCAACTCACTCCTCTGAGCGTGACTTGGTCCAGCCCCCCGGGCAGGCTCCAAAACAGCACAGGATGCCGGAAAAACCCTCCCTCTCACCATGCCAAGCCATATGTCTTCCATCACTTAAATAATTCCTGAAATCCCACCCTCTCTGTGCTCCCTTATGACTTTGTCATAAGGACTCAGTCCCTCCCTTCATCAGACCCTGTCTCCTTGTGAAAGGCTTTTGGCCCCTTTCCCTGGTCACCAGCCCCAACCCCAACAAAGCTTGGCATTCTACTTTGCTCCTCACTCCTAAACATGTGTGCCCTCGAATTGCACTTACTATAAATAGCCTAAGTTTTAACTTATTTGTGGTGGTGTCAGTACCTTCTGCTGGTCCAAGAAGTCTTGAGTTTGTTAGGATCCAGGGGCCCAGCCTTGTTTGGGGCTTGTTTCCTTCAGTGAACTGAGACAAGAGGACATCACACAAGCATTTGTTCACACATTACCTTCTCAGTCAGGCCATATTGATGGTAACAACTGTTAAGAATCAACATTTCTGTAGCATTTCTGAACACTTTCAGATCCATGATCTCATTTTTTTTTCAGCCTCACCCTGTGAAGTAGCGTTTACATTATCCTCCCTCAAGAGGAAATGGAAGTTAAAAGAGCTTGAGTAAGTTGCCTTTGGTCAAGTAATATAGGGCACCAGGAAAACTATTTGGGAATAATTCCGTGTAGATCCCGCACCTGACACCATAAAACAAAATAAATCTCCGATGGATTAAATGGTCAAACAAAAAATAAAACTATTAACCAAGGAGAAAATGTAGCTAAAGCTTTTCCTGATCTCTGGATGCAGAAAGACTTTTTACACATGAAAGCAATGGAAGAAACCCCACACGAAAAATATGTAATAGATCCATCTACGTAAAAGTGTCACAAGCCCAAATAGCCGACAATGTGGGACAAATTGCCTGAGAAAAGACTTCTCAACCATAGATGTATGTTTTCCAAATCTCTATAAAAGAAATGTACAGACATACATGTAAAAAAAATGAATAGACAACTCATAGAAAAGTAAATATAATTAGCTAATAAACATGTTTTTTAAGGTTCAACTTTAGCAAGAATCAAAGACATAAAACGATGAAATGCTGCTTTCACCTGTCCATTTAATCCCGATAGTAATGTGTGTACAATGCAAGTGATGGTAGGTGAAGTGGCCCCTACCCTTATAATGATGAAAGTGTAGACTTATGTAACCCTTCTGAATGAGGAGCTAATAACTACCTACCAAGAGCCTGAAAAACATTCAGACATGTCGATCAAGTAATTCCACGTAGTAAGGCCGAGTGATCTATCACGTGGAAAAAAATCAGAGACATTCTTAAAGAGTTATATATGTTAATGTTCATCAAAAATATTTAAATAGCAATTCGTTTGCTCAGTTCAACAATCTATTCTATCTAAAATAATATATTGTACATAATAGAGTGAGCAATTTTTAAAAATTATATGAAAATTTTAATGAGGCAAATGTATATATTTACACATACACACTATATTTATAATATGATCTTGATTATGTAACTGTATGTATGAAGGGGTGGGTTGTCTAAGACATAGACAATAAGAAGGGAGCAGGAATGGAAATACAGGGAATAATTTGTGTAAAAGGAAAGGAGAAACAGCAGGATGGCGTGGAAGGGGCCTCAAACTGCAATGCAGACGGAGAAAATCTTTGCCAGCCCAACAGGCAGCAAGGTAGGGAAGATGGCCCTTTAGCGGAGTCCTCTCCTGGGGGGAATGGCCAAGCTCTTACAGCACAACCTTGCTCAGTCACGGGCTGGGGCTGCCGCAAGCACAGGGGGAACTTGCTTCAAATGCTGAGGAAGAAGCTAACGGCTGGAGTCAGGAAGGGGGGATCTGAGTAGCTCACACTCTGTCTACGTAGGAAAAAGACTAGGAATGCCATGGTGCATTGGATTTATTTTCTTTACATGTTTCTATGTTTTCACAAAAAGCGTAATAATCAGAAATTGTGTTATACCCAGATCAATAGGATTTTTTTTTTATTTTAAAATGAGGACTTTGTAGGAATTTCTGGTTCCCTTGGTGTCTCTTACTCCCATCCTCACACATCCTTCGAGAGTGATGATTCTAATATATCCATAACTTGCTCAGAGACATTTGTGTTAGAATGTTATTTCCAGAACAAGACAAAGCTTTAAATTACATATACACACACATGCACAGAGAGAGAGAGAGAGAATACTGTCTTTGGTTGGTTTTCTGAAATCCTGGCTTCCTTCAAAGTTTATAAGAAAGTTTCCAATTTCTCTCTCATCGTTGAAAGGAAGAGAAGGAGCCAGGATGGGCAGAGAAGAGGGGTTCACACTTACTGCCAGCTACATGTAGGGTGGGGTGGATTTATAGCATTACATCATCTGTGATCCATGGTAGTATCTATCACCACTCACTCTAAAAGAGGGAAAAAAACAAACCATGGTTCAGAATCAAGTACATTGCTGTACATCTACTAAGAGCTGGAGACTCAAGGACTGTTTGGCCTCAAATCTTTGCCCATTCCTCCACACCTCACTGCTTTCCATCAAAATATATCCTTATCTTGTAGCTTAGCAAATTTGGAGAAGCCAATAATCAGAAATGTCTTTGTATTCAACATGGAGTTCTGCCAAGAGTGGGCAGAGAGTCAAGAGACGTGTGTTGTATTAAATAACACTGGCTGCCTTCAAGGTGTCAGATGACTTTGGACAATTTGTTTTCTTGCCTGTGGAAACACTGGCTGGGACTAGACATTTCAACAGGGCTTTCCTGCCCTTAGCCTCTGGCTCTCTCAATATTCATGTATATATGCATAAGTAGTTTGCTCAGCAAGCTGCTGTTACTGCGTTACCATGTCTAAATAATGCATGGACTCGTTCTGCTTGTATGGGAAACAGAGTTCCTTAAACAGTTTCCTGTGATTGCCTCAGAACTACTGATACAGACAGCCACATTCACCACAGCACAGTCTACCAGCAAAAGACAGGTGACAATCCGAACACCACTGGATAGAGGACCAATTAGATAGGCTGTGGCACAGCAGGGCAAGAGAATACCACACAGACATAAAAAAGACTTAGCTTCTATGCTGGGCTTCCTCGGACACCACATCCTTCACTTCCCTCCTCCCTCATGGCTGTCCCAGCTCAGTCTCCGGTGTGGCCCTTCTTCCTCTAAATGTTAAAGGGACCCAAGAATAAGTCCTTGGCCTTCTTCTCTCTGTATTCTCTACGTTCAATCCCAGGGTTTAAAATACCATCTAATGATACCCAAACTTACTTCTACCTCCAACACTAACCTAAGGCATGCCCTCTTAGCTAAACACCCCAGGCTTTCTGCATATTGCATTTGTTAAAACTTGAGAGCCTATTAAGGGCCAGGCACTGACTGTTCTAGGCACTGAAAAGCAGGACAAGCTCTTGGCCCTCCTTCATTTTTAGCAGCAATACCAGAAAGTAAGCAAGTAAATGACAATTATGTAATGCAACGACAAGCGGTGATAAGTGCCATTAGGGAAAATAAAAACAGTTGGATAGTTGGAGGCTAGAAGTGATGGGAGCTCTTTCAGAGGAGATGAGCAGGGAGTGCCACCCGGTGAGATGACATAGACGAGTGACACATGCCAAGGGCCAAGGCCGGCTGGACAAGACTTCCAGGTGGAGGGAACAAGATGGGCAAAGGCCTGGGGTGGGGATGTGCTTGGCACGCTGGGGAATAAATAGCAAGGAGGCCAGTGCAGCTGACGCAGGGGACAGAGTTTATGAGGCTATGGTGAGGCGTCTGATGAATGAATCTACGTGCTGTTATACAACAATCTACAAGAGCTAGTGTTGCATAAAAAGCAGAGTGCAGACGATACCTAGGATAGTTCTGGAAGGATACACAAATTGTGAAAGGTGGTTGCATCTAGGAATGGAGTCTAAGGGAAGTGAGTAAAAGAGAAATATATTTTTCAGTGATAATTTTTATCACTGAAATTATTTTGAATTACTTCCATGGGCATGAATGAAATTTCCAGTTTTAGAAATCTCCTGTCTGGCCACATGCGTTGTTCTCTCTGGCCCAGAGGACTGCCCACGTTTGCCTGATTGATCAAGCCCCTCAGTGTCCTCAATTGCCCATCAGGTTCTTAAGCGTTCCCAGTTTGCTGTGATTTCACTGAATAGAGACCCCCACATCCTATAGGTTTTGTTTTTCTTTTCTCTTTTGCAAGAGGGAGGTTCTTCCCCACTAAGGGTTCTTCCCCACTAAGACCAAAGGCAAGAGACAGATTTATTCTTTCTTCCTCCTGAAGTCATAAAAACCATGGTGTTCCCACAGGCTCCAGGGCTGGGGCTCTTCCTCACTCCCCTCCCAAAGAAGCTGGGAGCTCTGCTCTTCCCAGGGTCTAGTGTCCCCTGCTCTCCCAGTGCATCCTGGCTGTTCCAGACCCCCAGGCAGCCAATTCCAGTTTGCACAAGTCCATTAACTTGGACATCATTTTTAAAGGACACCTGGCATGTGCCTTTCAGCAGGAGGTGAAGGGTCTGTTTTTCAGCCCACTACATATCCCTGGCCTGGCTCCACAGAAATTGAGACCCAAAGACAAAGCTGTCTTGTTTCACAGATGTCGAAACAGAAGCCTGGAGAGTGAAGTATTTGTCGAAGGTTGCACAGGGAGTTTATGAAAGTGCCAGGACTAAAATTCAGGCCCCCAAATGCCCAGTTCCGGGTTCTTTCCAACTAGATCTCCCGTCCCCATCCTAACTCCAACCCAGTTAGCCTGCCCTCAGCTCCACCCTTGGTTTTCAATGGGAGCAGAAGAAAGAGGAAGGAGGAGGAGAGAGAGAGATTTCACATGAAGAGCAGTTTCTGGGGCTTCCAAAGGGGCACTCCTGCTTCAGGGACACCCCAGTAATCTCCTCCGACCTCCTTTGCAGACCTCAATACACACATGATTTCCCGCCAGTGGCCCAGAATCAGAAGCAGGTGTGCTACAAGTTGACTACAAGAACATTTACCTTTAAAAGAAAAAATGGGGGGGAGACTGGAAATTGTAAAAGCAAAGACTGAATGATCCAATAAAGCAACTCTTCTCTGTGGTAATGTGTGATCACATAGAGGAATGTTTCAGAATACACCAAGGATATGGAATCTATTTTTAAGGGATTTATTTTTCAAAGATTACATACACACACTCCCCTTTCCTAGTCAGAAGGGGTGACAACATTTGGAAATGACACTTCTAATAGGAAGAGAATCGAGAGGCAGCTTTAGTTGTCCTCCTGTAACACCCCCAAGAAAGTTCATTGTCAGGCGTTTTCTATCCAGTGCAGGGGACAGTTGGCTCGTGTAAGCCAGGGCTGTGTGCAGAGATTGCCTGCAGTGCGTGTACTTTGTGTGGTGGTGCTGAAGGTCTGTCTCCACACAGTGGTGTCCCAGCCTCATCCACGTGGACGGACTTGAACACACACATGGTCTTGAACATTTGGTCCAGCAATCCCACAAGCTGGTCTTGCTGTGCTTAGAACCGCAGACATCTGAGCAGCTTTTCTGAGGGGTGACCTTACCCAGGCAGCTCCTTTAGAATTCTTCTGGGACTGACTCTAACCTCTGACAGTACTGGAATTATTAATAGCAAGCCATATTCCAACTCATCAGCAAACTAGTAATTATTATTGCAAGTGCTATTTCTTTGGGAGAATGTACTTTGTTACATTATTATGTATTACTATTACATATTAATAACTCATAATCATTATAAGGGTAAATAAAAATAACTGCTATTTTTAGCAAACACTTCTCTATGCCAGGTGGTATTTATTTATTTATTTATATTCTAAGATAGGGTCTCGCTCTGTTGCTCAGGTATCATCATAGCTCACTGCAACCTCAAACTCCTGGGCTCAAGCGATCTTCCTGCCTCAGTCTCTCGAGTACCTGGGACTATAGATGCCTGCTACAACACTCACCTAACTTTTTTGTAGATCCAGGTTCTTCTTGCTATGTTTCCCAGGCTGGTCTCAAACTCCTGACCTCAAGCCATCCTCCCACCTCAGCCTCCCAGAGTGCCGGGATCACAGGTGTGAGCCATCATACCCAGTTCTAAGCTCTTTTTTAATCAAGTGGTCTGAACATCTTGTTTAATGCTCAAACCAACCTTAGTAGGAAAGTAAGATTATCACCATTTTACAGATAATAAAACTGAAGAGATGTTCAGAAAGTTGCCACACTACTGAGAAGCCAGACCCTGAGTATTCAGAGCATTGTTCTATAGGATTCTATGGGCGTCATGAAGGAAGTGATTCTTTTGTATACTCTAATTTTGAACTTTCTACTAGCAAAGGGGTAGCAGTTAACGGTATATTTCATGTTACTGCTGCCAGGCACATGAAGAAAATCCTCTCTTCATGGGTCAGGTAATTCATTCTTCTAAAATATCTTTATGACATCATAATGCATACTACTGGCAACTGACAGTATGATGTCATTAACTTAATTTCCTTCAACAACAGTGATTCAGGACCTACCATGAGCTAGGCATTATATGAATACACAGATAACAGAAGATCCCTGGCCCCCAAGGAGCTCACAAGCTAATGGGAGAAATGTATAATCATGGTACGTTGTGATGAGAATTTACGTGAAAGTACAAAGTCTAAGAAAGCCTAGGGTAAGGCTCTCTAGAGGAATCCAAGGAGCCTGGCATTTGAACTAGATACAGAATTTACACTGGGTCCTGAAAAGTGAGCAGGACTCACAAGGCCAATAGAATGCAAGAAAGAGAACTCCAAAGGGTAAATATCGTAGAGATGCTTAAAGCACCAAGAGGACTCCCAAGAGCCAACAGGCCTCTGTGTGGTTCACTGGTAACAGATGAGCTAGGGAAGGAAGGATGGGGCCAGATCCTAAAAAGCCTAGAATATCACACATCAATAACATCAACACACGGGACAATGGTGAGCCATTAAAGTCTCTGAGCACAGGAGCAGAGCAATTGGAAAGCTTTTCTGACACATAAAGATCCCTCTGGAGCCTCAGTTGCTAACAGATTAATAGGTATCTGGGTCTGGGTAGATTTGATGGCGCTGAATATTTCATTAAATGAATTTCCTAAACACAGAAAGTATGATACATTTTAATGTGTGTCTCTCTCTCTCTTTCTCTCTATAGCAACTAATCTTAATTATCTCAGAACTTTGAGCTCAAGAAGATATCTTACCTGTTTATCTTCGAAGGGAACAAGGCAAGGGTTTACTCTGAGAATTAAATGTGCATTTTTATAGGCTTAGAGCTTAATTAAATAGCACTGAAATCCATATGCAGGTTATTGAAAGTTTAAGTACCTGGAATGATAGAGGAAAAAATATTTAGAAAGTTTCCATGTTGAAGCTTTTGTTATTAAAAGAACAGAAAGCTCCTGTAAAAAAAAAAAAACAACATACCTATCCTGGGTTCCATTAACTACTGGCAAATTCATGTCCCTTCGGTTCTCAGAGCATCTTTCTCCATTACAAAGAAAGCCTGTGGAGGAAATATGATCCAGTCTACCCTCCTGCCCTGTCCCTCCCCTCCACCATGTCCTCATTTATATGGCACCTGCTTGACCATTGTGCTGTGTAGGACTCCAAACGTTTTTTAAAACACAGTCCCCCAAAACACAACAAATTGCAGTAATCACCCAGGATAGCAGAGCAATTGAAAAAGGAAACAGATCCACTAGAATCAAACAAAAGAGGCAAACCTATGTGACATCTGCCAACACACACCTTCAGCTGGTCACCTCTTCCTTCAGGGACCAGAGGACTCCTTTATGTGCCCTGGCTGGCCCGGGCACCTCAAGTGCTAAGAGGAATTGGAAATGGCCCTTCTCCTCAATGAACTCTCTCTCTTGACACTTACAATTCTGTAACTGCACACATTGTTCAGAGGAGGAAACTGAGCCTCAAAGGTGCTAATTTAAGACCAAAGATCTCATCCAGGAGGATTTAGAGTGAGACAGAAGAACCAAGGAGAAAGGTGGGAACCAAGCCTTGACTCTGAGCACGAGCTTGGGATCCCAAATGAGAGGACAGAACACAACCGAAGCAAGACGCCAAGGAGACTATTATGTTCCCCTAAAGACCATTTTAGTACTAAAAACAGACAGAAGGCAGTGTGTATCGTGGTAAGGCATACCACCGCAGGAGATAGGTGCAATGTCCTGGGTTCAAATCCCAGCTCTGCTCCTTAATGTCGGTGGGCAAGTTCCTTACCCTTGTGATGAGTTAATAAACCTTACCACAGGGGCAGTAGTGAGGATTAAACAAGAGAAGACGGGTGACAGTGCTTTGTGCAGCTTCTGGCACTCGGCAAGAATCAATAAAAGTGAGCTACAACATGTCAAACTCAATAATCCCCCAAACTAAATCATCATCTGTTCTCGAAACCTGCTTCTTCTACGCCTGAATCCTTGAGTTGTGTGATTTCCACCCACTCCCCCAAACCAGGAGCCATGCTCAGTTCCATTTCCCATCCCATCAGCCTTCCACCTTCCCCTGCCATCATCATCATCTCAGATAATATTTTTGGTGCATTTCCATGTTCAAAGATGCTAAGCCAAGCACTTTAGAAGATGACCTTTAATGGGGCAGAGAAAAAAAAGCACCCTTAGGAGGATTCTGAAATTCTCTCCATTTTGCCTTTGAGGGAGGCATGACTTAGAGAGATTAAGAAGCTTTCCTACCATCTGAGTCTAAAACCCATGTGCTTAAAGTCACATACCAATGAGGATGGGATCAGGAACATGCTGCCGGCCCCCCACTGGTATGCAACTGTTAAACATTACACCACGTTGACTCCCAATCAACAGGTCACTTACTAAACCAGGCAGGTTGGAGGATGGTGGTTTGGGGCAACCATGGGGCGTTTGAATGCCAGGCAGATGGAGAAGCTGGCAGAAGAGAAGACCTGAGGAAGGGTGTTGCCAAGCCAGAAGTGCCATCAGGGAAGGAGGGCAGGAGGCACAGAGGCCAGGAGAGATGAGTGCATTCGTCTGGGTGTGAGGGGCTGAAGTGAGGGAGTGGGAGTGGGAACGAAAAGAAAGGCTAGATGTGACAGACGTTGCCTCACCAGGCACAAATACTCCCAAGGCTGGGGCTTGGTTTAATAATTCTGTTACTAGGGCAACAGCACAAGAACCTATCTCAGAGAGAACCCAACGTGGCCTGTTTCTGCACTGAAGAGTGTTGGGTCTAAGCTGAGAAAACAGGATTGAAGGTGAGTGGCCAAGGGATGCGGCAAGACCTGAGGAGCAGGACTTCACAGGGGCATTTTCCATCCTTTCACCCTCTCCAAGGACAGTTAGCAGTGACAGATTAGCAATCTTGCCTCTGAGATTTAGACTCATTGAAGGACATGCAGGCAGGTGTGCGCCTGCCCCACGCCCCCCTCATGGGGAAGAGTTCGGATGGAGAGCAGCCTGCCAACAAAGCAAAAGCCCAGATCCCAGTGTGGACCAGCCCCTCCGCTACCTGCTTTCCTCCACTTTGGCACCACTGGAACTGCGGTCAGGCCTTAACAGCAATGTTTTTAGTGTGTCCAGGGAATCAAGTGCTGGCAATGGCTTCTCCGCGGGAGTGGATTTGTGAGCTCCAGGTGGGAACTGGTGACGCTCTTTCCAAGGCCCACTGTCGAGTCAGCCTTCGTCCTGCGAACCCTCTCCATCTCACTCCCTCTGTCCTTTTGTCCCTTCGAGAATGCTGTAATGAGATGGCCCTGTCATTCACTTTCTCTCTCTGATAGCCACCCACGCAGAAAAGGAACAGCCTTTCAAAAACATTTGGAAAACTTTGAGCCCCAGGGACAATCTGCCAGCCTGGGGCGGGGCTAACCCTACCCCTCTGGACTTCCAGACCTCAGGCCTCACTGAGACCTCAGCCCAGCAGCAAGTACAGAGACACTTGGTCTCTCTCGGCAGGGCTTGTATTCAAAGTTGGCTCTTTCCACATCACATATTTTCTTTAAAATCCTCCCAGGAGAATGCTGAGGAGAGAGACAGGACTCCATTTCCTTCCCTGTTCCTCTGAGCTATGAACTCACAAGCCCGTGTGAGGAGCAGATCCCACCGCAGGACCATCTGAAGGCTTTCACTGCATTAGAATTTTAGTTTCAAATATTGCTCTGAAGAGTCAGGCAGGGGATGGGGTCGTCAGGTGGATTCCGCCCCTGGTTCTGGAGAGATTTCCACCAGAGCAGGAGGGTGCACCTCGGGGCTTTGCTATCCGTGCACTAGTTTGCCCGGCGGACACAGCATGTTCCAGACTATCTTGAAAGGCATCACCTGCTATAGGAGTAGCCACCTGGGAATTGGATCACATGTAGCTGGCTCTGCCACTCGTTTTCTGACTGAGCTTAGGCAAGTTGCTTTTACTATGAGTTCCTTCACCTGCAAAAGGAAAAAATATATGTACTGAGCAATCTCAAAGGTTACTACTAAAACCTAAAACCCACTGTGAGCCTTTTGAAAAACCAGGAACTGCAAAGCAGAAATAGATCACATGAACAACAGTGGTTGATCCAGTCTGAAGTCAAGTTTAGTGTTAAGGAAGGGACAAAAGGTCAGCACCTGTGCTCAGCGGCTAGGGCACCAGCCATGTACACCAGAGCTGGCAGATTCGAATCTGGCCCGGGCCTGCCAAACAACAATGACAACTACAAGCCTCCCCCC
>NW_003852411.1:26207843-26216751 GCF_000181295.1 Otolemur garnettii | reverse complement strand
TTTTTTTTTTTTTTTTTTGCAGTTTTTGGCCAGGGCTGGGTTTGAACTCACCACCCTTGGCATATGGGACCAGTGCCCTTACTCCTTTGAGCCACAGGTGACACCCAAGGGGACACAGTTCTTAATTGAGGGCTTGTGCTCATGAGTAAAACTTCCTGAACCAGCCTAGCCATTGTCATTCACCGGCTCTGTGACACTGAGCAAGTAGCACCTCTTAGAACAATGTTTTTCAACCTTTTTTTATCTCATGGCACACTTGAACCTACAGTGAAATTTCTACAGCCCAACCCATTTGATCCTGTAATCCCATTACTGGGCATCTTCCCAGAAGGAAAAAAAAATCATTTTACCATAAGGACACTTGCACTAGACTGTTTATTGCAGGTCAATTTACAATCACCAAAATGTGGAAACAGTCTATGTGCCCACCAACCCAGGAATGGATTAACAAGCTGTGGCATATATATACCATGGAATACTATTCAGCCATTAAAAAAGATGGAGACTTTACATCCTTTGTATTAACCTGGTTGGAAGTGGAACACATTATTCTTAGTAAAGCATCACAAGAGTGGAGAAGCATGAATCCTATGTACTCAATTTTGACATGAGGACAATTAATGACCTAGTACACAGTGGAGGGTGGGGGAAGGGGAGAGCAGAGAGAGAAAAAGAGGGAGGAGGTGGGATCTGGGTGTGTGCCACACCTTTTGGGGGCAAGACACAATTATAAGAGGGACTTTACCAAACAAATGCAATCAGTATAACCTGGTTTCTTGTACCCTCAATGAATCCCCAACAACAAAAAAAATTTCCACGGCACACTTAAATTATGTTGATCAAAAAAAGTGAAAAAAGCACATACTGTGCTTTGAATTTCTTTCAAAACTAATATAATTAATGATCTTTAAAATTTTTTCACAGCAGACTAGTTAAAAATCACCATCTTAGAGCTTCTGTTTCTTCATTCATAAGACTCAGGGAGTTGCTAGGGGGAATCTCAGGCCTGGCACAGGGTAAACAGTAAACATTGGTTATCACACTACTTTAAATCACAGGCAGTCTTTGCAACAACACTAGAAAAGCAGTATCCATCATCTTTATTTCACCAAAGAGGAAGCTAACGCCCAGAGAAGCTGTGGGGCTTGCCCAAGTCGCTCAGTGGGGGCCCTTCTCATCTAAAAGCTCATACTGCACCACGGTTGTCTCCCTCATGATACAATCTACAAGCCGCCTATGAACAGAGTTCGAATCAATGAACTTAGCTGCCATTACTGGCAAAGTCACAAATCAAGTTTCAAACATAATGACTACTACACATAAGCCTCGCCACGGGCAATAGTACATAGATTTGTTATAAGCTGAAAACGTGATCCAATTTCACCCCTAAAAAGTGGTATGCAATTTCTAAGCTTCCCTTTGAATTTCTCCCAATAATGAATACTGTAGAATCAGATAATGTGGATGAAGCCTGGAAACAAAGACATCCCTGGGGAATGAGACAAATTGAAGTGATTTCCTCTGGTTTTTACTCTGTAAGGGTCCAATCTCCTGAGTGGGGACTTGGGCAGCCTGAAGGAAAAAGACAAAAATAGTTTATACCAGCTGGTACTAAAAACAGACCCCAAGCTCATACAGAGGCAGATGGACAGATATACACTTGGCCCTGAACTTTTCTTCCGAGCCGAACTTTTCTTTTGAGACGTGCCCCCAAGACCCACACTCACTGAGAGATGACTTTGCTAAAGAAGCCCGGGCAGCGTTGGAAGTCTAGAGTGAATGGGATCCCACGAGGGTGCCTACACCTAAGTCCTCGAAACCATGACATTCTCTAGACGGGCATCCGCTACACTCCCTACCGCGGAAGCAGAACGAAGTACTGACTCGTGTGCCTGCAGGCTGCTGAGCCCATGCAAGTCTCGAGTTAAGTATAGTAGCAGTTCTAACTAGGTAAAATGTCATGTTCATTTCTTTCCATTTATTTTTCTCCTGAGCAAATAAAAAGGGTGGCAAAATTAAATTCCTCTGGCACTTGGACCCAGGCAGCTGAGTGGACTATGTACACTGACATTTGGGGACCACCTTGTAATTGCTGGACTCTCCTGCTGCTTGGCCCTTAAAGCTGCAAGTGTCTGTCCTTTCCCTTTGAGACGGATCCTTCGAGAAAGAGAGAGAATCTCTCTCTCCTTGTTCGTCACCCAGACTGGAGTGCAATGGCATCATCATAGCTCACTGCAGCCTCACACTTCTGGGCTCAAGTCTATCTTCTCGAACTCAGCCTCCCGAGGAGGGGGAACTACAGGCATATACCACCATGCCCAGCTCACAACTGAATCTGGACAGAATTTTAAAACAGGGGAAGCCCATGAAGAACACCTCGTCTTGTTTTACCGAAGGAAAATCAAAACCCTGGGAGGTCATAAAGTCACCCTGCCTCGTGGGAGCGGAGCTTCAGTTCTCAGCTGTGTCCACTTTGCCCCAGGTCACCCTGCCCTTTCCTCCTGTGATACCAGGAGCTGTGTTCACCTGTCCTGTGGATAGCCAGAGAGCTGTTCTGAGGCATGCTGGCACCTGGGCAAGCTCGCTGCTGGGAAGGCAGTGCCTCCATCAGATATAGCTACAAGCAAGAGCCTGCCCAAGACCAGATCCAGCCAGTGTGTTTGGATGGCAGGTGGGGGCTTGCTGTGTGCTCACTTGCCTCCTAGAAGGATGGGCACATCGTCCACCCTAAAAGGTGAAGTTGGCTCATAAAACAGCCACACTCACTAAGGACAACCTGGCTGCTGCTGCTAAAGCTGCATGAACAGCTCACCAGGAAGAGCAAATTCCATTTCTGCAGCCACCTGGCAAGTAGAGTTAGATGGTGTGATTAGAAGGAGCAGAGAAGCTCTCTCCTCTTGGCCCCCAAATACTTCCTCTACCGGTTTTCTTGGCGGTGCCTGAAACCCAGTTAGGAAGGATTTTAAAAGTTCTAAGGAGACCTGGAAATTATCTACTCCATAGAGGTAAGACAAATAAATCTCAGAAAGTTTAAGCCCCTCAACCAAGGGCAAATAGCCTCATCTGGAACTTCCTAAAGCAGTCAATCTCTGAAATAAGAGTATCACAAAATATTCTTTGGTTTTTGTTTTTTGGTTTTTTTTTTTTTTTTGCAGTTTTGGCCGGGGCCTGGGTTTAAACCTGCCACCTCTGGTATATGGGGCCGGCGCCCTACTCCTTTGAGCCACAGGTGCCGCCCCACAAGATATTCTTTAAAGAAAACAAATGTAAGATTCTGAGATTAGGTTGTTAAGACCATGTTACATTCTCCCTTCTCCCTGTCTAGTCTACTCATTCTCTATTTAACAGACATTTACTCAGACTCAAAATGAGAAGCATATTTTACGTGTCTGGTCTAACCCAACAAAGTTGAAACTAGCCTGTGATTTGTTCAGACTTCAAGGCCAAAAACATGCTCATCTACCTCAAACAACATTGATGTGGTTGATGGTTGATGTTCATGGTACTTTGTTAAAATGGTAATGTAGAGAGTGAGATATAGTAGCCTGATGTCAAACAATAACAATCAGAATGATGTGTTTAGCTAAGCCTTTTTTTCTAAGAGAGCACTTGGAATTATATGGCCACACAGGTAAGCCCACGCCTGAGGCTACCATCTTGAGAAAGTTAGTCTAGATAAGGAGGCTGGAAATTAAATGGGACAATTTGAAGGAAAGAAGAGTCAAAAAGAGACAGACTGATGTACAAGGTTGAAAGTTAGCAAAATCGGTCCATGAGCTCTGGCAGGTGGGTCCGTGATCCCCTCTCATAGGAAGGAAGCTGGCAACAAACAGCCCCCCCAAAGAAGACATCCTAACAACCCCCGCCAATGAAACACACTCTCACTGCAGCTCCCAGAGCAAAAGATCCTTTTGGAGACTAATTCTTTTCTATAGATTTTAAGTACCAACTCTCTCTCCCAGTCAATCATATAAGACCTATGAAAGAATTTATTTTTTAATAGAATTTTGTTTTCATGATGAGGAAAGGGTGACTCCCCTATCAGTTAAATCATGCTTCAATTAGTACAACTATCATTTGGGTCATTACTTTAAGTGTTTGGAATTTCTACTTAAATAAGGTCACTTTCAATTTGGTAAACACGCCTAAGTCTTCATATTAATCCACAGCGGGCACCCAAAGAATGCTGAGTAAGTAAACATAATCAAGCATTAGCTAACTAGCCACAAATCCACTTGAGTTTATTAATTTCCCTCTTGGCAGAGAAGCAAGAAAAGGAAGCAAACCATCCGAGACATTCACCCTTCATTCATTTAATAAATATTTAGTACACGCCAGGTGCCAGGCCCTGTGCTACGTGTTACGTTATTAATATCCACGACTAAGTCATAGATGACTGTTTGAAAAAATGAAATCCTATTTTACCAACAATATAAATTCCAACTCCTGAGATGCTTGATCTCTATTTCTGCCCAGTGCATCTTCCTCTGTGGAGTGCGTGATACATCCCACTGCCTAAGCTTCCAGGTTCTCCATCTCTGCCTCCCTCCCTGACTCCCATCATATGCTGGGTAGTGAATGAATACAAACTCGCACTGGCAGCACTAGAGAGGCACTCTTTGTGTTACAGGTCCTAGAAGAATACAAGCAAAAAGTAGTTCATGTTATCATCTCAGATATTTTAAATACCCGTTGGGTTTTGTTTTAGGGGGAGTAGCTTATACTTGTTCAAAAAGTTTTTTACCGTACACAGATATATATTCCAAATGCACAGAGGGATGTATGCAAACTAGGAATAACATTTTAAAGAGAACCATCTTATCAGAGGAATTCCCCTTGCCTCATTTCAAAGGAGAACCCCCTTTCCCATCTTCTCTTGACAACAGACACCAAAAAAAAATGGCATCCATCCAAATTTAATACCCAAGGAAAGAACTGACCTCAAGCAAGTCACTTTGCTCGTCAGAACAGAAAGAAACCGAACTGGAGACTTTCTGAGTTCCCCCTAATCTTCTGTTACACCTTGGTGGGGAGCTGGTACAGATATCCCAGCACACACTGGCTACCCCTATTCACAGAATGAAGCTGTGTCTGTCCCCCTCCCCCCACCCACACACACTGCAGACCCCCACCCGCAAAATCCTGACTCCCCTGGGGACAGCCAGCTTACCGAGATACACAAAACACCCCCACACTCCCCAGAAGGAGAGGTGAGGAGTCTCTTTCTTTCCCTCTGCCAGGCAGTCTCTTGAGGCTGCTGACATCACAAAGGTGTCGACTGGCAACCTCATTGTCATGTGGCTCTCCCCTGGCTCCCCTTCACTCACAAAGGCAGGGGAAGGGTGAGACCTTTCAAAGCCGCCAAGTGGGCCAGCTTCCAGCAGCAGTCTGGGACTGAGCAAGCCAGCAAAGCCACCCAGCCAGGCAGCAGGGCATCAGGCCTCCCGTTTCAATTTCTGTTCAGTTCTCCTGTAATGGAAAATTGCTCTGTACAAAGCTAGAGTGTTACAGTTCTTTCCAGCGCCCCTCCCCCGCCCCGTCCCCCCACCGGCAGCCTTCGGATCAGAGGGACAGCGCCTGCCCGCAGGAAAGTGGAAGGAGAGTAGTTGTGGCTTCTTACTATGTCCCTTGCGTCAGGCCCTGGCCCCGGGTGGTTACTTTTTTCCTTTGGAATGGGGCTGGTATCAGGGTCATGTCCAAATAATTGTCTGTGTCAAGCCCAAGAAGTGACCTGCACAGGGAAGCAGTTGACCGAATTCCCCACTGACATCCCCCTGGACACCCGGAGGCTCTTCCTGAACGATAACAGAATCACTAGTTTGCCAGCAATGCACCTAGGACTCCTCAGTGACCTTGTTTACTTGGACTGTCAGAACAACCAGATCCAAGAGGTGATGGATTATACCTTCGTCGGGGTCTTCAGACTCATCTACCTTGACCTCAGCTCCAACAACCTCACCTACATCTCCCCATTAAGTTTCTCGGTGCTCACCAACCTGGTGCAGCTGAACATGGCCAACAACCCTCAACTGGCATATCTTCACAAGTACACCTTTGCCAACACCACCTCTCTGAGACACCTGGACCTCAGGAACAACGGCTTGGAGACCTTGGACCACAATGCCTTCAGGCATCTCCTAGCACTGGAGAAACTGTATCTGAGCGGGAACCCCTGGAATTGCAACTGCTCTTTCCTGGACTTCGCCATCTACTTGCTAGTGTCCTACTTGGACCCCTCAGGTGAGGGCTTGATTGGGTGTGGGGACGTGGATGTGATGGAGTGAGAGGGATCGGTTCCCAAAAAAGGTGAAGTCAGAGTGGTCAGGACAGGGGAAAGGGCTGGGTGAAGCTGATGGAAACATCCTGACTGCTCTGCAGGGCCCGTCCTGGAGTTCACAGGGGGGCAATAAGGCTTGTGAGAAAAAGTTCTGGAATAGAAATCCAAAAAGCTGAGTTCTGCTGCCAAAGTCAGCACGTACTGGTTGGTTGGAAAAAGTCCCCATTACTCTGAGCCTCGGTTTCCTGATCCATAAAGTGGGGACAATAATATTACCTAACATCTGGAGTTGTTGAGTGAAATAGAGCGATGCGTGTGGAAAGGATAAAGGGCTATTGTTGCACAGTGACAAATAAGGGGGCGCTGCATTCTGTTGGGAAGGATGTGTTTTAATGTGTTTAATTCAGTGACTGAACTTTTCCAGGATCCCAAAGTCAATGTTAGAGGCAGTGGAGGATTTGATAGATCAAGTAAGTATGATACACAGAAGGAAGGAGGGGCCACGAGCTACCTAGACAATGAGGGGGGGGGGAAGGAAGAAGGGACAAGAAAAGCCTCCCGACAGCTGCTGTATTTTCAAGAGGCCTTTCTCTCCTTCCTCAGGAGGTTGGCCTCTTGAAAATAAAGATGGAGAATGGAGAATAAAGAGGAGAATGGGTCCTGTGCTCCCTGGGTCAAACAAGGAGGTTCCAATCTTACAGGCAGAGTCTCGAGTTTTACCCGGGAGATTTCCAAGCTGGTTGCTGCCACTTTACCCATTGTCCCCACCCCCTCTGCCACGGCCCCTGTGTCTCTTCCCCTCTACATCTCAGGGACTTCACTGCCTGTCCTTATCCTCCAAGCTTCCATCTCTACCAGTACTCTTCCCCAGAGAAGTGGGAGCTTCAGAGAAGTGAGAACTCCTCCCAGAAAGCCTAGAGCCATAGACAGAATCTGGAAAAACTGGACAAAATAGAAAATCAAACCCTATTAAAACCATGCCTTCTCTCCTTTCCCTGGGTATTTGCCTTTGAAAATGTTTTCACAGACCCAGCTTTACGAAAGTCCTACTGAACCTTTCACCATGAAATCCTGCCCATGTGGAAATTCCTAGGAATACTCCCAGCCAGAATGACAGGCTTCAAGGGGAACTGGGGGAGAGGGTGCTGAGTGGTGACAGCAAGTAAAAATGCGCCTCCCTGGCCTCCCCATGGGCCTGTGTTACACTGTCTGCCAGGCAGGGCATGGACCAGGGTGAGGCAAGCAGGCTCCGGGAGGCAGAATTTAAGGAGGCACTGAGGGAGAGCACGCTGAGACTGAGTGCCTCCTTAAGTCATGTGCCCCAGGCCCCTGCCCTGCTGCCAGGTACTTCAACTTGAGTTGATAGAAGAAATCATAAAGAACTAACTTTGTCAGACTGCCTTCTCCACAGGGCTAGTCATGAAAGGAGACAGAGCAGTTATCTTGGGTATAGTTGCCTTGCCTCTCTAAGAGCCAGAGATAATGTCTTCTACTTTTCTCCATAAATGGTGCTGTGAGGGTTTCTAGAAAGCTCTCTAAAAGAGAGTCAATATTAATCATTCTCACGCATGAACTGTTGTTCCTAAATGGGATTCTTTCTTGCCAAATGTTCATGTAAATGGCATGTGGAAAGCTGTTGTGTGCCCTTGCTCCCTCCCCACCACACATACACATTTTCCTTGAGTAGAGGCCACCGGGTTGCCAGGGAGGGACCTCCTACCCCAGCTGAAAAGAGTGAAGTAGCATGCCTTCTATCCCAGTCCCTAAGCCGGCCAGCTCCCCTCTCATTCAATCTCCCTTCATCAAATTTTGCTTGCCCAGTTGTGTCCTCTCAGAATTTTCAGGCTGACCACTTGGGACTCCTTAACTCTCTGGGATGATACCCCAAGGCTGTTTCACTGCATGTTTTCAAAGACATCAGAAGAGAGTATCTATCTTGTCAAGCTCCTAAGCTCTTCATGAATGAAGAGCCTCTCTTGTGAGGTGAACTGAAGCTTTCACCCACTGGCAGGGGGACCTCACACATGCACCTGACTGCTAATCTGCCCTCATTGCCCTCTGCCATTTGATGGCCCAGAGGAACCCTCAGGCCACATCGTGCATAAATAACCTCATCGCTCCAGTTCACTATTATCTCTTAAAAATACAGCAAGCCCCAGACTAGACATAAGAATAATTTACACTTACGTAGAGCTTTACAGCTGGGGGAGCTTCTTCACATATGGTCTCGTTTTCTTTACTTTGAGTGTCACACCAACCCTTAAATTTTGTACTCTCAGCCTGCACAAAGGGCTAGGATTGGTATTTCTAACGCTATCCTTGGGGAAGAAAATAGGGTGACTTTCCCAAAATCATACAGCTAGTGAATGGCAAGAAAAAGATTGGTACCTCTTGATTTCAAATTTGCATCTTTTTTCATGAGACTATTCTATAATATCTCTTAAATCCTCAAGTTATATAATAACTATCATCCTATTAATATAAATGAGTTCAGTCTCAATCTCAGCCATGTTATAAACGTACGGCCACAGCATGTAAGCATCAGCTTTATTTCCTATCTGGCTACCACCTGGAAATCACCCATCATCATTTTCATTGGACAATAATGTTAATCGTCATAAATTCATTATG
>NW_003852411.1:26206286-26207521 GCF_000181295.1 Otolemur garnettii | reverse complement strand
GCTGAGGCAAGAGAATCACTTAAGCCCAGGAGTTTGAAGTTGCTGTGAGCTGTGATGCCAAAGCACTCTACCAAGGGCAACATAGTGAGACTCTATCTCAAAAAAAAAGCACATACAATCACAAACGTGCCCATAGCCACATATGCAAACACACCTACATATACCCATATGAACACACACATATACAAACACAGAGTTATACACACACATATGTACTGTATATACATACCTACCTACTCCCACATTCACCCACATATTACATACTCATAACACATACACACATAAATGTACAGATTCACATCCACACACACACAGACACACATACACATAAAGTTGAACACACATGGGGTAAAATTCACTAGATGCTTCTCTTGCCCTTTAGTCAGACCTCAATGTGTTTTGTTTGTTTTTGTTTTTGTTTTTTTGAGACAGAGTCTCACTATGTAGCCCTCAGTATAGTGCCGTGGCATCACAACTCATAGCAATCTCAAACTCTTGGGCTCAAGCGATTCTCGCCTCAGCCTCCCAAGAAACTGGGACTACAGGTACCTGCCACAATGCCCGGCTATTTTGTTGTTATTGTTGTAGCTGTCACTGTTGTTTAGCAGGTCCGGGCCGGGTTTGAACCTGCCATCCCAGGTATATGTGCCTGGCGCCCTAGCCACTGAGTTATAGGCGTGGAGCCAGACCTCAATGTAAAGGAAGATATTTATTGCATTTGACTCTCCTGTGATGATTCAGCCTCTATTAAGTAGAAGTAATTTTACTATTGATAAAATACTTAGAGAACTCTGAACCTTAATCCCACATATTTATATCATATTTGCCATTAAAATGGCGACCTCTGACGTGTCTTAGAATGGCACCCACACATCTTTTCCCATGTGCCCACATTTCAGGATATAGAAGGGATTTCTATGAAATAAGCTGAGTAACCTGGTTATTTATGAAGCAGAATCCAATTACAGATAAGTTCCACTTGTGGATCTTACTTAGCACTGGGAAATTTTTGCTGTGGTATAATATCAAGGAATATGGCAATACACAGAAGGAAGGAGGGCCAGTTCATATGTCCCTTGAAAAGCAGAAAGTGATATAAGAGACTTCCATGCTACCACTCAGTTCATCCAGTCACTTGTTTAAACACTCGTTGAGTGCCAAATGCTGATGAAGGTAACTAACCAAGAAGCTCAAGGCCATGTAAGGGGAGGCTCATGTGACTCTGGGTCACCTGT
>NW_003852411.1:26204036-26206157 GCF_000181295.1 Otolemur garnettii | reverse complement strand
TCATGTGTGCCATAATCCAGTCAGGCACAGTAGAACTAGACAGGGCAGGACAAAAGAGGTCAGCATGTGCCTGTCGGATGGCAGGCAGTTGGGACAGCCACTTGTCCTATAGGTAACGAAGGGCAGCCACCATGCAGGCAGCAGGGCTCAGTGTGAAGTGTTGAGGTTCTGAAACTAACTTGGATTATAATCTTAGCCCTGCCACTCACTGTCTGTATGATATCAAACAAATAGCTTAACCTCTCTGAACGTCAATTTCTTCATCTCTATGGCAACCAACATTCCTAGGGCTGTCATAAAATGAAATGAGCACATTCATGAACCTCCATTAGCATTAAGCTTGATGCCCCACAAACACTCAATAAACTAATGGTAGGTGTCGGAAAGATACAGGGTCCTAAGAGAGTAGAGCAGCAGACGGCAGTCAGGTGTCCCCTGGACAAGCAGTAGACTTCAGGAAGGTTCAACATATGTGGCTTTAGAGGACAGTGTCCACTGTCTAGGACTGCAGTCCCCAACCCCTAGACTGTGGACCAGTAGTGGCCCCATTGCCTGTTGGGAACCAGGCTGCACAGCAGCAGGTGAGTGGCTGGAGGGCAGGCAAACAAGCAAAGCTTCATCTGTATTTACAGCCACTCCCCGTCACGTGCATCACCTGAGCTCTGCCTCCTCTCAGATCAGGGATGGCATTAGATTCTCCTTGGAGCACCAACACTACTGTAAACTGCAGAGATCTAGATTCTATGAGAATCTGATGCCTGCTCTGAGGTAGAGCTGAGGTAGTGATACTAGCACTGGGACCCTCTAGTTCCAGAAAAACAAGCTCAGGTCTCCCACTGATTCTGCACTATGGTGAGTTGTATAATTATTTCATTATATACTACAATGTAATAAGAATAGAAATAAAGTGCCCAATAGATGTGAAGTGCTTGAGTCATCCCCAAATCATCCCTACCTCCTGGTCCAAGGAAAAAGTGTCTTTCATGAAGACACTGGTGCCAAAAAGGCTGGGGAACAATGGTCTAGGAGACCAGACTGGAGATGCAAGGGGATATAGAAACGTGGGCAGCAGATCTGAGGACTCTAATCCCTGAGAAAATGGGGCAAGGAGAACCCTAGAGGAAGTTGGGTAATATGAGTTAGGAACACAGGGGTCCAGACCCTAGAGAACAAAAGCAGATGCCCTGAGCGGCGCCTGTGGCTCAAAGGGGTAGGGCACTGGCCCCCTATGCTGGAGGTGACAGGTTCAAACCCAGCCCCAGCCAAAAACGGCAAAAAAAAAAAAAAAGACAGATGCCCAAATCAAAACTTGGTCTCAACCGGGGCCATAAGACTCAGGGCTGGACCAGCAGCAGCAATGTGGCTGTTCCTGAGTCACCTCAATCCAGAACTGAAGCTCCATCTAACTACAAGTTCCACTTCCAGAGCCAGGTGTGGATGCATGAATAGCTTCCTGGGGATGAGGACAAAGAAGTCAGTCCAATGGTGGGGCAGACACGACCTTGGGAGAAAGACGTCCTCTAGGTGGCAGGATTTTGTGAGCAATGTCAATGCCCCATTACCTCCCCATTCACTGCCTTCCACCGAGCGGAAATTAGCCATTAGAAATTCACCCCTTTGGGTCCCAAAAAAGCATCATGGTCTTGATGAGGACCTGAGAGACTACATGAATTCCTCACAAGAAAAATTCAAATGCCCCTAAACCCTTATCAGCTCCCATATCAGAGGGATGAGTGAATTCTCGGGAAATCCATTTAGCTAAGAAATAATTCTGTGACAAGGTGGAGAACCTTAAAAACAACGGAGGTCTGGGAAGGAAATAGAGAGGTCTTTAAAAAAAAGACATCAGAAAGACAAAAATAAGTCCTCCCACTATGTCTCATTTTGGCTAAGGGCACCCACTATACAGTGGCTGTCAAGGAAGCCGAGTGTTTCATTCGCCTTGTTTCATCACAAGGCAACGCAGAATGGGAATATCAAAACTTTCCCAAAGTTTTGGCAAGAGATGTCATTCTATTATCAAAGGTCTGAATCAAAACAAACTCAGCAATGACATACTCACCAGATGGCCTGAAAAGTACTCAGTCCTCAAAGAATTCACATACTCACTTTCCAAACACA
>NW_003852411.1:26202200-26203696 GCF_000181295.1 Otolemur garnettii | reverse complement strand
GGTAGCCTCTAGCTGCATGTGGATACTGAGCTCTTAAATTGGCTTAGGAATGAATTTTGTATTTTATTTTAATTCAAGTCATTTAAATAGCCACATGGGGCTAGTGGCTATTATACTGGTCAGGGCAGCTTTTTAGCTTAGGATGCTTAAGCTGGAACTTTAGAATCCACCCTCCTCACAGGGAGGTGGCTGTCGGAATCAAGCCCAGCACAGAGATATCCTGACATCCAAGTTCAATGTTTCCCCCCACCATGCCATGATATGTCCTTGTTATCAAGTTCATCACAGTCCATTCAACTCTGAGGAACGTACTATATGCTCATTATGTGCCCAATAAACACTATATTATAATGCTGGGGTGGTTTTATCACAGAGAAAAAAAGTCATAATTTCTGTGTTTAGTAGGATTATCTAGGAATACAAGTGACAAAAAATAGAATTGATAGAGCCAGGAAGCTGTGTCCCTATTCTAGCAATGCCACTGTGTGATTTGGGGAAAGTCACTTTCTCTCCCTAGGTCTCACTTTTCTTTAAAATAAGGGAATAGGATTGGATACTCTCAAAGGTCCCTTCCAGCTGGCAGTCTGTGGACCTAAATAGAAAGATAAGACACAGGTGACGCGAGAGGACAGCTGTGGTTAGCAGACAGAGTCCCAGGTAAGCAGCGCATGATGGGCAAGCAGTGACGTGGGGGCTGTGCCAGTGATAAGGGACACAGTCACACGATTAGGGAGCAGACAGCGGCTCTCCCTGCACTCTCCCGCCTCCTGTCTTAAGCACCTTCACCTTGACTGGTACAATGCCTACCCGCCAAGGGACCCAGACTTTCCTCCTAGGCCTGACCTGCTCTAACGGTGTTTCTTGATCACTGAATCAGACCCCATGATCCTGAGGTTCTGATCCAGTGAACTCCCCATGCAGAGAGTACTAAGGCTGTCTCTCTGAAACCCTAGGGCGATGGCCTGTGTCTGGACCTTCAGCAGCTGGCTGCTCCAATTGGCAAATGAATTGACTTGCCCTGAGATGTTAATGGCTAATACTGTTTTGAAATATCTTTCTCAAGGGGCATTTGCAATTTGACAGAACAAACAGAAACTGAGAATTCAGAAAATGACAGGCTACAAAGGGCAGGAGTGGAGCAGTTTGAGGACAGAGGGTCCCTCTGGGTCAGCTCCTAAATTATAGTCCTTAGGCAGTTCTAAGTGAGCCCAATGGTGGGGCGCACACATCAACAGGGAGCCTGGACAAGGGTGCCACAGAGGCTGGTGGACAGAGCCACTCAGCGCCATCTGCAGGGAGCATCTGGGTCCAGTCATGTGCTGCTTCAGATCCAAGTCATTTTGAGGGCATTCTGAGCAGAGGAACATCTTAGCTTCATTACGAGGCTATATTACCCTGTATTCAGAGCTGCTGCAATAGGATAATGGCCCCATTTCAACCTACCAAGTACAAAGTCATCTACAATGGTGCCAAGACTTAGACTTCCAGAATGAACG
>NW_003852411.1:26199722-26201862 GCF_000181295.1 Otolemur garnettii | reverse complement strand
ACACTCCCTAACCAGGCCTGTCAGGAGCCCTGAGAGAAAGTGGTCTGAGGTTGCTTCGAGCCTAAAATGCCAGATCTCTATACCTGGCCTCTCAGGTCACCCGATACCACCTTGGCCTCTGGAAAACAGCAGTGCATGTCCCTGGGGGGCCAAAACAGCTAGCCTCAGTTTCCTCATCTTTGCAGGTAAAGAGGTCCCCAACCTGGAGGTAACACAGCAGAGAGGGGATGCAGCTGGGATGCACAGGGTCTACCCAGGAAAGGCCGACAGCAGCAGTGCAGAGGAAAGGTGTGGACAGGCCACCCTTAGAAGGCAGAAGCAATGGGAAGAGGAGAAAGTGGAGGAATGAGACAGACGAGCTCAGATAGAGCCAGCGGGCCATGGAGTGGCTTTGCCCTTACCCTAAGTGTGACAGTGAGTCACAGACAGTGTGAGCAGGGAAGTGGCCCGGTCGATGCTTATACAGATTGCTCCACTGCTGTGTGGAAAAGACAACGCAGGAAAAGCAAGGACACAAGGTCAGGAGGCCGACACAGGTCAGACAAGGGAGGATTGCAGCTGAGACCGGGGCAGCAGTAGTCCCGTGATGGGCCACATGTGGCAGGGAGAGCTAACAGGATTTGCTGTGGTTTGAGTATGAGAGGTGAGGAAGGAAGCCAACGTGCTCCTGCGTTTCTGCCCGGCCGCCTGCTGAATGGCGGCGCCCCTCAGCTACTGAGCTTTCACCAACGTTTTGCTCTCCATGAGAACGACGGTCCACTATCTAGGCTTTTCTGAACAGATGAGTGGCGACTAGCAAGCCCAGCTCTAAGCTGATCTGACAAGAAACTAGAGTTTGCCTTTAGTTTCCAAGATCCATCCGGGCCCCACCCCCAGCTCTGCCGCACAGCCGGCTCCCTTCTCCCCACCAACACCTTCTCAAGAAAAGTGGCCTCAGGCAGCTACCCCTGGGTAGGGATTAAGTCATTTGCTTCCTTTTTTAAAAAATTTATATCTTGTCTTATTTTCTTGGTGAAATGAAAGGTTGTTTTTTTTTTTCTTTGAATGACAGAATTCTGGGTACTGACTCATAATTCATGAGGAAAAGCGGGCTTTCTGCCCCTAAATCACACCTATACACAACCGGTTATCCCCAAAAGCAGTCCAGGAACCTCAAACACCTCCTAGTATTCCTGGAGTCCAGGAATACCTTCAGGGTGAACTTGCTGAACTTCAAGGTCCCTTCTAGATGCTCCATGCGTCTATGAATCACGTTGAACCTTTACCAATCTGTGAACTCTGTATCCAAGGGGAAAAATTTGTGAACAAAAGATAAGAATTATACTTTGCACAAGCACAAATCATCCAAATCCTTATGATTTCAAGATGCCAGGCATGGTTTCGGCCAGAAGTCAGCATACCCTTTCCACAAAAGGCCAGTAGAAAATATTCTAGGCGTTGCAGCTCTTTGCTACAACAACTCAACTCTGTCTTTCATGTAAAAGCAGCATGAGAGACGATGGAAAGGGATGGGCACAGCTGTGTTCCAACAAAACTTAATTTACAAAAATGGGTAGCAGGCTGGATTTGGCCCCTGGGTTGTAGCCTGCTGAGCCCTGGCTTATGCCATCATGAGAAGATAGGCGGGTAATGAGAAAATGGAGTTTCAGACAGGCAAAGGTGGAAGCCAGTCTGTCAGGACTCGAAACGTTCACTGGACCCCCCGAGAAGGGAGCCTTGCTGGCCAGTTAGCTTCAGTGTTGCTGGGCTGCTTTACTGCCCAATCTAGTTTCCCGTCTACAAAATCATCCCTAGGCCAACGTTTTTCAACCCTTTTTATCTCACAGCATGCTCAAACCTACAGTTGAACTTCCACAGCACACTTAAATTATGTCGATCCAAAAAATAGACTGTAGCTCAGCACCCGTAGGTCAGTGGTTAGGGCGCCACGTGCACCAGGGCTGGTGGGTTCAAACCCGGCCCCGGCCTGCTGAACAACAATGACAACAACAACAAAATAGCCAGGTATTGTGGTGGGCACCTATAGTCCCAGCTACTTGGGAGATTGAGAAACGCTTAAGCCCAAGAGTTTGAGGTTGCTGTGAGCTGTGACACCACAGCACTCTACCAAGGGCAACATAGTGAGACTCTGTCTCAAAAA
>NW_003852411.1:26194068-26199555 GCF_000181295.1 Otolemur garnettii | reverse complement strand
AGGATCTAAGCTATCAATAATACAGCAAAATATAACAGTGATTGGAAGGGTCATATTCCAACTGGGGAACGTGTCCTAAGCAGCAGGCCAAGGGCATAAGAGTTTAAGACGTGCTATAGGAGATCAGACCGATAACCCAGCCATTCTATCCTGTATGCATTCAACAGACATACTGAGCATCTACTGTGTGCCAGACAGTAGGGATTCAAAGGCGAACACGAAGGCTTCTGCTCTCAAGTCGTTCCCAGACTGTACTGGGGAAGTTTTTGGTGTCATGCTTGCGGCACTTCCACGTCCCTACGCGTACTGCCCTCTCTGCAGTCTCAGCACGGAGGAGCTCACTGGGTGTCCTTCCCAGTTCAAGGTTTGCTCCATTTGGTCCTCAGAACCATCCATTCTTGCCTTCTTAGGGGCTTCACACTCCTTAGCACCAAACCGTCTCCAGACTCCCACATGGTAGGCAGGGATTGGTGCTCACCTAGCACAGAGTAATCCGAGGGAGTCAGGGCTTGGCTGACCAACCCACCATGACACCATACCCTACCACCCAGGTTCCCTTTCCTCCAGCCGAGTGTTATGGCCATGACCGTGAGCCCAAGGGGTAACAACAGATAATAACATTTAATTCATTCAGCAAACACAGCCTGAGCTCTAGTATGTGTTAGATATCATTATGGGTGTTGCAGATACAATAGTGAACAAAACAAACAAAAATCCACATCTGGATTTGCATAGTATTTCTGATCTAGTGAGTAGAGGCAGACAAATTGTTGGCAAATCTATTTTCTTGATAAAAACATAATTTAGCTGGAGAAAAAATAAAAAAGAAGACAAAGCACTGTATGTCTATTGATGTTCAGGCAAGCTGGGCCCTGGGAAGAGAAATGGGAGAATTAGGTGTTTCTCTGGGTTCAGGGTAGGAGTTGACAGAATGCCTAAGCTGATAGAAACTGGTGTTCTCTCTCTATGAGGTAATTGCAGTGCATTGGGATGGAAGCTGCTGTCAACCCATCATCTCCTTTCCATCCCCCAGTCAGTCCCAATGGGGCTCCATGCACCCTATGCAGGGCCAGGCTCCTCTGGGGCACCAAACCCTGGGAACCTATAGCAGACCCCTGCACAGATCTGTGGTCCCTTCTGCAGGACAAGAAAAGGAACAACTCTTCTTCTAACCTGGGGTTCAAAACTATGTTCTGAAAGGGAGGCCTCCTGGGCTCCCACACCAACTAGTATAGTTCTGGGTCCCAGAAACTCTAGTTTCTCACGCACCGGGTTCTGGAAGTCAGGTTTTCTGCCTGTGAACAACATGCCATATACCTGAAATAAACATACTGATGGCTTATGTTTCCTTAGGAACTATTTGCAAGAAGTTAAACATTAATGACATTTGTAACTGTATCCAAGAGCCTTAACTGGGGCAAAAGCCCTGGTCCCACTGGAGAAGGGAAAAAGATAGCATGGGGCCGAATCATCTCTCTATAATGTGAAAGGAGTGTCCTACAGTTGCGCAGTGCGCAGCATGCACAACTGCACCTGGTAGCCCCCTATGTGAGAAGTAAGGGGATCAAGAAAACCAGATAGGGAAGAACTGATATGTAGTTTATTCATTCCATAACATAAGAACAATGAAAACTACCCTGTGAGGTGATCAAGAGTAGAGCTTAAGTTAAGCTCCAACTTAATTTTTTAAGGTATCTAGCACATATCAGGTGCTTCAGGATCCATAGATGGAAATAAAATCTTTAGTAATCATACCAGAATAGGAAAAGTTAATATATGACTGACAAGCAAAAGAAAAAGAAGTAAAATGACAAAAAAGAAGGCAACAAAGGATAAGAAAAGAGATATGAAACAAGTAGGACAAATGAAAAACAAATAGTAACTGGGAGGCCAAGGCAGGTAGATTGCCTGAGCTCATAGGTTCAAGACCAGCCTGAGCTAGAGTGAGTCCCTGTCTCTAAAAATATCCAGGCATTGTGGCACGCACCTGTAGTCCCAGCTACTGGAGAGGCTGAAGCAAGAGAATTGCTTAAGCCCAAGAGTTGGAGGTTGCTGTGAGCTACGATGCCATGGCACTCTACCAAGGGCAACAAAATGAGAATCTGTCTCAAATAAAAAAAAAAAAATATTACTAGAGTTGTCTGTAGGTCCTAGTTATCAAGTCTGATTCATAATATGCAAATATCTTTTTCCATTCTGAAGGTTATCTATTTACTTTGGTTGCTGTCGCCTTAGCTGTACAGAAGCTATTCAGTTTAAGTCCCATTTGTTTATTTTTGTTGTTTCAACTGCCATGGAAGTCTTCTTCATAAAATCTTTCCCCAGGCTGATATCCTGAGGGAGAGGGGAGGAGGGCAGGGAGGGTGGGATGGTCACAGTTTATGGCACTATTCTTGGAGGCAGGACACAATTATAAGAGGGACTTTACCTAACAAATACAATCAGCGTAACCTAATTCTTTGTACCCTCAATGAATCCCAAACAACAACGACAAAAAATCCCCTGCACCAAAATATATATATATATATAACTTAAAAATTCCTAAATATTTACAAATTATTCAATTAAGTCAATGAATAATTGCTCTTACTAAAAAGAATAATAATGACCAGGCACAGTATGTGCCTTCAGGAGCTAAAAGCCCGTCTAGTAAGGAAGAAAAGATGCACATTCAATAGCCCTCGTGCAAGGTGGAATGTGATAGACGTGTTAAGCGTGATACAAGGACACGCTAGAGATGACTTCAGGAGTGGGAACGGTTACATATCCTCTAGAAGCTATGCAGACGGGGTCAGGGGAAGGTCTCCTTGGAGAGGATGCATCTTGAAGGATGGGAAGAACTTGATCATGCAAAGCCTGGGGGAGGAGATGATTGATTCAAAAAGTGCAGTGTAACAAAGCTTGCTACAGACGGGGACAAGGGGGAGATGTGATCAAAGAATGATAAGTAATTTGACTGGAGCAAAGGTGGGCTGTCGACAGTGCTGAGAAGTGAGGTGGGGAAGAGAGAAGGAGGCGGATGCTGGGGGGCTCTTGAAAGCCAAGTCAGGTGGTCTGGACATTATTCAGAGGGCCACAGAGGGGTCAGAGGAGAGTTTTGAGCCAGAGTCCGCCTAGGAAGAGCTGCACGTGGGGAAGGCAATCTGGCTGCAGTGTGTGGAGTGGACCAAAGCTGGTGACAGAGAGGCTGAGAGGCGAGCCCAAACATTGGCAGTGGCAGGGAATGGGGAGGGGGGGAGAATGCACCCGAGCCACCCACCTCTCTCTCTTAACAGCAGCCTAACAATGCATTAAAATCACTGCCTAATTGCTCCTTTCAAGGCTAATGCCTCAAAATGGGGAAATGTGTGTGTAATGTTTAGTCTCATCTCTGCCACCAAAACCCAACTTAAAAGCCCAATCTTTTTAAAAATAGAATGAGATACCCACCCCACCCCCAGACATACTCCAGACTCTCAAAAGCTCACATTTTCCTTTCTCAAATACATCTTTCTTTGTGTATTCCTTTGCCTCACGGTCTGGACTAGTGACTTGACCCCACCCCCCACCCCACCCTGATAGGATTCCTGGACAGTGCTCAGGAGCTGCCCCAGCTCTTCCCAAGGCCCTATGCTTAGGCCTCCTGGGAAAAGACTCAGAGGTGGTGGAATCAGGCTGACTGGAGGCCTAATTGTGCTCCTTCTTCCTGTGTCCCCAGCCCCTTTTCCTCTACTTGAGAGCTCTTAAGTAGGCCGGGTCCCCCTGAGGGTCACTGTCCTGTGAGCAGTCTAGAAAGAGGTTTCTTCTCCTCTCTTCTCTGTGGATATGATACAGCCCCTGCACTGGCTTCCCCTCCTGTATCTCCAGCTTCCTCCTGGAGGGAGTCCTAAACAGCATTGCACACTGCAGGCGACTCCTGGAATTAATGAAATGACGTCACTACAGGTGACTGAGGCAGAAGTCAGCGGCAGGTAACGGTGCCCAGATGCAGAGGACGGCTCTCTGTTAGTTCCCCAAACGCACTGCCTCCTCCCCAGGCAGCTCACTTCGGCTGCTTCCAGCTCTCATCAGAAGTTCCCGAATTGAACCTGACTTCCCTGCCTTCCTGGGTCACCGAGGACACTGATGCTTTCAGGAACTAGTCAGAAGGTTCCTGCCTTGAAGTTTAGAGGAGGCTTCTCTCCACAGTAGCTTCCGTCTGCCTTTCCCACTTCTGCAAAACAACTCAGACAGCTCATTCCTGGATTTCTGTCTGCCCGTCTCCTGCCTACTGAAGGTTATCTAGAACATTCAAGTTGTGAGACCTTCCGGGTCTCAGATCCCTTATCTGACAATAATATTATGTGCACCAACATCGTTAGGAGGTAACATTTGCAAATCACTTGGCACATAGCAAGAGCTTAGCAAATATTAGCTGCTACCGTGATTTTGGTCATGGTTATCTCAGGCCCCACGACAGCCCTGAGCTGGAGTTCATTGATCTAATGCCAGAAGTATTCATCCTGACCCTGCACATGGGCCCTCCATGTGGGCACAGCAGAGTGTGCGGAGTTAGGAACATGCAGGGCTGAGGCAGGGCCTGGGGTTCCGTATTCCTAACGAGGCCCAGATGAGGGGTGGTTTGAGGAGTGAGGGTTCAGCCAGTCCCTCCAGGCCTCCTTTGGCCTTAGCAGCCTGGGAGCAGTGCTGTTTCAACACCCTGCCTGCTGTGTTTTTCTTCGCAGATGAGCTAAATGCCACATGCGTGGATCCCCTACAGCTGAAGGGGTGGCCCATCACGCGGGTGGGGAACCCCCTGCGGTACATGTGCATCTCGCACCTGAACATGAAAGACTACATCTTCCTGCTGCTCATCGGCTTCTGCATCTTCGCTGCAGGCACGGTGGCCGCCTGGATCACCGGCATGTGCGCTGTGCTCTACCAGAACGCCCGCCGCAGGTCCAGCCAAGATGATGGGGACGACGAGGCTGGGCAGAGGGTGGCCATCAACAAGGGGATTTTTCAAACCAAGGTTAACTCAAACCCGCAGTTCCCTCAGCTTATTTAGTTGCCCCAGCCTCCTGGCTTTCTCTCTTCCCCACCCCATCCCACCACCTCAGAGCTCTCTTAAAGATTAAAGCCTGCTAGTGAAATAAATAAAATGTTTGCTGGCCATTTCACAGGTGAGTCCTTCCCTAATTCACCAGCCCAGGGATGATTCTTTGACCTCTGCTGAATGAAGCAGAGCAAAATCTAGAAAAGCTGCTGGATGGTGGCAGCACCGGTAGCTCAGTGAGTAGGGCGCTGGCCACATACACCAAGGCTGGCGGGTTCAAACCCGGCCCAGGCCAGCTAAACAACAATGACAACTGCAACTAAAAAATAGCTGGGCATTGTGGTGGGCACCTATAGTCCCAGCTACTTGGGAGGCTGAGTCAAGAGAATTGCTTAAGCCTAAGAGTTGGAGGTTGCTGTGAACTGTGACATCATAGCACTCTACCAAGGGCAACAAAGTGAGACTCAGTCTCA
>NW_003852411.1:26168448-26194048 GCF_000181295.1 Otolemur garnettii | reverse complement strand
GCAGGCGCCTGTGGTCCCAGCTACTTGGGAGGCAGAGGCAGGAGACTCACTTGAGACCAGGAGTTGGAGGTTGCTGTGAGCTGTGATCTCACAGCACTCTACCCAGGAGGACAGCTTGAAGCTCTATCTCAAAACAAAACAAAACAAAAAAAAAACTCTCCCTTTTTGTACCTCAATGGACCTCATCAAGAAAGTGAAACGTTAGCCAAGCGTTGTGGCGGACGCCTGTAGTCCCAGCTACTAGGGAGGCTGAGGCAAGAGAATCACTTAAGCCCAGGTGTTGGAGGTTCCTGTGAGCTGTGACATCATAGCACTCTACCAAGGGCAACAAAGTGAGACTCAGTCTAAAAAAAAAAAAAAAAAAAAGCTGTTGGATGCATCTAAATTGCTGAGGGAGGCCACACCCAAAGCAAGCCAACTGCACCAGGTGCGGTGGCTCACGCCTGTAATCCCAGCATCATGGAAGGCTGAGGAGGGAGAATTGCTTGAGCTCAGGAGTTCGAGACTTGCCTGAGTGAGAGTGAGACCCAGATCCCTAAAAAAATGGAAAAGCCCAGCTGGGCGCCATGGCAAGCACCTGTAATCCCAGCAACTTTGGGAGGCTGAGGCAGCGGGATGCCCACAGCCCAAGTCTGAGGTTGCAGTGAGCTATGAAACCATTGCACTCTGTTCAGGGGCATAGGATGGGACTCTGTCTCAACAACAACAACAACAACAAAATAAAAAAGCAAAGAAATAAAAATTAAAAGAAAAGCAAGCCAACTGGTGTTTAGTGAGTACCTACTATGTCCCCAAAGTAAGTGTTTGGAGGGAGGGATATGAGAAATATACCATTTTAAGATCCTCCTTAAGAAGCAAACAGTTTGGGGGGGGGGGAGTCCAAAGTAATACGAATAATCTTCACAATCCTACCTCACTGAAAATTGAGGCCTGGGCAGCTTAAACTGACCAAGGTCACCCATCTGGTAAGTAGCACAGTCTCCCAAAGCCCATGCGCTTTCCTTTTTGTAAAGCTGTCTCCCTAGGAAATATTTAGCAACATAAGCAGACTTGTATCTCATAAGCCTTGTATAAAATAAGGAAGCGAGGCACATGGAGGTGGCTGCCACTTATGCGTCTTTACCAGGGACTCAGAATGTCCTGGCTTGATACACATTTCCTCAGGGGGTTAACTCTGACAAGAACCAGGTCAGGTGGTCGTTGTTCCCCTCCTTTTCCCAAGGCTGGGAGGGGCAAAGTAACCAACTCAAGGTCACATAATTAGAACAGAGTATAAGTGTGGAACAGCGGGCTGCCTTGTTCCAAAGCTCAGGTTCCATGCACCATGAGCTGATGTTTTTCTGAAGTGCTAAGCAGAATGGCCAAATGCCACGTGTGTGATGGAGCTCTCGGGGCTGGTCCGAGGGGAGAAGAGAAAAGAAGCAGAAAGGGGAGGCTCAACCCAGGCCCCAAGACCCATTCCAGATTTTTCTTTTCTCACTACCCAGATCAAATGATGTTCATGTTGAAGTCTCAGATCAAACCCCTCAGCCTGAAGCTGGCTATCCCTAAACGCATTTACCTCTGCACCTCCACTGTAAATTGCACGTGACTCTAATCACCACTCGTCACCCCGTTTGTCTACCGCAATGGTTAAGAGCATGGGTCCTGAATCAGGAGCTGGGTTCCTACCTCAACTCTGCACTTAGCACTGTGTGAATATGGGTTCCCACTTGTAATGACCTTCAAAGATTACCTACCGTCAGCATTCTCTATTGACATAGCAAATAGGGTAGTGCCTTACATGAAATAAACGTTTGTGATTGCACTCTACTTAAATCCCAGCCCACCACACATTCCTATGGTGTTTATGAACTGAGGGTGTCCATGGGAAGTGATTTAACTTCTGCGTATCTCAGTTCTGCATTTGTAAATGGCATAATTACAGCACTTACACAGAGACATTGTGAGAACGAAATGAGTATCAATTATAATAAGAATCTATTTTAATAAACTTTTTGTTATGGAATAATTTTAGACTAATAGAAAAGTTACCAAGACAGCACAGAGCTTCCCTATACCTTTCACCCAGTTTCCCCTAATGTTATCTCACATTACACCGGTACATTTAGCAAAGCTATGGAACTGATATCGGAATACTTTCACTAAACTCTTCAGGGGTGTCCAACCCGTGGCCTGCATGCAGCCCAGGATGGCTATGAACACAGCCCACCCAACACAAAATCATAAACTTACTCAAAACGCTAGGAGATTGTTTTTTGTGATTTCTTGGTAGAACTCAGTGGCACAGTTCTCAAGTGTGAGCTTTGTACGTGACAATGCAGTGTCACAATGTCACATAAAATAAAACACATATGCTCCATTTGCACACATGTGTGGCTTCAGTTTTATGTGGTGTGTGGCTTCCAGTGGGTTGTCTTCCCAGCACAAATGGTCCAGTTAACGTCATTAGACCTTCCCTGTGCTCGTGGTGACTTGGCAAGGCAGTGATTATCGATGATATTGCAATGTTAGGCATTTAATGTTACTTAAAAGTCAGATGAGCATTCTTATTAGATCACTAAAGTACTTCCACACCTCAATGATGCCTCACACATGGACCACTGAGCTTTACAGTTGTCCTCTGCCATGCCCTGCATCGGCAGCTGAGATGTAAAGGGTGGCTCACGCCTGTAATCCTAGCACTCTGGGAGGCTGAGGCAGATGGATTGCCTGAGCTCAGGAATTTGAGACCAGCCTGAGCAACAGTGAGACCCCATCTCTAAAAATAGCCGGACGTTGTGGCAGGCACCTGTAGTCCCAGCTACTTGGGGGGCTAGGGCAAGAGAATAACTTGAGCCCAAGAATTTGAGATTGCTGTGAGGCATGATGTCACAGTACTCTAACAAGGGTGACAAGGTAAGACTCTTGTCATAAATAAATAAATAAATACATAAATAAATAAATAAATTTCATAATAAAAGTAATTAGGGCAATGCCTATGGCTCAGTGGCTAGGGCACCGGCCCCATATACTGAGGGTGGCAGGTTCAAACCCAGGCCTGGTAGAACTGCAACAAAAAAGTAGCCAAGCATTGTGGCAGGCACCTGTAGTCCCAGCTACTCAGGAGGCTGAGGCAAGAGAATCACCTAAAGCCCAAGAACTAGAGGTTGTTGTGAGGTGTGTGATGCCACAGCACTCTACCAAGGGCAATAAAGTAAGACTCTGTCTCTACAAAAAAAATAAAGTAAATATAGGCTCGGTGCCTGTAGCTCAGCAGCTAGGGTGCCAGCCACATACACTGGAGCTGGCGGGTTTGAACCTAGCCCAGGCCTGCCAAACAATAATGACAACTACAACCCAAAAAATAGTCAGGCACCTGTAGTCCCAGCCACTTGGGAGGCTGAGGCAAGAGAATCACTTAAGCCCAAGAGTTTGAGGTTGCTGTGAGCTGTGACACCACACTACTCTACAGAGGGTGACATAATGAGACTCTGTCTCGGAAAAAAAAAAGCAAATATAGCCCTTTATCTATTATTACTTTTTTAATCCCAGCATGGCTCCTACAACATCTCAAAAAGAAAACAATTCAAAAAATGAAAAATTACAGATGATGGAAGATTGTTCAGTGAAAAGAGGACAAAAGACTACTTTTTTTTTTTTTTTTGAGACAGAGCCTCAAGGTGCCGCCCTGGGTAGGGTGCTGTGGTGTCACAGCTCACAGCAAGCTCCAACTCCTGGGCTCAAACAAGTCTCCTGCCTCCACCTCCCAAGTAGCTGCTTTTACAGCCGCCCGCCACAACGCCTGGCTATTTTTTGGTTGCAGCCGTCGTTGTTGTTTGGCGGGCCCGGGCTGGATTCAAACCCGCCAGCTCAGGTAGGTGTATGTGACTGGCACCTTAGCCATTTGAGCCACAGGCACTGAGCCAAATGACTACTTTTTTGTTGAGGCAAATAATGAAGCACTCTTATTAATTTGTAGAATATTTGTGCAACTTTTCAAAGACTATAATTTGCAAAGGCAATATGTGCAAAAACATGCTGCCAACTTTGATGCATACAAAGAATTGTGTCATGAAGACACAACGGGAACTGATGAAAAGCCTCTCTTCTCAACAAAAAACTTTTTTAAAGTTACAACTCAGATGGATTTCATTGTAAAAGCTAGTTATATACGGTAGCACGTTTAATCGCAAAAGAATCAAAACCCCTTGCTGATGGTGAGTTTATTGAGCAATGTACGGAAAGAATGGCAAATATAATTTGCCCAGAAGAAAGGGGTATATTTCTAAAATCAGTTGTCGTGCCAGACTGCAGCCAGGCAAACTGAAGACGCTGGAAAATCTATTGAAAGAAGTTTGGAAAGTAAAAGCACTAATTTTAAGTTTCATGCTTTGGCAATGGATGACAGCACTGCTGCTAAAAATATGGTTTTCCCCTTGCCATTTTTTATTAGAGGTAATGATGACAAATATAATGTCACTGAAGAAATGGCTTCCTAGTGCCATTAAAAGATGCATAAAAAATATGTTAGAGCCATTTTCTTCGTCCATTGTCAACATATCTGGTGTAGTTACTGATGGTGCCCAGGTGACTGTAGGTAAAAGAGAGGGACTTGGAAAATTAATAGACAATGATGCCATTGTTGCCCAAAATTTAAGTTTGACAAAGTATCATTGCATAATTATGTCAAGAAAAATTACGTGCAAAAATCTTTAAAAATGGATAATATCATGCAAACATCATTAAGACTGTGAATTTCATAAGGGCCAAGGGATTGAATCATCACCAATTCCAAGAATTCCTTAAAGCATTGGTTCTCCACCTTCCTAATGCCGCAGCCCTTTAATACCGTCCACAGGGGTCGCAACCCACAGGTTGAAAACCGCCTTAAAAGTATTAATGGTGGCTCGGCGCCTGTGGCTCAATCGGCTAAGGCGCCAGCCACATACACCTAAGGTGGCGGGTTCAAATCCCCAGCCTGGGCCCGCCAAACAACAATGATGGCTGCAACCAAAAAATAGCTGGGCGTTGTGGCGGGCGCCTGTAGTCCCAGCTACTAGGGAGGTAGAGGCAGGAGACTCGCTTGAGCCCAGGAGTTGGAGGTTGCTGTGAGCTGTGATGCCATCCCAGGAGTTGGAGGTTGCTGTGAGCTGTGATGCCATAGCACTCTACCCAGGGGGATAGCTTGAGGCTCTGTCTCAAAAAAAAAAAAAAAAAGTATTAATGGTGACTATGGTGACATCATTTACATTTTGGAAAGAAGATGGCTAAGTCGAGGCCAAATGTTTAAAAAGCCTTCATGATTTGCAACATTTTATCAAGTCATTTATGGTATCAAAAACCAAAGTTGTGCCAGAACTTGATGATGAAAGCTGGCTTACAGATTTAGCATTTTCAGTGGATTTAACTGCTTATTTAAATGAGTTACACATGCTTCATCAAGGTGAAAACCAACTTATCAAAACGATGTGTCAAACCATAACACTGTTTCAAATGAGACCGAAATTATGGCAAGCTCAAATTAAGGCAAATGATTTTATGCATTTCAAAATGTGGGCTAAACACAGTCCTGTGAACTGTAAAAAACAGGCAGCCTTGCCTTTCAATTTGAAAACAGATTTCAAGATTTCCAGGAAAATAGTCAATATTTTGGTACGTCGCAACTCCATTTTCAGTCAACATAAATATGTTACCTGCCAATTTTCAAATGGAATGTAACAGCTGCCATCTGACATCCAAGTTAAAGAAAAATTTGAACATGTCTCTTTACTGGGCTTTTTAGAGGTCTTATTTTCCCAGAGGCAAATATCCCTCCCTCCGCTATGACGCCTTATTCATGTCATCACTATTTGGCAGCACCTACATTTGCGAGCAACTGTTTCCAAGAATGAAACACATTAAGAGTGAAATTAGAACCAAAATACCTAATGATCACCTAGGAACTCAGTGAGAATTGCCACTACTTCCATCAAACCAGACACCGATGCATTAGTTTCTCCAATATGTCAAATATCACACTAGTTTTATGTTACCCACTCTTTTTACTTTTGTAATAAAAAAATCAAGAAAACAGAGATATTTTATTACTTAGATAATGTACATTTTCTATATTCGTGATTGCAAACTTGAGACCTGCTCAACGATTTTAAAAGACTCTCTGAACAGGCCACTGCATAATTGGGATTATTATGTGAGGGCTTTTTTGCTTATCTGTGGTGGCAGACATCACAAAAATTATGTACAGACCATTCTTTTGGCTCCTCAGCTTTCCTTAGTGTTTGTGTATTTAATGTGTGACCCAAAAGAACTTTTCTCCCAATACAGCCCAGAGAAGCCAAAGGTTGGACACCTCTGCCCTAGACTTTATTTGGATTTTACTAGTTTTCCCCAATACCCTTTTATCTATTCCAGGATCTATTTCAAGATACCACACTTGCATTTAGGATTTTTTTTGGATTTTTAAAAAAGTAATAATATATCTAACATTTATTGGGCACTTTTTGTTTTTGAGACAGTCTGACTTTGTGGCCCTCAGTAGAGTGCTGTGGCATCACAGCTCACAGCAACCTCCAACTCTTGGGCTTAAGTGATTCTCTTGCCTTAGCCTCCTGAGTAGCTTGGACTATAGGTGAACACGATGCCCAGCTATTTTTCTTTTCTTTCTTTCTTTCTTTCTTTTTTTTTTTTTAGTTGCAGTTGTCATTGTTTAGCAGGCCCAGGCTGGGCTTGAACCCTCCAGCCTCAGTGTATGTGGCTGGCACCCTATTCACTGAGCTACGGTGCCAAGCCTATTGGCACTTCTATCAGGTAGGCATTGCACTAAGTGCGTATATACATACCTGAACTCACCGAATCAATACAACAACCCTCTGAGGTGAGCACTATTATTATTCCCATTAGATCATGAAATTGGGGTTTAGGAGGTTAAGTAACTTGCTAACCATTACACAGCTAATAAGGCCAGAAGTCAAACTAGTTCTGTCTGACTATAGACTGTTTCCTCCAAGCTACTGTCAATACTGTATCTCAGGAATTTAAACTACCAAGAAAGTCATGGCAGAAGAAATATGAATTGCAGCTTTTTACAATAGCTTCTCCCCTGAGATTGTGCCTGGATCTTCCACCAATAACTCATTCCACAAAAACGGATGGAACCCACACTCTGGCCCCAGTGGACACAGAGGATGGGGTAGAGTCCCAGTGCTCAGTGAGCTTCCAGTTCAGTTTGGTAGACACAGTAAGTAGGCAACTTCAGGACAGAGTGTGAGGGAAGGGTAGGCACACAGAGGAAGGGCCCGTCACCCAGTGCATAGTACGGTGTCCTAGAGACATCTAAGCTGAGGCTTGAAGTATGAGGTGGTATTCACCAGGCAAAGCGGTAAAGAGAAGATGATTGACAAAAAGACATTCTGAACAAGTGCAATGTCAAAAGGCTTGAAAGTTGGGAAGAGCTGTCACTATAGCTAGAATATTAAGAGTCTATGGGGAAGGAAGAGCAGAGAAATAATGTTAGAGATGCAAGGCCAGACCCTGAAGGGCCTCATACGTACCTCATGTGGGTCAGGGTGGTGATAGGCTATGCTGCAGTAACAGATAAGCCCCGGAGTTTCATTGGCTTACCACAACAAAGACTCATTTGTCTCTCATGTAGAGTCTGATGTGGGTGGGCAGCCCTCCTCCATCCTGCAGCTCCAGCGCCTAGAACATGGTCTCAGAGATTCACTCCAGAAAAGAGATGTAGTAGGCACATAGCTCGTAACCACCTGGGCCTGGATGGGACACATGTCACTTCCATTCATATTTTGCATGGCCCCAACCTCACTAAAAGGAAATACAGTCTGTGAACCAGGAAGACAACAAAGTATTGTCTCTATACCACCGAGACAAAAAGCTGGAACTTTCTCCTGAGTCTTAAAAGTTTAAAGTATGAAAATCACACGATCCAATTGATTTGTGTTTTAGAAAGCTTGCTCTGGCTGTAAGGTGAAGAGGAGACACAGGAAATGCAGAGATAAGCGGTATCACAGTCTCCTGGAGGAAGGGGAACGGATGGACCAAGGGCAGTGGCTGGATGGACCAAGGGCAGTGGCTGCAGGAACAGACTTGCATGAATTGAAGAGGTTATGTCTGGGGTAGAGGTGACAGAATTCCATGAGTAACTGGATATGGGAGGTGGGGAAAGAATGAACGGAGGGAGAATTAGGAAAAAGAGAAGGGAGTTAAGGAGGGTGTCCAAATTTCTGATCTGAGAACCACATGCAACATCCTGGATGTAAAACCTGGAATATGGGAAACAGGCAAGGACAAGTATGGAAGCCAAAGGGAGAGGACGGAGGTCTACACCCAGATTCTGTCACTGGAAAGTCAAACAGGAGAGATACGGGCATGTTTTTCAGAGATATCAAAACAATCAGCCAAAAGAGTTTCAAGTGTTTGCCTCTGAAGAGAGAAAAACATGGGAACAAAGGACACAAGACTGCTCTATTTCATAACTAACGTTGTGTGACTGCTACTCTTAAAAAAACTGTGTGCACATACCCTTGATCAAAATGAGTGTGTTTAAACAAAGAAAAGACTAACTGGTCCACAGTGTTGCTACCTTCCTCCTAGAGGTGCCCTTAACCGTGTCAGACAGAAGGGCGGGCAGCAGGATCACAAAGCTCAACGTGCTGATGGGCAAGAATCCTCCCACCAGCTGTGTCTTTCCACTTGCACCAGGCCCCTAGCCTGATGCCCAGAAAACTCAGGCATCAAGGGGAGACCACACTTCACTGAGATCTTGAAAAAAATCGTAACATTTCCCACAGGAAGGAGCATTTCAGATGACGGTAAAGGTGAGAGCATGGAGGAGGTATGACAAAGAGAGATGTGTTGGGGGAATAGGAGCTCCGTCTGGCAGCCTGAAGACAAATGGAGGTGACGAGAGGACGGAGACGGAAGATCAATCAGGGAGTGGATGACGCTGGTGCAGTGCTGCTCCAAATAAGGCCCAGGAGCCACCTGCATCACGATCCGGAAGGGTCTCTCAGTCCTTCCAGTCCTCAGGAGGGGGACATCATCTGCATCTTAATAGGTCATCTAGGTGAATTTCAGACACACTAAAATTTAAGCAGCAGTGGTCAAGCAAGAGGATAAAGCCCTGAAATAAGGTAGTGACACTGTGAATTGGAGCAGGAAATAGTCTTCAGAACCTCATAGACTGCAAGGGCCTCTTGGGTCCAGAGCTGGACTTGGTCAGCAGGTAAGGTCAAGTGGCCCCTCCTCTATCTGCAAAAATAATGCAGATAGTGAAGAACCAGCAACGCCCTGCAGCTCCTGCCCACCTCTTCCTGTCACTCCTGCCTCCATACAAGGCCTCCCACCTCATATGATGTGGCCAAAAGTAATGATTTGGGGGTCTCTGTTTTTCCACCATGTGTGACCTCATTCCCTGTGTCTCAACTTCCCCAACTGTAAAATGAGGTGGTTGGACTAGATCATCTCAAAGGCCACCTCTAAATCTAACCTGAAAACAGCTGTGAATAATATACAGCACACATAGGAGCTCCTGCAAATCAGAAAGAAAAGCACAGGCCGAGTAGGGTGACTCACTCCTATAATTCAGGCACTCTGGGAGGCCAAGGAGGGTGGATTGTTTGAGCTCAGGAGTTCAAGACCAGCCTTAGCAAGAGCAAGACTCTGTGTCAACTAAAAATAGAAAAACTAGCCAGGCATTGCGGTAGGCACCTATAGTCCCAGCTACTCGGGAGGCTGAGGCAAGAGGATCGCTTTGAGGTTGCTATGAGCTATGATGATGCCACGGCACTCTATCAAGGGCACAGAGTGAGATTCTGTTTCAATAAAAAAGAAAAGAAAAATATGAAACTCTAATAGAAAAATTGGCTAAGAATATGGAACAGCCAATTTATAGAAGAAAAACAAACCAAAAAACAAAAACACCTGCCAAGCACAGGGAGAAGTGCTCATACTCATTAGTAATCAGAGAAATGCAAATAAAAACAAGAGATGTCACTGTATACCAAGTAGATTGGCAAATATTTGAAATCCGGATAATGTCACAGTTAGTCAGGGATGTTGGGCTACAAGAGCCCTTGGGGACTGCTCAATGGAACCTGAACAGGCCCAGCCAGACTAGAGAGTGGTCTGGCACTTCTCGAGTTAAAGTCAGTGTCTGTCTACCCTGCTGCCCAGCAAGTCCACTGGCCCCTGGGTGTCCCTCCACAGCAGTGATCGCACAGTCCCTAAGGAAACATGGACGATGTCCGTTGCAATACTGTAGAGCCAGGGAGTTGGAAGAGTGGCTAGGGGGCATTCCTGGGTGCTATGGAATGGTTAGAAAGTATCACAGAGGCACATAGGATAACATGGGTGAATACAAGGCTGAGGGGGAAAGGGGAGAGATACAATGAGAGCACTTTATAACACTCCATGCCCTGAAATAACTCCCTCCCCCCCCAATAAAAACCAGTCTTCACTATAAAGCCCTCCAGGCTCTGCCTCCACCCCTGCCCCGGCACCCACTTTGCTTCTCTGATGTCATCTGCTTCACTATCCCCACTGCTCACCCTGCCCCAGCCCCCACTGGCCTCCCTGCTGCTGCAAACCAGGCCAGGCACTGGTGCTGCCCCAGAGCCTTTGCACAGACTGTCCCTCTGCCTAGGATCACAGCCCCTTCACACACACACATTCCATCTCCCTTACCTTGCTCAATTTTTAACTCAGACAATAATCAAATGTAATGAATACATTATAGCCTGTCTAAAAGGAGATAGGTACTGGCTCCCCACCCTCCACTTCACTGCTGGAGCGCAAGGTCCCACGACAGGGATGTTTGTTTGCCTTTTGTTCACTGGTGTCTCCCAAGGCTTGGAACAAGGACTACCACAAAAGAGACCCTATTTTAAATACACTTTTAAACACATGATATGAATGTGTATGTGGGAAATGGTGAGAGGGAATTCAGGGTAAAGGGGATTGAATAAAGTAAGAAAAGAGCCTGGTGTGGAAAAATGATGACGGTGCCATTAACTGGGGACTGTGAGCAATTTAACCTTCTGGGCTTGAGGTTGGCAAAGGTGAGGACAGGGAAGAAATATCTGGTCCCCCTCCCTGAACCGTGCTGTTGGATTTCTCTTTCTGCCAGGTCTTTGCCTGAATAATCCACATAGCAGCCATCTCTGAGATTTCCAGGCCATGGCAGGGCTGAGGAGAGCTCAAGGGCAGCCCCCCAGGGCACACCCACCCTCCTCCTCACATTTCCTCAGGGCCCGCCCGCCCGAGGGAGACATGGAATGCTGCCCTCGTTTTCTTAGAGTGATTTCCAACTCCTGACGCTGTTCCACAGCTTGCAAAGAAAATACTGTCCCCATTGTACAGATAAGAAAACTAAGGCCTAAACAGATTGATAAGCACCCTATTTCACAGGCAAGCACCTGGCAGAAGTTAGACGGTCAGTGACCCAGGCCTTCCTGATGCCATGTTGCACATTTCCCCTGCCCACTTACCCGCCCTCCCAGTACAGAGACGACTTCCAAATGGAGGGAAATTAACCAAATTAATTTTTCCAGATTTGATTTTGTATGATCTCTTCCCCAGTTCTTCCCTGTTGCTAACCAACGGCTCTCCATCTCTAGGATTCAAATTCAAAACCTGTGGATTTGACACAGTCTGTCGAAAAGCTAATGTTAGAAAATAAGGCCAAACAAATCATCGATTACTATTAAGACTTTAAAAGGATTATCCATCCGTTGTGAGGAGCCAGATGGTGGAGACTATACACTGGCAACCAGCGCTGGCAATAATCGTTCTGATACAGCTGAAGAGCCCACAGGAACAACTGAGAATGTGGAGGAATCTCCAGCCAATGCCAAGCATTTGACAAGAGTCAGAAAATGAAATGCTGCAGACTGGCTGGTTTCTTAGGCAGGACAATTATTTAGGCCAAGAGATAAACACTTAAGAGCAATCCACTCAGGTGCAAAACTCAGGGCCCACTTGCATGCACTCCTCGGACTCATTTAAGTGACTCCAAGGCTCTTTCCCAACCAGCAAAATGAACTGGACCATTCCTGTGATCTGACCTTCCTGAATAGTTGTTTGTAAGTTTTTCTTCACCACCAAACTTGGCACGGTGCGATACAGGAGGTGCTCCGTAAAACTCCCTGAGTTCCCGTCTCCCAGGGACCCAGATTGCAACCCCTGTACATTGAAGCGCTGAAACCTTGCAAGCCTCCTGCTAAGAAAGCCTCTCAGGGATTACCAGTTTCCAGTGAAATCTCCTTAGGCTGATCTAGTCTTAACCCCTCAGCCCACCTAACAAACGGCAAGTAAGAAGAAATGCACCGTCACGATGAGTATCGTATCATCAACATCCCGAGACATTTCCTCACAAGCAACGTGAGCCTTGAACACATTATGATGTTAGTCTCACTTTCTCTCAAGTTAAAATGGAGGTAAACTCAGCCTATAGTCCTCAAATTCAGAGATTCTGCACATAAAGGGTTTATTTTATCCCTGGCACAAAGTAAGTCTTCAAAAAAATAGTGGTTTTGGGAAAAGAACGAGCCACCTTAGCACCTCACCCCAGGTGAGATTCCTCAGAAGACTCATCTTTTAGGCCAGGTGCAGTGGCTCGCACCTAAATCCTAGCCCTCTGGGAGGCCGAGGCACGTGGATTACTTGAGCTCAGGAGCTCAAGACCAGCCTAAACAAGAGCGAGACCCAGGGTCTACTAAAAATACAAAAACTAGTTAGGCATTGTGGCGAGTACCTGTAGTCCCTGTAACTAGGGAGGCTGAGGCAAAAGGATCACCTGAACCCAAGACGCTGAGGTTGCTGTGAGCTATGATGATGTCCTGGTGCCATGCTCAGGGCGACTAGATGAGACTCTATCTCAAAAAAGAAAAGGAAAAAGACTCATATTTTATTCTTGCTTGACACTTGCCAGCTACGTGACCTTACGTGAGTCACTTCATCTCTGTAAGATTCAACTTATTTATTAGTAAAAATAAAGGTGATGAACAGGAGCTCTGATAGCTTGTCTACCTCTAAATTTTTATGCTTATGATTACAGGATTGAGCCCCAAAGAGCTCTTTAAGCAGAGAATTTTGGTCTCCCTAAGCCCTATCTGGGCTCTCGTACAATTTTATTTAGATCAAAAGAAATTGTTTTTGTAGCCTGCCACACAAGCAAACTTTTGTTTTATTTTGTTGTTTTGTTTAGTTTTAGGGACAAAATCTCACTCTCTCTTAGGCTAGAGTACAATCATAACCCACTGTACCCTTAAATTCCTGTGCTCAAGCAATCCTTCTGCCTCAGTCTCTTGAGTATCTGGGACTCCAGGTGCATGCCACCAGCCCTAATTATTATTTTTTAGAGATGGGGTCTTGCTATGATTCTCAGGCTAGTCTTGAACTCCTAGCCTCAAGCAATCCCCCTGCTTTAGCCTCCTAAAATACTGGGATTATATGTATGAGCCACCGTGACTGGCCTAAAAGAATTTTTCAAAATGATTTGGAGAAGGAGATAGAACCCCACCCTCAGACCTCGCAACACAGGCGGAGAGTCACAGAAGCAAATAACCTTAGGAGCTCCATGCTGCACACATAAATATATACATAAACTTTTTTAAACCACAGAAGAGAAAACAACTCTCTCAGGCTGGAGAGACTGAGAAATGCGTCAGCAAGAAGAAGGCGTCCGGGCTGAGATTTCAAGAACAGAGGTCAGGGTAAGAACATTCCCAACAGAAGGAAGCATGTGGCAAAATCCCCAAGGTGGAGGGGAGCGTGACGCGGTCACAGATTTGAAAGGAGAGACGCTGTAGCTACAAAACAGGCAATGAGAAGAGCCGTGCGAAGTAAAATTGGAGAGACCCAAAAAAGCCTAATCAGTAGGGCCCTGTGTAAAGGATTTTGATCTTTATCCTAAAAGCTATAGAAAGTTATTGAAGAGTTTAAAACCAAAAGGAGATATGACCAAGTTCGAATTAAAAATAAAATGACTTAGGCTATCGCTAGAGTGCAGAAAATAGCTTAGAAGGGAAAAGGGAAAGATGAAGGGGGACAGCTGGGGGTATCACAAGAGACCACGGGCAAGAGGGTCACGGCTTGGGGCTGGCAGTAAGGGTGGGGAGAAGTGGCCGATCTGAGAGGCCGGGAGAAGGTGAAGTCCTGCAAGTGGATCAGGTGGGAGAGCGAGGGAGAAGGCGGCACCAAGGACCCTAGGTGTTCAACATAGACAACTGGAGGAACAGCCTAGTCCTTGAGGGTAGACTTAGAGCATCCACAGTTGGGTTCACTGGATTTCAAATTATGAGGTCATGATGGCAGAGACTTCAGACAAGCAGCTGACTCTATGCGTCTGGGGCTCTGAGGCATCTGAGCTGCCAGTGTTGAAATAAGAGTTCTTAGGGAGTAGCTGACCAAAGCCATGGTTCAGTTTAAGATCCCTGCAGAAAAGAGTAAAGAAGATAGAGAGGCCTGTGAAAGCCTCGAGGATGCCAACATTTAAACGAATAAAGGATGAATCACAAGTGGCTGAGAATAAGAGGTTGGAAGAAAAACAGGAAATCTTTTCTCAGACATTGACAAATTATCTTTCATCAGCTCTGCTTTAAATAACAGAAACTGAAAAAGCAGACAAATTGCCACAGCCAAAGGGAAAGATAAAACAAAAGGCTCAAATATTTCATGTATGTAATGATTAATCCTTGGATTACCAAGAATTGCCTCTGTTAAATTTCTTAATTATGAAGGTAGATTGCATTATTCATTACAAAGCTCCTACCACGTTTCCCTTCAGGCAGAGTCTACTTCCCCACCCACTGACGTTGTGCTTGGCCATATGACAATGAACGTGAGCCAATGTGATATATGCCATGGCCAAGCAGAAACACCAAACACACACGGACTGGCTCCAGCTCTCTTCAGTTTCTGCCCTGCACCATGAGAACAGCATACTCCTTCACCCAGAGTCCTGGAATGAAAAGATACCAAGAGCAGAACCCACCCCAGCAAAGCCCAGCAAAGCCCAGCAAAGCCACAATCAATTCAGCCCTCATGAGACATAGCAAGAAATAAAATATATGTCATTGTTTTAACTGCTGAGCTCTGGGGGCTGTTTGTTACCACAGTGAAAGATGACCAATGTACTCATCCATTGTGAGATTTCTTTAAAACTGGATCTAGTTATTTCAAACTCCAGGAGAAAGAAGAAAAAGTACTATGTGTCTAGAACAACTACATACCTGGCACTAATAAGTGATTTGTAGACATTGTCACATTTTAATCCTCATGACAATGATTTTCGCCAGTTTACATGGGCAAAATGAGGCTCCAAGAATGGAAATGGAACAAGAATTCGTCTAACTTGGCTCGGCGCCCATAGCTCAGTGGTTAGGGCACCGGCCACATGAAGCGGGGCTGGTGGGTTTGAACCCAGCCCAAGCCTGCTAAACAAAAAAATAGCTGGGCATTGTGGCAGGCACCTGTAGTCCCAGCTATTAGCAGGGCTGAGACAAGAGAATCACTTGAGGTTACTGTGAGCTGTGACGCCATGGTGCTCTACCAAGGGCAACATAGTGAGTCTCTGTCTCCAAAAGAAAGAAAAGAAAGAAAGAAAATTCATCTAACTGATTCCAAAGCCAATGCACTCTCTATATTGCCACATTAAAGAATTTCCTAGAACTCAAACCTATCTCTCCCACACAGGAAGCAAAAAAAAAGGCTGATGAGCCATCCATGCAGGCAGAGCTCTCAGGTGTAACCACACACATCGGGAGTTGTACTGCTGTTGAGTGAGTCCAGAGCAACGAGCAGGAGGATATTTGCTTCTCTGGACCTGAAATCTCAAGTTTCCACGACTCCACCTTCCTCTCACAAACTATCACAGCTGTGAAAACGAAAGCCTTGGAGCTTGAAATGTGGTGCTCCAGTCAGATCACAGCAAAAATTGGCAGCAAAGGCTATATTTTATCTCAAGCTTTTATCTCAAACCAGGTGATTTATTATTAGGTGTTTTTTGGTTTTGGTAATAGTTCACCATGATCACCACCCCTCCTGAACTCACCTTAGTTGGCCCACCTAATCCTTGGTACTGGGAGTCCTAATTGCTTTCCTGAATCTTAGGGCTTGAAGATTTAATTTTCAACATGACAAGAAATAAAGAAAGATACTACAACCTCACGAGAGAACTTGAATTTAAAAAAAAAAAAGAAAAGCAAGGTACACCAATCGTTTACCAGTGTCCACTGAGGAGCTAGGATGAGCCTTGCTCAGAATGCGTCGCTGTCCTGCAGCCCCCCTTGTGAGAACTTGTGGGGTCAGTGGCGTGCTGAGGAATAGTAGAAAAAGCAGAAACTTTGAGGTTAGACAAGTATGGGTTCCAGTCTTTCTCCCTTCTTACCAGCTCTGTCACCCCAGGAACTTTTTTTTTTTTTGAGACAGAGCCTCAAGCTGTCCCCCTGGGTAGAGTGCCGTGGCATTACAGCTCACAGCAACCTCCAACTCCTGGGCTCCAGCGAGTCTCCTGCCTCAGCCTCCCAAGTAGCTGGGACCACAGGTGCCCTCCACAATGCCCGGCTATTTTTTGGTTGCAGTCGTCATTGTTGTTTGGCGGGCCCGGGCTGGATTTGAACCCGCCACCTTAGGTGTACGTGGCTGGCACCTTAGCCACTTGAGCCACAGGCACTGAGCCGACCCCAAGAACTTGACTCTCTTTCTCTGAATATCACTTTTGCTGGCATAAAATGTGGATGATAATAGTAAGTTTAATTCAGTGAGCTGTTTAGAGGTCAGATGAGATGGAATATTGTCTTCTTCACTGTGGATCACCAGCCTCTACTTTGAGCAGCAAGGAGACCCTGGGGCCAGGTGAGGGTCCCGAGAGCAACGGCTCCCTCAAAGGCCCTGCCCCCCTTACGGGCACACACGGTGCGGCTTAATCCGCATCACTGCACCAACAAGCTCAGCCACCAAACGGTGAACAGCCACCAGACACCAACATTTTTCTAAGTCCTTTCCACACATTACCGCTGATCCTCACAACCTGGAAGCAAAATAAATTGTATTACGCTCTTTTTAGGGATCAGCAAATGGAGAGGTTATGTGCTTGTCACAGCCCAGAACCAGGGCTTCTCCCACTACGCACACTGACTCCTGCTCTCTCCGTTGTTTTCAGTGAGACCTCTGAGAAGGGCCGTGCAAAGAGGTATTGGGTGTGAGACTTGTACACTAAAACCTACAAATCATTGCTAAAATTAAAGAAGTCCTAAATTAGTAGAGAAATATTTCATATTCATGGATTGGAAAGCTCAATATTGTTGAGGTGGCATTAGTTCCCCCAAATTGATCTCTACAAGTTCAACAACACAAAAAAAATTCCAGCAGCCTTTTTTGTAGAAATTAAAAAGTTGAATCTAATATTAACATAGAAAGGCAAAGGATCTGCAGTAATTTGAAAAAAATAAAATTAGAAGACTTATATTTCCTCATTGTAAAATTTACCATAAAGCTGTTATAATCAAAACAGTATGATAATACCATAAAAATAAACATATTAATCGTTGAAACAAAATTTTAAATCCAGAGTGGCGCCTGTGGCTCAGCGAGTAGGGCACCGGCCCCATATACTGAGGGTGGCCGGTTCAAACTTGGCCCTGGCAGAACTGCACCCCAAAAAAAATATATAGCCGGGCACTGTGGCAGGGACCTGTAGTCACAGCTACTCGGGAGGCTGACGCAAGAGAATCACCTAAGCCCAGGAGTTGGAGGTTACTGTGAGCTGTTTGATGCCATGGCACTCTACCGAGAGTGATAAAGTAAAACTCAGTCTCTACAAAAAAAAAAAAAAAAAAAAAAATTGTAAGTCCAGAAATAACCCCTTATATTTACAGTCATTTGATTTTTAACAAAGGACTAAGGTAATTCAAAGGGAGAAGGATAATCTTTTCTTTTTTATAACCTCAATTAAAAAATAATTTATTGCTGGCTCACTGCCTATAGCTCAGTGGCTAGGGCCCCAGCCACATACCCCAGGGCTTGGGGCTTTGAACCCAGCCCAGGGCCTGCCAAACAATGACAACTATAACAAAATAATAGCCGGGCATTGTGGCGGGTGCCTGTAGTCCCAGCTACTTAGGAGGCTAAGGCAAGAGAATCACTTAAGCCCAAGAGTTTGAGGTTGCTGTGAGCTGTGATGTCATGGCACTACATTGAGGCGAAATAGTAAGATTCTATCTCAAATAATAATAATAATAATTTATTGCCTTCAGCAACTCTTAAATCTTTTCGCTGGTATAGGGTCTTGCCTTCATGCTGATGGCTTCTGACTGATCAGTATGGTAGTTGCTGAAGGCTGGGATGGCCATGGCAATTTCTTGTCTTTTCTTTCTTTCTTTTTTTTGAGACAAAGTGTTACTTTGTCACCCTCAGTAGAATGCGGTAAAATCATAGCTCACAGCAACCTCAAACTCCTGGGCTAAAATGATCCTCCTGCCTCAGCCTCCCAAGTATCTGGGACCACAATGCCTAGCTTTTTTATTTTATTTTTTTTTTTAGAGATGATGTCTCAATCTTGCTCAAGCAGGTTTTGAACTCCTGAGCTCAGGCAATCTGCCTCAGCCTCCCAGAGAGCTAGGAGTACAGATGTGAACCACCACACACAGCCATGGCAAATTCTTAAAACAACACAACAATGAAGTTTGGCACATCAAGTGACTCTTGATCTCATGATTATTTATCTGTGGCCTATGATTCTGTACTTCTTTCAAAATTGGAGTCAGTCCTCTCAAATCATGTCTCTGCTTTATAAACTAAGTTTAAGCAATTGTCTAAATTCCTTGTTGTCATTTCAAGAGTGTTCATATCATCTTTACCAATAATAGATCCCATTTCATAAAAACACTTTCTTGGCTCATCCCTAAGAAGCAACTCCTCATCCATTCACGTTTTATCATGGGACTACAGCAATTCGATCACATCTCTAGGCTCCACTTCTAAATCTTTTATTATTTCTACCATATCTGCAGTGCCTTCCTCCATTGAAATATTGGACCCATCAAAATCATCCATGAGGCTGGGTGCAGTGATTCACACCTGTAATCCTAACACTCTGGGAGACTGAGGTGGGAGGACTGCTTGAGGTCAGGAATTTGAGACCAGCCTGAGCAGAGTAAGATCCTGTCTCTACTAAAAATAGAAAAAGTAGCCAGGTGTGGCAGCACATGCCTGTAGTCCCAGCTACTCAGAAGGCTGAGGCAAGAGGATGGCTTGAGTCCAGGATTTTGAGGTTGCTGTGAGCTATGATGCCACTGCACTCTAGTGGGACTCTGCCTCAAAAAAAGAAAAAAAGAAAAAAGCATCCCTAAGCAAAGGCATCAACTTCTAAATTCCTACTAATGTTGATATTTTAATCTCCTCCCCTGGACTACAAAGTCTCTTAATGAAATCTATAACAGTAAAACCTTTTCAGAAGATTTCCATTTGCTTTGCCCAGATCTATCAAAGGAATCAGAAAGGATAATCTTTTCAAAAAATGGTATTGGAATAATTTAATATCCACATGCAAAAAGATTAGTGTAGATCCCTACTTAGACTATACAAAAAAATTAACTCAAAATTAATCATATGCCTAAATGTAAGAGCTAAAACAATAAAAGTTTTAGAAAAATATCTAATATCTAAGAATTAGATAGAATTTTTTTTTGAGACATAGTCTCATTGTGTTGCCCTTGGCAGAGTGCTGTTTTGTCACAGCTCACAGCAACCTCAAATTCTTGGGCTTCAGTGATTCTCTTGCCTCAGTCTCCCAAGTAACTGGGACTATAGGTGCCCACCACAACGCCTGGCTATTTTGTTATTGTTGTTGTCATTGTTGATTAACCAGACCTGGGCTGGGTTCAAACCTGCCAGCCCTGGTATATGGAGCCAGCACCCTAACCACTGACTATGGGCACTGAGCCAGAAAAAATCTTCTTGATCTTAGGTAGACAAATATTTCTTAGATAGAAAAGCCTGATTCATGGCTCAAGCAGCTAAGGCGCCAGCCACATACACCTGAACTGGCAGGTTCAAATCCAGCCCATTGTCAAACAACAATGACAGCTGCAACCAAAAAATAGCCAGGCCTTGTGGCAGGCACTTGTAGACCCAGCTACTTGGGAGGCGGAGGCAGGAGAATCGCTTGAGCCCAGGCGTTGGAGGTAGCCGTAGCTGTGATACCATGGCACTCTACCCAGGGTGACAGCTTGAGGCTCTGTCTCAGAAAATAAATAAATAAATAAAAGCCTGATTCAAAAAGGAAAAAATTGATAAGTGGCCCTTATCAAAATAAGCACTTTTGAGTTTCACAAGGCACCATTAAGAAAGTGAAGACACAAGCCACAGAGAAAATACTAACAAATCATGGATCTAAAAAGGTACTTATCTAGAATGCAGAAAGAACTCTTGCAACTAAATAATAAGACAAACCAATTTGAAAATGGCCAAAAGATTCGAAGAGACATTTAGCCAAAGAAGATACACGATGACAAGTAAGCAACACGGAAACGTGCTCCACGTTACTCATCATTAGGGAGATGCAGGTTAAAACCATGAGCGACCACTTCACGGCCACCTGAATCAAAAAGATGACAAGAACAGGAGCTGGTGAGGATGTCAAGAAACTGGAAACTTCACCTGTTACTCGTGGGACAATAAAACGGGATAGCCACTTTGGAAAACAATTTGGAAGTTTCTTGAAAGGATAAACAGGCTCGGCGCCTGTGGCTCAATCAGCTAAGGCGCCAGCCACATACACCTAAGGTGGCGGGTTCGAATCCCCAGCCCGGGCCCACCAAACAACAATGATGGCTGCAGCCAAAAAATAGCCGGGCGTTGTGGCGGGCGCCTGTAGTCCCAGCTACTTGGGAGGCTGAGGCAGGAGACTGGCTTGAGCCCAGGAGTTGGAGGTTGCTGTGAGCTGTGATGCCATGGCACTCTACCCAGGGGGATAGCTTAAGGCTCCGTCTCAAAAAAAAAAAAAAAAAAAAAAAAGGATAAACATAAACTTACCATACGACCTAGTGAGTTTACCCCTAGAGAAACGAAAGCGTGTGTCTACACAAAAACTTGTATACATGTTACAGCAGCGATATTCACAATAGTCAACAAGCGGAAACAATCCAAATGCCTGTCAGCTGATAAATGAATCAATACAATGAGGTGTATCCACACAAGGGACAAGTGGGGGGGAGGGAGCAGTACACCGATGACCTGCTACACCACGGATGACCCTGAGAAATACTAAACAAGCCTGACATGAAACACTGCATATTGTATGATTCCTTTCTATGAAATATCCACAAAAATAAAACTATAGAAACAGAACGCGGAGTCTTGGTTGCCTGGATCTGGGACTGGGAGTAGCAACTTACTGCAAATAAGTACAAGGGATCTTTGGGAGTGATGGAAATATTCTCAAACTAAATTGTGGTAATGGTTGTACAACAAATTTACTAAGACTCATTGAATTGTATACTTAAAACAGAGGAAGTTTATAGTATGCAAATCATACCTCAATAAATCTATCTTTTTTTAAAGGTCTTAATTGACTCATCTGAAAAATATCATAAGCCAGGAGAAGGCGCTAGCCTGAGTCAATCTCCTCGCTAGCCTTCCTCCTTTCTGTTCTCTGGGAAGGACAGCTGAGTCCCTGTATCCCCACGCTAAGAACTATCCTCCTGGCTCAGCACCTATGGCTCAAGTGGCTAAGGTGCCAGCCGCATACACCTAAGGTGGCAGGTTTGAATCCAGCCGAGGCCCGCCAAACAACAGTGACGGCTGCAACCAAACAAAATAGCCAGGCATTGTGGCGGGAGCCTGTGGTCCCAGTTACTTGGGAGGCAGAGGCAGGACACTGGCTTGAGCCCAGGAGTTGGAGGTTGCTGTGAGCTGTGATGCCACAGCATTCTACCCAGGGGGACAGCTTGAGACTCTGTCTCAAAAAAAAAAAGAACTATCCTCCTGAGCAGCCTGCAGCAGCTGTCCTAGACTCCTCTGCCTAGTGACTTAGTGGCCCCAATTCAGACCTCCAGAGGCAAAGCTCACCTTGCAGAAATACTGTAAGAGTTATAAATACTTTAAGTCCTTGCAGGAGCTCTGTGGAGCTGTACACCAGTAACCTAGAGTAAGGAAACTTCTACTCCTAGGTAGTAAGCAAGGCTGCCAGGCATTCTGTTATAATAAACTTTCTCCTTGATAGTATGGCTTGGACCTGTAATACTTCCATTACCTCTTAAAAGCCAATTCCTGCAAGTCAACTACAGCCATTACATTCAGAAAAACAGGCTGAATGCTGGTAATTCAAACTAAAGCCCATTTATCACGTGGTGGGGCTAGAGACCCTGACTTCAGAATAGTGAAATGTTCTCAACCTCAACTGTGTAATCAGACCACCTGCTAAGTTGTGGAGGGGTTTTTGTTTTGTTTTGGGGTTTTTTTGTTGTTGTTGTTTGTTTTGAGACAGAATTTCAAGCTGTTGCCCTAGGTAGAGTGCCATGGCATCATCATAACTCACAGCAAACTCCAACTCTTGGGCTCAAGCAATCTGCTTGCCTCAGTTTTTCTATTTTAAGTAGAGATAGGGTCTCACTCTTATTCAGGCTTGTCTCAAACTCCTAAGCTCAAGCAATCCACCTACCTTAAGCTCCCAAAGTGCTAGGATTACAGACATGAGCCCCTGCGCCTGGCCCAACCTGTTAAGTTTTTTAAAACTACTCTACCAGGTATAGTATTTGGGGTAAATTCTAATTATCCACAGAGATCTGGATTTCAGAGATCTCTGGATCCAGAGAATGTACCCTGCATATCAGCATTTTTTTTTAATCTTCCCAGGTGATTCTACTGAGCCTTTGATGCTAAAAGGCTCATTAGAATCCCATCAAACTTTAGAAGGAGATGTGTGTCTTCCACCCATCTTCCACCAGTGACTCATTCAAAGCCTAAAATGTACCACTTCCTAAACAAAGACTTCTTCCCCGTCTAGTGAGAGCAGCACCAGGATAAAGTCAGCTGAATGTCAGACAATTGCATGTCATTTGCACAATAGATGCTGCCAATTTATCTCCGTTGAACCCAGATGAGTTTATGTTGAGTGTATTGATTTTTATGTCCTTAATTGTGACACCCAAGAGAAGGGGTTGATGCTAATAACATAACTGGTAGTAAAGAGGGTAAAAGAAAAAAAGTCTTTATTTTTAGTATTCAAGGACTTTTTGTTGCATCAGGGACGGAGAAGAAAGCCAATTAGCAGCCCCTGGTACAATAGTAACACAATAACAAATGATAAGGGAAATAATCAAACATGAATCTCGGCTTGGCACCTGTGGCTCAAGTGGCTAAGGCGCCAGCCACATACACCTAAGGTGGAGGGTTTGAATCCAGCCCGGGCCCGCCAAACAACAATGATGGCTGCAAGCAAAAAATAGCCAGGCGTTGTGGCGGGCACCTGTGATCCCAGCTACTGGGAGGCTGAGGCAGGAGACTCGCTTGAGCCCAGGAGTTGGAGGTTGCTGGGAAGCTGTGATGCCACGCACTGTACCCAGGGGGATAGCTTGAGGCTCTGTCTCAAAAAAAAAACAAAACATGAATCTCAAATATCAGTGACCATGAGAATTTAGGACAGAGTTCCCTGCTGGCTTGAGTGGACAGGGAGAGCTTTATGGATGAGGCAGAGTTCTAGCTGGGTCTTACAAGACCAATAGAATTTGAACTGGAGAAGTAGAGAAACAATAAAACAACCACCCAATAACAACAATTACAGTAGCCGTTTACTGTACACCAGGCACTCTCTCATTTCAAGCATCCTTTTCTTTCAGCTTTACAACCACCTTATAATCTTCATTTTTACAGATGAGAAAATGGGGGCTTAGGGAGATTGACAAATTTGCCCAAGCTCACGTCAACAAGCAGGATTAGAACCCACGTAACCTGACTTCAGAATCCAGGCGGCCAGGCCAAGGCAGAGAGACTGAAAGGAGTTCCCTGCTTGGGTGCTGTTGTGCAAAGGATCCAGCCTGCTGAAAAGGTTGGGCTCCTCCACCAGGAGGCCCTAGAAGAGAAAACCCGCCTAACTGGGACAAGGTCAGATATTAAGCCTACCGCAACAAGGAGAGCGGAATTGAAAGCAAACCCAAAAGGATTTCTTTTTTTAGAAACGCAAGATGAGAAAAGCATCAACGAGGTGAGCGTGACTAGGGAAGCACAGGCCTGGAGATTCCCAAGGGGTGAGGTTTCACCAGAGGCTGTGAGAAACGCCCAGAGCTGGGGCTGGAGTCTGCATTCCACCCATCAAGGACCCTCCAGGACAAGTGAAGAGCAGACAGCTAGGGAAGGCAGAAGTTCTGGGGGGAATTCACAGGGAGGCCACAGACAGCGTGAAGGGTTTAGGCAGATAGCTGAGTCCACCTGCCGCGGCAGAACTGTATTTTTCAAAATGCCTACTTGTAACCAGAAGGCACAAGGTACCCACTGTACATTTTAATCCCAGAAGCAAAACCATGGAAGGGTCTTTGGAAGGCACAGAACACACGAAGTCTGCCTACAAGGAATGCGCACTTGTTCTTAGAGAGACGAGGCATACACACAGTGAGAGAGAGAGAGAGAATAGTACTTGTAACTTCCTCAAGTCATTGGAACCCAATCGACAGAAGCCTCAATTATTTTAGCTTTTCTTTATACTACAATCTGAGGCTAAGGAAACCACCCAGAAAGGAAAAAAAGGTGAAGGGAAGAAAGGAAAGGAGGAAGGGAAGAAAGGAGAGAAAGGAAGCAGAAAAGGAGAGAGAACCAAACACACACAAGAAATTCATTTAGAGGGAAGTTAATCAAAGCGGGAACCAAATACCACCTGCATCAGAGTCACCCCAGTTGCTCTGTAACAAGACAAGACTCTCGGAAGTGGGACCTGGGACTTCAAAGTGTTAAAAGTTCTTGAGACGACCCTTAGGCACTGAAATCAGAGAACCAGTGGTGTGGATACCTCCTGTGGCCAGTCTGTGCACTCAGACCCCTGCACCTGCTCTTACATCTCCAGCTACCTAACTGTCCTGGACAATCTCACCTTCAGACCAGCAGGTGAGGAAACGTCCCCCAGCATCAGATGAAGATGAAGTTCTCTTCATAGTCTATCTTGGGCTTTGGAGGGAGGCAGACTCTGACCGAAAGCCCAGCTCTGCTACTTCCTAGCAGAGACTTTAGGGAAATAATTTAAACCCACTGAGTGTCAGGTTCCTCATCTCACAGGTTTGTTGGAACAGGTCATCAGGCAAAAAACGTGGCTCTGGCTGGGAGTGGCGGCTCATGCCTATAAACTTAGCACTCTGGGAGGCCAACCAGGTGGATTGCTTGAGCTCAGGAGTTCAAGACTAGTCTGAACAAGAGCAAGACCCCATCTCTACTAGAAAATAGAAAAACCAGACAGGTGTAGTGGCACACGCCTTTAGTCCCAGCTACTTGGGAGGCTGAGGCAAGAAGATTGGTCTGGCCCAAGAGTTTGAGGTTGCTGTGAGCTGTGATGATGCCATGGCACTCTACATAGTGACAGAGTGAGACTACATCTCAAAAAAAAAAAAAAAAAAAA